>NC_137619.1:13469372-13481872 GCF_963280865.1 Gymnoscopelus braueri | reverse complement strand
ATATTTGGTAACCAGTAGTTTAAAACTTTTGTCACTCTGCCCTTTTAATTATCAACTACAGTGACTACAACTACACTGTTGCCTACATAAAACAAATTAGGCTATCAATTATGGCCTGATGCTTCTGGTTTTACTTGTGGAGCTAGGCATCTATACACAACTGTCCATATAGATCCACATTAATCACATGCACAGAATTACTTCAAATGATTATGAATATCCAGTTATAGTAGGCCTATTTATAATGCATCTCTCCAATAACGCCTGTTGAAGTTTTGCTTAATTGTTCAACCACCATCGTTAAGACGCTGAATAGATTTGACTGGGTCGTTCACACTCGCTGTGCGTTGATGGCTTGTTAACGACCGTCATTGATTCTAAATAGACAAGGTGTTACTTGATTTGAATTCTTTGTATCCTTTGAAATGGAGAGGGGTCATTGACCACTGTTCTGCTGTACTAAAAAGGTATATAAAAAACGGACTATTTTATCAATTCAAAATTGCATGACCCTCCCTTGGATTCAAAGTAAAATTAGCTGACCCTCCCTTGGACCAAAATTAGAAAGGCATGACCCTCCCCTATTTTCCTCCATGCCCCCCCTTATGTAAATTTCGACTGGTCCCTAACTCATTAAAATCCCCAGGTACGTTTGTGTTTTTTTTGTTTTTTACTTTACTTGAGAATTTCCATTTCTTGATACTTGATACATTCTACTTCACTACATCTCGGAATCAAACTTGTTTTCTGATGATGCCTCTGGGAGGCGGCTCAGGGTTTCTGAGCTGTCCACAGCCTTCCTCTATGACACAGAGCGAGTAGACACTGTGCCATCTTATAATGAGCCTTATAGTGAGGACAAATTACTGTATACTGACCAGTGCACTTTTGGGCACTGGCCTACTCGGGGACGATGCGAGTTGGAAGTGCATGCCCTGGGAGTTTGTTCCAGATATGTGGGGCATAAAAACTTTAAATGCTGCTTCTCCATGTTTAGCTTTGATTCTATGGGACAGAAAGCAGACCTTTTCCCCAGATGACCTGAAAGGTCTGGATGGTTCATGATGATATCGCACAAGATCAGAAATGTATTTTGGCCCCAATCTGGGAACATGGTCATTTTCTCTGTTGTGTTTTTTTTTTTTTTTAACCTCTGGAGGCACCACTTCTTTTTTTCTGTAAAACAGGAACTCAGTTTGGCTCCTCCCCTTTCTTAGTCCACTTCCTCCCGGGTGCTTCTGTGTTTATTCCTACTATAACAACATTACATGTTTATGGCAGTGGTGCTGACAGATTGTGCTACAGTATTAGCAGAATCTGTTTTGAGAGATTGTTTTGGCCCTGAACCATTCAAAGCTTTATAGACCAACAATCAGTGGTTATCAACCACTGTTAGCCTGCAGCGCTGCGGAGCTTCAGCTCTGTGTTGATGTGGTGGAGCTATAATTACAGCTGGCTCACCTTGACAGCACACACACACACACACACACACACACACACACACACACACACACACACACACACACACACACACACACACACACACACACACACACACACACACACACACACACACACACACACACACACGTTTGTATTACTGTACTTTTGAGGACAGCAACATTTTAGAACAGTGATTTTATGAATGCCATTTTAAAATTGTAACCCTAAAGCCGGAAAATAGCACATCTACAAGCTCATAATATGTCGTGCTGTAACGTACCGTGAGCTTGTAGATCAGCAATATTTTTGTCTACGACACCGGCGTGCAACTAAGTATAAATCAGTCATAACTAACCCCTGAACATAATTGTAAGCCTAATACCCCTACTGTATTTCTTTTTTTTTAAACATCAATTTGTCCTCACAATGTCTATTTCTCAGCATTTTACTACGTTTGTGGTACTGTATACGTTTGTGGTGTAAAGTAACTAAGTACATTTACTTAAGTACTGTACTTAGGTACAATTGTAGGTACTTTTACTTTACTGGAGTATTTCCAATTTTCAGTACTTTTACTTCTACTCCACTACATCTCAGAGGCAAATATTGTACTTTTACTCCACTACAATTATTTGAAAACTTTAGTTACTAGTTACTTTGTAGATTTAGATTATTATTACAAAACATACATTAACCACTTCAGCCCTAAAATCTTCAAAAGATGTATACATTTGGAAACTTGTGAAATGGGACATACTGCATAATGAGTACTTTTACTTTTGTACTTTTAGTCTATTTTGATACCAATACTTCAGTACTTTTACTCAAGTAATTTTTGAATTCCAGACTTTTACTTGTAACAGAGTATTTCTACATTGCAGTATTGATACTTTTACTTAAGTTAAAAAGCGTGAGTACTTCTTCCACCACTGTGTTTGTGGGGGACATTTGGCCCTCAAAAGTATTAGTAATACAAGTGCACTCACAGCACAGCGCGGCGGCGGTCTCATATTATGTGCCGTACGTGGCGCCGCTCCACTTCGACCCCCGCGCCGAGCTGGAGAAGAGCTTCTCATTATCTGGGAAAACGCTGTGGTGGCCTCGCCGCCGCGTGGCTCCTGGGTTTGTTTTGAAACCTTTCATCGGCTGTCTCCCCTGTGTCCCCTGCTCCTCACTGACCCCCATGCCATAATTATTATACGCCAGCCCCATTATCTGATGGCAGGACCACGTGTGCTCCGTACCGTACCTGCTGTGCACGGATAGCATTAGTCTGGAAAAATAAGAAAAAAAGCTAAATTGAATTCTGCTCAAGTACTGTGCTTAGTATTATTTTGAGGTACGTTTGATTTACTCAAGTATTTCCCTTTTGTCAATACTTTATGCTTCCACTCCACTACACGTTTTTACTTCACTATGATTATTTTACAGCTTTACTGTAGTTACTTGTTACTTTGCTGATTTAGATTATTAATACAAAACGGATGGATGACAGTGAATCAGCCCTAAGCAGCTCAGCATCAGCAGTGTGTGTGTGTGTGTGTGTGTGTGTGTGTGTGTGTGTGTGTGTGTGTGTGTGTGTGTGTGTGCGCGTGTGTGTGTGTGTGTGTGTGTGTGTGTGTGTGTGTGTGTGTGTGTGTGCGTGTGCGTGTGCGTACGTGTGCGTGTGCGTACGTGTGCGTGTGCGCGTGCGCGCGCGCGTGTGTGTGTGCGTGCCAAAATCGTGAAGCCCAAATCGTGAAAATTGCCGATCTACAAGCTCACACACACAACATGGTCCGTTGTGAGCTTGTAGATTTAAAATTATTATTTCAAATATAAATGTATTTATTTGTGCGGCGGCTGCAATGAGGAGTCTCCAAATCTGAGGCCACATATAGTTTTCAGCAGGAAACGAGGGAATGAGTCACTAATGAGTCCTTACACCACAAGAAGGAGTTTCAGTATCTAGGGGTCTTGTTCGCAAGTGAGGGGAGGACGGAACAGGAGGAGCGGTATTGCGGTCGCTGCACCAAACTGTGGTGACGAAAGAAGAGCTGAGCCACAAGGCAAAGCTCTCGATAACCGAGCAATCATCGTTCCTATACTCTCACCCAGTGGTGGTAAATTGTTTACTTAAGTAAAAGTGTCAATACTGCAATGTAGAAATACTCTGTTACAAGTAAAAGTCCGGAATTAAAAATGTACTTGAGTAAAAGTATTGGCGTCAAAACATACTTCAAGTACCAAAAGTAAAAGTACTAATTATGCAGAATGTCCCATTTCAAGTTTGGAAATGTATAAAAATCTTTTGAAAATAGCAGATCTGACGCATTGTGAGCTTGTAGATCGGCTATTTTCAAATGGCCGAAATATAGGGCTGAAGTAACAAGTAACTAAAGTTTTCAAATAAATGTAGTGGAGTAAAAGTACAATATTTGGATCCGAGATGTAGTGGAGTAGAAGTAAAAGTATAAAAATACTCAAGTAAAGTACAAATACCTCAGAATTGTACTTAAGTACAGTACTTGAGTAAATGTACTTAATTACTTTACACCATTGCTCTCACCTATGGTCATGAAGTGAAAGAATGACCGAAAGAATATGATCACGGATACAACGTTTTCTCAGACGGGTGGCTGGCTTCTCTCCCTTAGAGACAGGGTGAGAAGTTCAGTCATCTTCTAGAGACTCGGGGGAGTAGAGCCGCTGCTCCTTCACTTCATCTCCTCAGGGAGGTCCTCTGTGCACGTCCCACTGGGAGGAGGCCGCCTGGCAGATGGGGCGGCCATAGCTGAGTGGTTAGTGAGCCCACCTGGGAAGCCAGAGGCCCTAGTCGTCCCAGGTTGGATTCCCGGCCAGGCCAGCAATGTGTCGATGTGTGTCCCTGAGCAAGACTCTTAACCCCTAATTGCCCCCCAAGCACCATTGTGATTTGTTTTGGAAATGTTCACCTGCCAATGACCTCAATCAATGGTTCTCAACCAGTGGTCCGGGGACCACCAGTGGTCCTTGAGGGGGTTCCAGGGGGTCCCCAGCAAAAGGTGTTAATACATTTTCACCCCTTTATCTATTATTGTATACGTTGGCTATTAAAAAATAGCAGATATACAAGCTTGCAGCGCGTCACTTCGTGCCATGCTGTGAACTTAAATATATCTGCTATTTTTGAACATTTTTGAAAAATCTTGAAAGTGTAGAATTTTGCATTTCTTAACACAAATCTTCTCTTCTGGGGCACAAAACATTTTCAGATGGGGGTCCGCGGCCAAATGTATATCAATTTAGGGTGAAAACCACTGACCTAAATGATAAACATAATACAAACATCTGAAATGATGAACGTGTTTGCTTATAGTGACATGCCCAAAAAAGAGGACGCCGGTGGTTAATCTGAGAAGGCGGTAATGGTTCAGAGAACGTGGGGCTGTGACTAATAATGATATTAAGTCCACTCGTAGCCTCTCAGCCTGTTCTGCACTGTCAAAATCCTCGGTGTTACTTTGACTCGGAAGAGAATAAAAATGGACCCGTAAAGGTCTATTTTTCACTCTCTCTGAGTCTAATGAACACAGAGGTTTTGTGCTGTGTGTCCACTCCTGCCCTGCTGTGGTTCTCCATCTCACTTTCCATCACCGACACAGATGGGATCAGCGGTGCGTCCTCTCTAAACACAACAGCACAGCGGTGCATGGTAACATTTACTTGAGTACTGTACTTATTACTTAAGTACTGTTTTTTGTTTGTTATTTGGGGGGGTATCTGTACTTTACTTGAGTATTTGTCATTTTGGATACTATATTTTGGATGCCTTTCACTCCACTACATTTCAAAGACAAAAAGGAAAAAATTACATCATAGTTATTATAGCGATGTAGTGGAGTAGAGCAGTATAAAGTAGTATAGAAAAATGGAAATGCTCTTAAGTAAAAAAAAGTAAAAGCGCCTGCAAATTGTAGGCCTACTTGAGTGCAGCACCACGAGTCCCAGAGCCAATGTTCTGTTCTGTTCTGTTCTGCTCTGGACACAAAGCCGTTTCTCCAAAAGCTATTTCATGTTTTCAAAAGAAGCTGTACTTGTGAGATGGTCCAATTTGTGACAACAGCCAGTGGTGGAAAGTAACTAAGTACATCTACTCAAGTACAGAGCTAGTAGCTATGCTATTTTCTAAAGATTTATATACATTGTATACATGTGAAAACGTTTCCTTTGTTGCACAACCGCGATGCTCGACAAATGATTATGTATTTTCAACCGGGAAAAGTGTCAACGAGGCACTCTTTATCAATAGAATATTGAATATTGAAAATCTTTCCATAGTTTTTATTGAACCCCTATTCTTAATTTTTTCATCTTTGTATTATTCATCCTTAACTATTCAAAATCTCTGCTCTCTCATGGTGAAGTACCCTGACCTCCTCTGTTGGCCTTCTGGCCTCTGCAACCCTCCATCATTGCCAATTAACCCATTCATTCCGAGAATGCATCTCTGTCATTTTGGATTTCTTTTGTCTATTCAAAAATAGCAGATATACAAGCTCATAACGCAGCATTTCAAAGAAATCGTGATTTTTTTTTTGTGCAAATCTTTGAACATAATTTATTTAAAGCAAACATTTGTAAAATATTTTGTTCCAGGGACCCCCAGAAGCAAAGATTTGAGTTAAAAATGTTCGCTTTTAAAAATAATCAAAGATTTGCACAAAATGTATGATTTTTCAAAAATAGCAGATCTACAAGCTCATAGTGCGGCACTCGGTTCCGCGCTCTGAGCTTGTAGATCTGCTATTTTTGAATAACCAAAGAAATCTAAAATGACACAGATGCGTTCCCGGATTGAATTGATTAAGTCCGCGAAAATGATGAATCACTAAATCATTCATATTTCCACCTCGTTTGTATTCAAATGCATGGAGTCCAGATGATATCTGGATGGGATTGCCAGTGAATGGGCTCTCACAGCGATGAGAGTAAAGGAGAACTCATTGTAGTTGTTGCATTAATTATGATGCACCCAACATTCTCCCCATTAACAATGATCTGTCTTTGCAGACAGAATATTCAGGCTTTGCGTATTTCACATCTACATTTAGGTCAAAACTAGGCCTTTTTTACTGTTGTTTTTCACATTAATATGCACTGTCCCGTCCAAATAAACGTATAAATGAAATAAATGTACCCATCTGTGCGTCCATCCTCACTGTTTCATCGTCTAAGTGGAGTACATGAAGCGTCTCTCTCCTCCTCTTCGTCTCTCTCGCGTCTCTCTCCTCCTCTTTCTCTCTGATCTGTTGCCTCTCTTGGCCGCTTCAGGATTTCCTTATATTCGTATCTTGAAACGACCTGTACATGCTATTCCTGACTTTGATTCAGGTCACTGTACTGTATTCTCCATTTCTTTGTTGAAAATGAGTTGAGGGTGTGGGTGGGAGAGGGTGAGCAAGCTAACTGTATTCGTACGTGTGTGTGTGTGTGTGTGTGTGTGTGTGTGTGTGTGTGTGTGTGTGTGTGTGTGTGTGTGTGTGTGTGTGTGTGTGTGTGTGTATTGTGTATTGTATATCATTTTGTATGTGTATAGGACCCCATTTTAACCCACTAAGACCGGGAACGCATCTGTGTCATTTTCAATTTCTTTGGCTGTTCAAAAATAGCAGATATACAAGCTTGTAGATCTGCTATTTTTCAAAAATCATGAAAATATGTGCAAATCTTTGAATATATATATTTTTAAAGCGCACATTTGTACTAAAATCTTTGCTTCTGGTGATCCCTGGAACAAAATATTTTGATATGGGGGTCCACATACATATCATTTTGGGGGTCCTTGACATGATAACGTTTGAGAACCACTGATATAGTAACATAGGCTTTTTTTTTAAACTGTCAGGATTCAAAATACATTTATTAGAATCGACCTCAGGTCTTTATGGTCTCAAATGAGACGCTGCATCTCCTCTCCATAGATTCTGACTAAAATTCTCCGTGTCGCCCCCCTTTTCCCACCAGTAAGATCCAGTCCGGCGACAGGCTGGTGCTCGCCATCACCACGGATGCCTGCCAGGGCAAGGACAACTACGTCCGCTACCTGGAGCACGTCCAGGCCGTGGTCACCGTCAACTCCACCCGCCGGGGCGACCTCAACGTCAACATGACGTCGCCCATGGGCACCAAGTCCATCCTCCTCAGCCGGAGGCCCCGCGACGACGACTCCAAGGTGGGCTTCGACAAGTGGCCCTTCATGACCTCCCACACCTGGGGCGAGGACCCGCGCGGCACCTGGCTCCTGGAGGTGGGCTTCCAGGGCAACGAGCCACAGCACGGCGCGCTGAAGGAGTGGACCCTCATGCTGCATGGAACACAAAGTGCCCCTTACATAGACCAGGTAGTGAGGGACTACCAGTCCAAGCTGGCCATGTCCAAGAAGGAGGAGTTGGAGGAGGAGCTGGACGAGGCGGTGGAGAGGAGTCTCAAGAGTCTGATGAGCAAAAACTAGACAGCGGAACGCATGTTGGCCAAGTCCTCTCCTCTCCTCCTCTCCTCTCCTCTCCTCTCCTCTCCTCTCCTCTCCTCCTCTCCTCTCCTCTCCTCTCCTCTCCTCTCCTCTCCTCTCCTCTCCTCTCCTCTCCTCTCCTCTCCTCTTTGATTGATTGATTGAATACTTTATTAACAGTTTGCAAAAGGTACAGAGGTACAGTTATACAAGAATGCTAAAAGGATAACACAAAAAGCCCTGAGGGGTTGTTTCCATTGTGGTCCTGTGTATTCAATTAATACATTCTACTCTACTCTACTACTCTACTCTACTCTACTCTACTCTACTCTACTCTACTCTACTCTACTCTACTCTACTCTACTCTACTCTACTCTACTCTACTCTACTCTACTCTACTCTAATCTACTCTACTCTACTCTACTCTACTCTACTCGTTTCATGGGCTCTGTGCATGACTTGTAGTTCTCTTTTCCAAGGCGGCATTCCAGTATCCTGTTCCGGGTCAGTTTTCTTCATTTGATTGTCTCAGCAGCAGTTTTGAACTGGAAGCACATTATGTGAAAGGTGTCGTGTGTTTCCGGTTCAAATCTGCTGGTTCGCCAATCAAATGAAGCTATGAGAAACGGAACCGGAACAGACATGCATTCTCCGGTTTACTTCCCGTATCTGTGTGGAGTAGGTGGCCACATTTTTAGGAAACTGGAAGCAGGTTGGAGTCTATTGTTTCCAATGGAAGAGTGAACGTGAACACAGCTTCTGAACCATTCTTTAGCTCCATGGTCACTGAACTAAATATTGGACCCGATCGTCACAAGCCACACAATCTTCCCAAGATTTTCATACTAAAATGTCTTTTTTCAGAGAGACAAATCAGAAGGAAATCAACTTTATTATAGACCTTTCTCTGTAAACATAGGACGTTCGCTAGCTCAGCCGTCAGATGCCGACGCCCACTAAGGAGACATAGGATTTGTCTACCATTTCGCCTCTAGTGGCTCTAATTGGGATGGTGTATCTTCAGTAATTGAATATCTTTGTTTATACCAGATGGTAGAAAAGGGAACTCCAGTCATGCACAGACCCTATTCCCGTTCACCTCTCCTTATCTCTCCTCTCGTCCAACCATTTGTCTACCCCCTCTCCTCTCCCTCCTCCCCAACTCTTTTCCCGGTTTCAGTTAGCCTCCTACTCCCTCCACCTGCAGTGAATGTTTCTTGTAATCCGATCATGATAAAAGTGTAAGCTTCAGATAACATGTTCTAGATAGAGAAGACAAATGCATATCACTTGGCTTTCTGTCTGTTTTTCTTTCTGTCTTTCTTTCTTTTCGTTTATACACTCTACTAAATTGTACATAGAACCAGAATATAATCCACACCCTATCATGCTTTTCCTGCCCTGCACCTGTTTAGCCGACTGTTGTACAGTTTGTGACTGTAAATGATTTCTTCTGTGTCATTCTACTTAAAGTTTAATATCTCGCAAAACAGAGCAGTGATACTTGTTTCTGTTTATATTTTTGTGACATGCACTGTTTATAAAAGACAAAACGGAAAGGAATGTGAGATTCATTTTGCAGCCTGTACTAGTCCTCGAGAGCATATTTCATAATCTTTGGCGTATTATACTATATAATAAATCTATTCAGCTATTTGTTAAAGCACTTGAGTGATTTGCACCTGCTTGAAAAGACGAGTTAAAGGTCGAATGGGGGGGAGGAGAGAGAGAGAGAGAGAGAGAGAGAGAGAGAGAGAGAGAGAGAGAGAGAGAGAGAGAGAGAGAATTATGGTCTGAGGTCTTGGTTTAGAAGAACATTAGCAATGGTAAGTCAACATCCATCACAGCTCACATCTTAACAGGGAAACAATAAATAAATCAATGGTACTGGGGCCCCCTGGTGGCCAGTTAGTGCACGGACTCCTTGCTCCTTGTGAATCATGGGGACTGGAGTTCAAATCCTACTCCCATCATGTTTTGTATTATTTCTCTCTGACCTCGGTTTCCTGTCTCTCTACACTCTAAAACAAGAAGAATCTGTGGTACGAAGGCACTCTTTATATATTGTGTTTCTTAATTCTGGTATATTTTTGCTTTATAAGCAAGCAGTACTATTCTGCTGTTTGTATGTATTTTCTTCTGTGTTTATTTTGCATAATTGGACATATCCTTCACATACTGTATCTAGAAAACAAAATACCATAACTTGTTATGTTAAAGGTACGGTAAGTGATATTCTTATTCTGATAGTAATCATTGCTATCGATTTTTTTTCAGTAACAGTCTGCCTGTCTCTCCAGCTCTTTAATAAACAGAAAATACATTTTCAGGTGGATGACACATTTTCAGCCAATCAGGAGAGCTGGAGAGACATGAAGACTCCTGTTACTTAACAAACACTCTATAGTGCGTAGCAAAAAATCCTGAAGGGGGCGGGGCGTCAACAAGTGTCACTTGGTAGTGACGGACATCTTGGTGGGTCATAAACAGTTTCACTTAACATTTACTCTTACCCCCAATATGTCTGCAGCTACTATGCCACGCCCCGTGGTGATGACACGTAGAGCTATTTAACACTTATTTTAACCAAAGAATAACCCTTACCCTACCTTTAATGTTTTTAGCTGGTATTATATAGTGAAAACATGTTTTATATGGTTCTCACTATCTCCTCCAGTAGCGTCTGCCACCCTACCCCCTATCTATAACGTCTAATTTTTTTCACTCCTCTGTCGACGGCTCCATGCATCTCCTCCTCCATCTGAACAGGAGAGTGGATTACTCAGAGTGTAGAGGACAGAGCGAGGCCCTTCAGGTCACAACACCTGATGAAGAATGGATGAGTACTCAGCCTGCTGCAGCACTCCAAATATACACCTCTTCACCCAGAGGTGAGAGAGAGGGAGAGAGAGTCTGAAGGCAGCCTGCGTCATGCAGACTGATTTTCTCCATGAGCCAGGGGATTATTTCAACCACTTTAAAGCCATAGTACAGGGGACTTCAACAGGGGGTCCTCAGAGTTACTGCAGGGGGGCCGCCAAATCTTTGTATGATGGGATTACATTTTTTGTACATTAAACCACTTGAAAACTAGCATCTCTATTCTGAGAAGAACTTTAGCCAAAAAAGTGCAGATCTACAAGCTCACAACGCCTCGCAGCGGCTTGTAGATCGGCATTTTTTGGCAAAGAGGTTTGGTGTAGAGGGAAAAAATAGCAGACCAAGTACAGAATGAAAGGTCGAGTCTATGAAATCTATGAAAAAGTTTAATCTGCAACACAATTTTTTGTTTGGGGGGTCCCTGCTTCATCTCTCTCTCAGCTAAGGGGTCCTTGGGCTGAAAAACGTTGAAGACCCCTGGTATAGTATGTAAAACAAATGTTTGTTGAAAAGAAAAAAATAATCGGTTGAATTTGCATCATGTCTAAAAAACCACATAACTGCCATTATTTATTGTATGATGTGCTGAATGTGTGAATGTGTGAATGTATCGTTTTGCTATCAAACAGAACAAACTGAGGCATCACCTGATGTTTGAATCTTTTTTTTTTTATTATTGATCAATATAATTTCAATATCAAAGCAAATTGATAACACAGCAAAACTGTGTGAAGGGGGCAGGCAGTGGCATCCAATTGATCAAATGAACTCATGGAGGGGGGCAGAGTTGGGGGGGTTTCTTTCTAAGGCAGAGTTGGAAGGGTGGCACAACTTCATCTTTTTATTTATTTTTGTAGACTTTTTATAGTTTGTTTTATTTTGAAATATCATTTAGAGGTGGCATGTGTAGCTTCATATCTTCCAAGTTTTTCAGACAGTAAAGGTCTTATGGCATGAGCGTGAGTAGGATAATAACAACAGCAGTACTTGGGGAAACCGGCTTAAAAATGAATTAAAGAAATAAACAGAATGCCGGACGTGAAGTCCAGTGAAGTGCAAGCAAAAAAGGCGCGCTGGAAAAACAGAGTAGGAATGTGCGTTTTGGTCGTTAATAATAAGCGTTGGCTTGTCTGGTCTTCCTCGCAGACCCGGCTGATCGCGTATAACAGCAGCATCTCATTGTGGTTGTGTGCACTACAGTGGTTCTCAAAGTGGGGTTCGGGGACCTTGAGGGGGTCCCCAGCTAAAATGGCCGATAGTCAGGAACCAAATGGTGATTGGTCAGACGTTCCGCATTGTTTCCGCATTGGCACCCTGTCAAGAGTTATGGGGGTCCGTGGCCTATACCAAATTGGGGGTCCTTGAAATAAAATAAAAAAGTTTGAGAACCACTGGTTTATTAACACCTCGGTTTTGTCTTGTGGTCAGTGAAGCCAGACCATGGGGCGGGGGCGGGGTTGGGGGTTTGGGGGTTTTTGATCGTCGGGTTCAAGTTCAGGGCTTCTTTTTGCTGGTCTTCTCGATCATGGTCTCCACCACCATGGCGGTCCTCTCGTAGCCTTTGACCCTGCGGTCCTTGGAGATCTTCTCCACGGGTGCACCTCCACCTTCTCGTAGCTCATGGTGTCCGGCGGGAAGCTGCCGTCCTGTTGTTCCCTCTGGCGGGATGGCGGGGGAACGGGTCCGGGCCGGCGTCTCTGGGGCCCGG
>NC_137619.1:12648793-12718793 GCF_963280865.1 Gymnoscopelus braueri | reverse complement strand
AACGCGTCGTTTAGAGCTTACGGATCTGCTACTTTTGATGCTTTTGTGTGACGCTGTAGTATGATCAAGTAGGGCGTTAATTTACGGAAAAACACAAAAAGATGGAGATAAGAGGTTTCTGCCCGACAGCAACAATATGTATAGTGGTTCTAGGTCCGGGGTCATCTCGGTACAGATGGAGCAGGAATAGACATAGTGATTACAGCATATAGTAGTCCTTAAGGTGGTTGAATGCCATTGGACATCGTTCTCCTCCTGTCACAACAGCTCACCCATCCCTGTGACGTGACAGCCTCAAGCAAACCTCTCCCTTTATGGGAGGAGGTAGAAGGAGAGGAGAGCCGTGGATGTAGACATGGGGAAGATCTTATCTGAGCTTGGTCAGATATGAAGAGGAGCGTGTTGTTTGGCTCCTTTTGATCTGACACGAGAATCAAGCAAAGAAAAGCACAGTAATTTCCTCACCATCTTCTAATCCAAAACGAGCCCTAATTACAGGCAGCGAGGTGTATTTGGGTGGATTCATGGCCTGCATATTAGAGCGTATCCATTGCACAACAACAGACAGGAAATGCGGTGTGCATGCTGCTGTGCACGTCGGAGAGAGAGAGATTTTGAATGGATATGTTTTTTTCTTCGTTTTTTTCCTTCCCCTTTTTGGATTGCATCACAAAACGTTGCTGTCGGGGCAGAAACCTTGCATCTCCATTACTTATTTCCTATCAATTACACGCGCCATGAAGCCGTGAATTCATGAAGATTTTTTAGTTTTTGTCTCATTGCTGAGCCGATAATTTGATGACAGGGTCATCTGTCAATAGGAGACTCAGTAGGAGTCTTTTGAGATTCTTTGAGGCTCTTTCAGTCTCCTACCGGAGACATTAGCATCTTTCCGCCGGCCATCAAATTATTGGCTCAGGAATGTGACAAAAACTGAAAAAGCCTCCATGAATTCAAGGCTTAATTCAAGGAGTAATTGATAGAAAATAAGTCATTTTTTCCATGAACTACTCCTTTAATGCACCTATGTCGTCACACTGAAAGTGTTACACAAAAGTAAATAAGAAAAAGAGGTTGCGCATCAACAATGGGTTTTCTCAGTGGATCCAAAATCCAGTATACACATCAAAAATGGAAAAAATCCCCAAAAGGTAGCACCTCCCAAATTTCAAATCAATGGAGGACAAAGTACTCACATTATCACTTCTGTATTGGCACACACCAATAAACAAACAAAAGTATCTACAATCGCTACAAAACATCACAATGTGATGCGTTGTTGTGAGCTTGCAGTTTGGCTATTTTTGACGTTAAGTGAAAGTCAAAGTGCTTACATCTGTCTGTGGAGTTGTATATGCATTGACCCAATGAAAAGTATTAACAAGGGAGCGTGTGATTAAATAATAACTATACCATGGATCCATTTCCTGAAAAAGTAACAGTTTTTTGGACATACAAGGTTTCCACTACGACAGCGCCCGAAAAATCTCCAAAGCCCTGTGGTACACCTCATTTCATGAGTCCTTCTTGTGTAGATTGAGCAAGATGAAGTAATTAGAGACTTTAGCTTTTGGGTAGCTGCTAGCTATCTCTCCCCTATGCTTCACATGAAGGTATATAATTAGAAACTATAGCCAGGGAACACCAAAGGGTTTTAGGTGGCAAAGGCTCGCCAGGTCACTGTGATACAGTTAGTTATTAGCTCATTTGATACGGGAGGGAGCAGCATCCTGTCCCGTTTGTAATGTTCTCTGATGACACACACACACACACCACGGCCCCATCATGACGGACCATCCCAAAAAGATCTGAGGAGGATGCAACATGCTGTAATAAGCCTGAAGTGATAACTCATAAAAGACTGCTTGTTTATGATTTGTGTGTTTGTGTGAACGTGTGTGCTTCTGTGTGTGTCTGTGTGTGTGCACGCGCACGCACACACACACACACACACACACACACACACACACACACGTACACTATGTATTACTATACTTGTGAGGTCATCAAGGAGGGCAATTTCATTCGTGCAATTTTTACAATTCTTTGTCACTTTTAACCCTAACGTAATCTTGTAGATCTGGCATTTTCAGTAAGTATTTATCAAATACACACACACACACACACACACACACACACACACACACACACACACACACACACACACACACACACACACACACACACACACACACACACACACACACACACCTGAGTTTAATGAGCATAAGCAGCATATCTGGCCTGAGAGTTTCACACCCCCCCCCCCCCCTTGCAACCACTGCTTTGTGTGGACTAGGAGTTCAACATGACCAAGCCAGTGTTCCAATAACTCTTGCTTTCCAGAACGGGTCGGTTGGTATTTTGGAATGTAACAAAATACCAACTCAACGAAAAGTTAAAAACATTACTCTTTTCTCAACCCTATGGCCGACCTTTGACCTCTGGGAGCAGTGTGTCTCTAACATTTTCATGCCAAGTAGGACCCCCCAAAATGATATCTATTTGGCCGCGGACGGACCCCCATCTGAAAAGATTTTGTGTCAGGGACTCCCAGATAAGAAGATTTATGTTAAAGAAAAATCTCGTTTTTAAAAAATCTATCGATACACAACAATCACAATGTGCTTGTAGATCGTGAAATAGGCAAATAGGTTTAAAGGGGTTAAACTGATTTTGATGCTATAACTTATTTTGCTGGGGATCCCCTGGAACCCCCTCAAGGATCTCTGGGGTCCCTGGACCCCTGCTGTGTAGAGCTACAACAAAACCTCACTGAACAAAGCTGACAATAATGTTGTATCATTTGCAGCAAGTTAATCTATCTCAAATGTATTCATTTTGCAAACAAGAACATTTTGTTGCTGTCGGGCAGAAACCCAACAAAGGCAATCTCCATAGTCTAACTTTTCGTGTTTTATTCTTTCTCATAAATCAGCGCCCTACTTATATATTACATATTACAGCGTCACACAAAAGCATAAAAAGTAGCAGATCAAAAGCATCAAAAGTAGCAGATCCACAAGCTCGAAACACGGCGTGAAGAGACACATTTTGAGCTTGTAGATCTGCTATTTTTGAATTTGAATCCTGAAAAGTAACAGTTTTGGACACAATGACGTTTCCAGCCGACAGACGATTTGCCAAAAAAAAGGAGGGAGCAGAGTAATTCCAGGTTATCAGTGACTTTTTAATAAAACAAATATTTTCACATTTCTTTGCAATGTAACTTAAAAATATAGACATTTACATAGTATATAACAATATATTTGTGTACACATTTACAATATTGGAAATGAACCATGCAGCACCATGTCTTTATAATACCGGTGTTGACAGAATTCAATAGCTCAGTTAAGTGCCACCTCCATTATAAGTTATTTACAATACAGTAATTTACTGCAATAATTCGAGGCTTTAAGTTCCATAAAAAGTGAAACAAAAACAGCTCTGCCACTTCCGACGATGACATTAAATCGATGTATTTTCTCGAGACCCCCACGAAGTGCCGAGCCTGACTTATACTCATACTAACTATATGTTCGTGCGATAAAGTATAAACGAGGCTTCTTCACTTCTCCCCTCCCTCCCTCCTCCAGCCAACTTCCGATTCCTCGTCCGTCGATGGGAATCGGATCGGTCCAACCTTATGCTGCCCGCATTCCTCTGGGGGCATATCACTTTTCCACCAGGAATCATGTCTATCCTTCCGGGTGCTGCATGTGTTTGTGTCAGCGACTTTTTGGCAGGAAAGGATGTGGAGGTGTTCGGTTTATTTATGTGTGTGTGTGTGTGTGTGTGTGTGTGTGTGTGTGTGTGTCTGTGGTGTGAGTGTGTATAGGGTGTGTGTGTCAGCGTCTCTGGCAGGTGTGTAGGTTCCGGGCGGCCGTCCTGCTGACAGTGTGGTCTCGCTCTCGCTCTCCTCCTCCCCCTCCTCCCCCCCTCTCGGGTCGGCAGGCCAGGCTGTCGCCGCAGTCGCAGCGCTGGAACAGCTCCAGGCCGTGCGCGCCTTTCCTGCGGTGGCGCGTGCACACCTGGCCCTCTGTCAACACGGGCTTGCAGATGCGAGACCAGAAGTGGCGGGCGCAGCACAGGCCCAGTCCGCAGTCCGCCGACCTCAGACAGGTATCTCCCTCCTGACCTAGATTAGACAGAGAGAGAGAGAGAGATGGAGAAAAGTTACATCACTGGTTCTCAAACTGAAAATAAAATGTCCCTACATTTTTCTCCCACGATTTTTGTAACCCATTTTTTCACCAAGTGCCAATTGCCTAAGCTGTAATCCTGGGCGCTACTCTACCTCTGCCAGCCTGGGGAGAGACCCGAACTGAGCTCATGCTTCCTTTTTTCCATGGACTCCCAATAACTTTTTTTGTTTTAGAACCTCTGCGTTTACGTACAAGAAACATATCGAGATGTTTTGATGTTGAACTGAGCCAAGACATAAGGCAGTCAGACAGCTTTGGTATGTTTCATAAAAAGAGAGCTCGATGAAGAGGCTAAAAATAAATGTTTACCTTTGACAGAGTGGGGCTGATGCCCGTGACCAGAGGAGGGTGGTCTCTTGGCATGGTGCTCCATGGTGTTATTGTTGTGCCCGTGCCAACCGGTGATCGTGGCCCCGTCTATGCCCTCCAAATCATTCGCTGGCTGGCACACGCCTGGGAAATGACAAAAGAAGAAAAAAAAGGTCATTCTCTCAATTATATTTATACATCCTATTATATTCCACCTCAATAGCCCTACTTATTTGATCATTTGAATTATACTGAAGTGCATCCTTTTAATGATCAACACATGTAAGAAAAGTACTCATCAATGTATCAATGTGAATGTTGATGACACGTTGATAAAGCCTAACACATTGGGTCTCAAAGTGGGGTCCGGGGACCCCCAGGGGTCCTTGGGGGGGTTCCAGGGGGTCCCCAGACGAACCAAATTGACCCTTATGTGTCTGTAACTCTGAGAGTGCACAAATGGAACCAAATGGACCCGTCAGGGTCCATTTGTACACTCTTCGAGTTAAATTAACACTGATGATGATGATGATGATGATGATGATACTACAGTGTAGATTGGCATATATTTTCAAATGGTGGTCCACGGGCTAATATGTGTCAATTTGGGGGGTCCTTGACACGGAAAAAGTTTAACCACTGGGCTAACGCACTTAAATCTATCAAAGTATTTCACTCAGAGGTAAATGGTTAAGGATAAAGCCTGGTCTCCTCACCATTGCTGCAGCGGTTCCCTGCGCAGCACATCTGGTCCCGTGCGCAGCGCTTGCGGCTCTTTCTGCACGGCAGACACACGCCTCTGGCGTCGTTGCAGAACTCATCGGATCCACACTCGTCATCGTCCGTACAAACACCTGACTGCAACAATGACATAAATACAAACACGTTAACATAAGCTTTGCGTTGAAAGGAGAACACTGACTGAAAAGTCTGGAGAACGTGACATGATGAAACGTTGTTTCCCAAGATAAAAGCAGAACGTTTTTGATATTTACGCACGGTCCGTTTTTTTTTTGGAGAGGGTTGTTCAATTAAATTAAATTAAAATGAGCTTTATTAGCATGAGGAAAATACGTTTACATCACCAAAGCAAGTGTCAAAATATAATTAAAAAAACTAGTAGGGCCTATGCTATACAGTTGGAGGGGGTAAAGCATTGTGTTAAACAGAGCTATTGTGTCGTTATATACATTCAATATATAGCTACATGGTATAAAGTTTTTTTTTAACTTTTTGAAACAAATAGCAGCAATCTTTTGCAGTCACTTTGGGACAATCAGCAGATTTTTTCCCCTCAAAACTATTTAAAGCTTCAGATTTAAAATGTGTTTAAAGGTAGCAGCTCTGTTTATATGTGCAGTAGGCTATATATAGGTCTATAGGGGTCTAACTTGTTCAATTTACCTGCAGTGTGTCCACGGGGGGTATCCTGTGTCCCACGCTGCCCGGCGTGGAGGTGCGTGGACTGGGGCTGACCGGGTCGGCAGCACCCTTGGGCGCGCCTCCGCCTCCACCGGGCACGTTCTTGATGGCATTGGAGTTCTTCGTCAAAACACTCCCAGAGTAAACGTTCCCAAAGTATCCAAACAGGGTGAGATACGCAACAGCCACGAAGCGACGCACCGAGTACAACCGCATGGTTTCTCCCGTGGTAACAAAACAAATAAAGTTAAAGAAAATCCGTCTTGTTCTGGGTAAAAAACTATGGTGATCAAAGACAGCGTTCCCCCAAAAAAGGCAAAGAAGTAAAGTGTTGAAGGAATCCTCCTGGTGAAGACAAGGTTCCTAGAGATGTTTGGGATCCTGGAGGTTCTCCTGATTGCACTGGAAGGGCTCCGGGATCTGGTCTTTATACTTGTGGACTTGTTTGTCTTCCCCGCCCCTCAAACAGCACAACAAAGACACAGGGATGGAGTTTCAAAGGCGCCTAGAAGCTCCAGCGTCACTGACTGACTGTATCCATCCATTCTCTACCCTGCTGTCAGAGATTGCGTTTCACAATGTTGTGTGTGTGTGTGTGTGTGTGTGTGTGTGTGTGTGTGTGTGTGTGTGTGTGTGTGTGTGTGTGTGCGCGCGCGCGCGTACACAGAGTGGTGGAAAAAGTACGCACATTTCTCACTTAAGTAAAATTATCAATACTGCAATGTAGCAATACTTTGTTACAAGTAAAAGTCCGGAATTAAAAATGTACTCGAGTCAAAGTACAAACGTATTCAAATTCAAATCAAAATGTATACATAAAGTACCAAAAGTAGAAAGTAGCCTACTCATTACGCAGAATGTCCCATTTCAACACAAGTTATCATTATGTCTAAATTGTAATCTTTTGAAAATAGCAGATCTACAAGCTCACAATGTGTGGTGAGATGATGTGGAGTAGAAGTAAAAGTAGCCTACTGAAAATTGGAAACTCTCTCCAGTAAAGTAAAAAATACCTCACAAGTGTACTTAAGTAGGCTACAGTATTTGAGTACATTTACTTAGTTACTTTACACCACTGTGTGTGTGTGTGTGTGCGTGAGATGCTTATTGATGAGCAACAAGTCTGAGAACTGGGACTGGATTTGCGCGCGTTACACACAGTAAACATCCTCAGTGTTACTTTACTCTAGGAGAGTGTCTACAAATGGAACCAAATGGACCCAAAGTCTTTTTGGTTCCATGTTATACATTGTTAAATATGTATGCATTATTGGCGACCTATATCACCCTTGCTTTAAACAAATGTCTGTAGGCTATCTGTTCAACCTATAAAGGATATACATTAATTCCACTCTTGCACATCGTCATCATTCTTGCACATAATCCATATTTTTTTTGTATCTTGAAGACAGTTCTTGGGATGCTTTAGATTCAGAATGAAATCCTATATTTCGCTCAGGTAGGCTGTAGTCTACAGTAAATGACATGTCATAGATAGACTATGACCTTTTAGTGACACAGAGACATGACTTTCTTCTCATGAATATTGTTTTTTCTGTTGTAGCCTATATGTGTGTGTGGATGACCCGCTCTGCACTTTACATGCGCGGCTCCTTTGACATTCAAGTAGCCTAACTAACTGCCCTCTGGCTGTGTGTGTGAAGAAAGATAGTGATTAAAGTTACTTTTCCGTCGATTAACCAGTTCATTTGATCTCTCTGATTGCACAGGGGGGCAATTATCTCCCAGCGTGTGCTTGATGCACTGGCGGCGGACATCAATGTTAGGATAGTAAGGATATACATGCAGACCATTAAGGGGTGTGAGAAGTTGACCGAATTGAATGGCCTTCCTTTCAAGGACTGACTGACACTTGGAGATAAAAGGGTCTCTGATCTGTGTCCTGGTCTAGTGTGGAGCTCTGCGCGCAGATTATAGCTCAAACATTCAACATTATTTTTATTAATTAATTAACAATAGGCGATTCAGTTTCTTAATGATTTTGTTCTTCATTGTAAGTCAGGCGTTTTGGCTTCCCCTGCTGGGATGGATACATTTAGAATCAGTCAGAATTGTACGATACTGGTCGAGTAGGCCTGCTGGCTGCTGCAGATGAAAGGTGACTTGACAGGTTTCTCATTAGCCATGGTTCTCATAAAGGGCAGTCACACTAAAACTCAGAAAGAAGAAATACAAATAAAATAGGCTATTGCCCCAAATAAAGAATAATAATAATACAAAAACATTAAGGTAGGCCAAAAAGTCATGTTTAGTGCTCTGGTAAGCAGGTGAATTATGTTGACGGAATCCAGACATAATATTTCACTGACATTGTTGTTGCATCATGTTGAATCATAACTTCATGAGTGTGGAATAGCCTTGGATATCATAGATGTATTTTATGACTTTTACTTTCGTATGAAGTAAAAGTCAGACTCGATAAAAAACACATCGATAGTCTAGTCTTTATCCAAGGCTAAGTGTAGAACCAACCAAGTCAAAATCCAATAGCTGATAAAAGCGTGCAGGTGCCAACGTTTGTCTTCTCTCTCTGTTCTCTCTGAGAAGACAGAAAAGAAGACACCTTGGCACTTGGACGTCATCTGGTGGCTTGTAGTGTGTTTGTAGTGTGTGTGAGACTCCAAGTTCTAGACACCTGACCTGACAAACAACGTTTGAATTGCTTGTAGCCTATATCTTTTGAAGTTAGAGCCCTTATCTACACTTTACTAAATGTTAGTGTTGGTAAGGTGAGCTCCTTTGATGGACTTTGATCTCCTTTGATCTCTCGCAGAGAAGTGTCACCCTGTTGTTATGGCTGAGGCCATTTCCCTGTGCCCCCCCCCCCCCCCCCCAACAGATTTGTTGTGAGAATAACACTGGGACTAGAAAAACGTGAAGTAATCTCCCTTTACCACTCGAACCCCGACGACATCAATCAAAAGGAAAATGATTTCTGATGCAATGCAACATTATTGAGAGAGAGAGAGAGAGAGAGAGAGAGAGAGAGAGAGAGAGAGAGAGAGAGAGAGAGGTGGTGGTACAGCTATCTTATAAATAAACTGAAGACATCGTGGGAAGGAAGAATCCGTTTACATTCAGCGCCATCCAGTGGCAAGATTTAAATATAGCAGTTTCAATTTAGGCCTATGTAGGCTACTGTTGATTGTTTTTGAAGATGGAGCACAAATAATTCTTCAAAATTAAATAACAGAGACAAACACCACTCAAAAAGTATTGTATCTTTACTCTATGGTGTTAAAAATGTTACACTAGGCACCGTGAAATTAATTTACAGCATAAATAAACAACACAAGGCAAATATAATAAGGTACCGTGACATAAATAAAAAATTAGTCAAAACAGTTGGGTTTGGAAAGGGATTAAATGGATGAAATGGGGATGAAAATGATCAGCCATGACCTTGGAAAAATTGGTAAATCATATTTCCTTTTCATGTGTTAGGACTCCTGCATTACAGCAGTGGTTCTCAACCTGTGGGTTGGGACCCCCAGGGGGGTCCCCACATGATTTATTGGGGGTCCCCAGATGACAGTGAAGTGACAATAAGGACTTTTAAGACCTTTTTAATACCTAAAAAAAGAAAGAAAATAAAAAGACCATTACTGCATCAAAAGTAATCAACAAACTATACTATAAAAACTGCTCAAACATTGGCTAAATTGTCAAATAATTTAAGAAAGAAGCAAACATTTTGAAAATAGACGATCTATAAGCTCAGAGTTTGTAGATCTGCTATTTTCACAATATCTGTGGAACAGATTCAAACAAAATTGAATGCCTCAACTCCTACATTCCAAGTGCTTATCAGGGTGGGGGGTCCCCAGTTCAAATGTGATTATTTTGGGGGGTCGCGGCCTGAAAAGGTTTAGAACCACTGTGTTAGGACTCCTGCATTACAGTATAGTGGTCTGATTAGGTCTAGTGATGCAATTTTATATTTGGTTTCCTGGACAAACAACTGCAGCAGAGTTGAGCTTTTCTCCACAATAGCAAGAAAACGTTAAACATTAAATTAGCTTTCAGTAAAAAAAAAATTTAATCTGACTATAGGCTATCATGATAATAGTCAGTTGGTTCTATCGCGTTCCTAACGTTTTATAACGGTAATACACAATAATTGTTGTCATATGGGTGTATTACGAAAGACTACAAATCGTTCTTGTCATCTCTGATTATCTTCAAAAACAGAACGCTTGCTAAATTACATTGACATGAAGAGTGATTGAAATTCTCCTTCTGCAGTATTTAGTGTCAGACGCTGTAAATTTATTTAATCAAATAAATCTCAAATGCTATCCATTATAATGTCAGGAGAAGAGCATGTCAGTGCAGCTGCTGCATGGTATAACAGATAGGCTATATCCACATACCATATATATGACATGCTGTCGGGCAGAAACCACATCTCTATATTTCAACTTTTTATAGTTTTTTTCCGTAAATTAATGCCCTACTTTGGTGCTCACACAATGTGTCACGTTTTGAGCTTGTAGATGTGCCCTTTTTGATATTTGTGAAACATTTGGGAAGTTAAAGCGGAACTATGTAACTATTTTTGAATGAATACATTTTTATTTTGTCCAATCTGTGTGGTAGAGTGGTTAATTGAATGTAACTTATACAATTGGGGTGGTTGTGTTTAGTGTCCCTCCCTGCTCTTCTATTGAGACATTTAGATCGTGTCAAAGGTCATGTCTCACCTAGACACAGGATCTGACACAAAGTTTGACCTGATGGTCAAGATTCAATTTATCCCCTGAGCAAGCAGGCATGCAGGCTCTATTAGCTCAATGGTAAAAATGTCAGCACTTGCGCAGGAAACCGGGTTCAAATCCGGGGTAGAAGAGGAAAGTTATAGTGCAGCTTTAAAGTGAAAGTGTTACGTGTGTCTGTGGGTTCTATAAACATTTCACAAATGAAAGGTATTATCAAGAGCTTTGAGACACAATAAGTATATTGGATTCACTGGAACAAAGGTTGTTTTAAAAAGTTGCTGAAAAGTAACAGTTTTGGACATACAGGGTTTCCGCGCGACAGATACAATACCATTTAACATTAGACAGAAATGGCTCCTGTGAAAGCAATCATCACACAACAGGACATTTGTTATAATAGACAGTTTGTTAACCATTCAACAACATTAGAAATCCACTTTATGCAGCGTTCAATGTATTTTATTACTTTAAAAAACGAAAGGATGAGAAGCAGCCATCTTGGGAGGACAAAATCGTTTTTTTGAGGTGTTTATTTGTGCATGCAGCATTGAAAAGGTGATGTGATGTTAAATGTTTTGAATGCCATTGAATTTAAGGCACTTACATTGCTCTACCTTGAAGCGTAATTTATACTTAGTTGCGCGCCGATGTCGCTCACCGAAAATAGTGACTCTTCAACCTCACAGCGCGTTGCAGTGCGTGGTGAGGTTGAAGATCGGCTATTTTCTGAGTGCGACACTAAGTATACTAAGTAGGGATGCACCAATATATCAGCCATATATCGGTTAACAGCCAGTATTTGCCTTGTTGACTGCCATTGGCATATCGGCACATAAGTTGACATTCACCGATGGCAGTGTCCATTGTTTATCTGCAGCCTAACAAACTGCAGATCTGGAACAGTTATTTATTATAAGGAAAATGTATTTGTTTCCCTGCCACAAAAGTGGGAATAAACAACAACAAAAACTAAATGGACAAATATCGGTATCGGCCCAGAATTCAGGTATCGGTGCATCCCTAATACTAAGTATAAATCAGACTTTAGTAAGCTGTGATTATTGATGATTGGACATAATGTGAGATGATGATGAATTGATAAGTTTGGTGCTAATTAACATGGTGATGGGCGTTCACAAAACAGTATCTGCTTCGATCATTCACCGCATAGGGATAGTGGTCCAGTGGTGCAAAGAAAAGATGTACATTTACTCAAGTGCTGTACTTAGTTTGATTTTGAGATACTTTTACTTTACTTGAGTATGTCCTTTTTTCAAATACTTTTTACTCAACTACAATTAGTTTCAAACTGTTTTAGTTACAAGGTACTCCTTTTTGATTATTATTACAAATTAAGCCCTCCTTCGGCTATTCGAAAATAACCGATCTGCAAGCTCACAACGCCACGCTATGCGACGCGTTGTGAACTTGTAAATCTGCTATTCTTGAAAAAAGTTTGATACATTTAGAAAGAGTAAGAGTATTTTTTACTTAAGTTCAAATTTTAATGCCAACACTTAATTGGCATCAAATTCTCAATAGTTGTTTCTACATTGTGGTATTGCTACTTTCACTTCAGTAAAACATTTTATTTCTTCCACCACTAGATAATTTCTTTAACAATGGAACCCGTGGAACAATGGCGTCATGTCGACGCAACACTCAAAGATGACATGTGTGATGTTTTTGATAGTGCCTTATTTCCAGAAAGAGAGAAGATTCACCATGGTCATAGCTACTGATTGTGAGAAACACAAAGTTAAACTTGAAAGAACACCCCATGTTGTAACACCAACGGAGGCTAATGCGGTGTCAAATACCGACGTCCCACCTCAGTTTAGATGCAAATCGCTGTTGTCGGGCAGAAACCTCTTATCTCTATATTTTAACTGTGTTTTTTTGGACATATGAGGTTTCCACCCGACAGAGACGAAATGTTTGAAAGGATGGGATACAGGAAGAGTGGGCACCTAAACATGGTGGGCATCTAATTTGGCCAATTTGGAAAATATGGTCTGAACTCTGAAGTAATACATGTATACATGATTTGAACATGCATACACGGTACATCATTATCAGACCTTCAACTTCTTGTTTATGCCTATAATGACAGGCTAGCCACAAGGTTTGTAACATTGTTGAAATATTAGGCATTCAATGTTAAATGTTCAAGCATATGCAAACCATGTATATACTTTACATAAATTCAGGCCATTTCCCAAATTATTATTATTTATTTTTTTACATTTTGGGAAAATAAATAGCCAATTTAACATTGAGGTGCCCACAATGTTTAGGTGCCCACTCTTCCGGTTACCAAATGATGAAGTGTTACAAAAGGAATCTAGCACAAACATAATTATTCATGTACAGATGCAGTTACCAGTGTTGTTGTCTTTATACCACTCCTCCTCACCATATAGCATTAACAGCACCAGAGTCATTGAAAACATATGTCACCGGGTCAAAGCTATGCTACCTGTTGAGCTGATCTGATCATTTCACATTAGGGGGCACAGCCAATGGATGTGAAAGTATACCTGAACTACTGGATGGCTACACATAGGGCTGGGCAATTCAACCAAAATATATCGCAAATATACCGACATTTAGAACCAATAACAGACTTAATCTTGCTCACGTAGGGTTAATCAAATAATCTTTCTTATGTCGTTGTTGACATAAAAATAAATAAATCCCAATAGCCACCATTGTACATACTTCGTTTGGTGGCGTGCAATGATCTACAAGCTCACAACACGTCGCATCGCGATACATTATGAGCTTGTAGATCTGCTATTTTCACATAGAAAAAAAGAATCGTTTATTAATCATAATCGAGGCAACATTTTGAAATAATTGTGATATTGATTTAAAGTCATATCGCCCAGCCCCAGCAACACAGTCAAATCCGAGTGTTAATTTAACTCTGGATCTTACTGTGTACATAAGAATTCATACGTATCGTTGAAGCGCGTGGCCCATCCATCACTTGCGTGTGTGGCTAAACCCACTCAATTTGCCGGCAGGAAAAACAAACGTGGTTGCTTTGACTTGATGAAAAACAAAAAGCTAGCTAATAACACTGCTGAAGTTAATCGTCCTAAGTGCATAAATAACACATTGCTTTTCCGAAATAATTGTTGATTGGTGTGGCGGGATGGGGTGTGTGTCGATTGGATTTGTATAGTAGCAGGGCACTTAAGAGAGTCTTACTCTTTTCAAAGCACATATAACAGTATTTGTGCTTTTTTTAAGGTAAATAACTGCAGTATACAATGCACTATGTGTTTAATTGTAGCCTTGTGTGTGCATGTGTGAGAACACAACCTGTTCAAATATTATGTACAGTACATATACCATATAGATGTCTCAAGAGAACAAGAAAGTCAGTAACATTCAGGCTTTTGTTTTGAGCACTTGATACCGGTTTTCTTCTTGCAGGCCATAGGCCACGTCTCAGGTCCTTATTCTGCCCTGTCCTAGCTCCTCTATCCTCACCCCTATAAGGTTATGTAAAGAAGGAAAGGGAATTCACAGTAGGCCATTCACGAATACAGATTTGTAGTATTCGACTTTGAATACCAAAAAGTATTCAAAAAGCAGAATATTTGCGGGTGATATATCATATTTATTTCATCCAATAAAAATGAGCAATTCTCAGCATTTCTCATTAAAATGCAGTGTTGCAGGCAGTCGTGTTTTTATCTTCCTGGCATGACTGCTGCCGTTTTAGCGCCCACACTGCATTGAGTGACACAACGTCACATACTGTACAGTATGAAATTATTTGACAATCTGAACACAATCAACCATGAATGGATTAGGAGAACTATCCAACACCAGAGCCCACAGCTGCATATCATATCATAACATATGCCACTGTTTTATAAAAAATAAATAATAATAATAATAAAACAAATATTAAAAACAAAAGTAATATCAGCGAATATTCGACTTTGATGTACAGTGTCGAATAGTGGTTTTAATATTCGATTATTCTGTGAAACCCCTAATCTAGGTGAAGGTAGATACATTGCAGCATTCGAGAGCTTGTAGATTTGATTTGAGCACTCAAACTCACTGAAATCTGAACCTGTAACTTGTAATCCACACATCAAAGGATCACTTAGGAAATTGGCACCGGGTGAAAAAAATGGGTTACAAAAATCACGGGATATTTTTTTTTAGAAGTAATCCACACACATTTACATGTGTCAGAGTTTGAAGTCACACAAAGAAAAAGAAAACAAGCAAAGTCACAGAAACAATATTCACAGTGTAGATCGACAGTTGCACAACGAGAACCGTTTATTCTTTGTGACTTCAATTTACAAATTTCAGTGTACGTAAGTAAGTAGATCGGAGGGGTTTATTGTCGGTATCAGCTCGAGATCGCGGGAGTCTATCGCCGGTACAATGCGCTAGGCCCCTGGGAGATGGATTGCTGAGGTGGAGCACCACATCTACCATCAACTCCCAGTACCGCACAACTTGCCGCACTCAAGCCGTGCTTGAGGGCCGGGATCGAACCCATGACCTTGTGGTCCAAAGGCTACCGAATGAGCTACCCGGACACGTGTGCACATCACATTTTACGAGTGGTCAAATCAAATCTACCAGCTCTCGAATTTTGCAAAACATACCTTCATATTGACGAATCCACAGAGCGCTGCCTGTAGCTGCGGTGTCGCGGTGCGGAGCGGCACCCGCTTGACACCGCAGTTATGATTGTCGCTCTGTGGATTCGTCTATAGATGCCCTTTTCTTCTTTACATAACCTTGTGGGAGTGAGGATAGAGGAGCTATAGGACAGAGCAAACTAAGTACCTGAGATGCAGCCATAGTGTTTAAACATCTCGTTTCCTTTTAGTGGAAGGCATCAAAGACAGCAGCCTAGCAGCTGCATATTAATAACCATAAACCAGCTACTACAGGCTCTTCTTATGGAGGCAGAGGTACGGTGACCAGACGTCCCAGGTTTGGCCGGGACGGTTGTCCCAGTTTCAAGCTGGGTGTCCAGAGTCCTGACAAATATCTCTAAACACACTCAAATGTCCCCGGTTTTCAACATTCACTCACTACCAAATTGTCCTGTTTTCTTTTCACCACAGTTAAAATAATAACACTTGTTTTGAGTGCTTACATAGATGTTCATCATGTTCTGTTCTGTTGAAAGGTTGCAGTCAATAGGTGGTGTGCTAACTGCTGAAGAAATAGCATCTGAGCATGACTGTATAGTTCCCTTTTCCAGAAGGCGGCATTCCTGGTTCCTGTTCAACTTCCGGGTCAGTATCTCGTAGCTTCATTTGATCTCAGCAGCAGATTTGAACCTGGAAACACTTATGAAAGTGTTGTGTGTTTCCAGTTCAAATCTGCTGCTGAACCAATCCACTAAGCCAGTGGTTCCCAAACCTTTTAGCTCGAGACCTAAAAGAGAAATTTGATGTCTCCTCGGGACCCAAACTAGTGAAAACACACGATGTGAGGTTGGAAAAAAATTCAAAAGTTTTATCAAAAGAATATAAAATGAATAAAAATTCCATTAATTAGAGGGTTAAAATACTTTTAAGAAGTAGTGAAAATAGCAGAGAAAATCTTTTGAAATAATAATTAAAAACAAAATGTAGGAAACCAAAAAAATAAAAGGATATTTTCTCGCAACCCATACAAATTTAGTTTGGGAAGTTTGGGAAATTTGGAAACAGTGAATTAAGCTATAAAAAAACTGACCTGGAACAGGAAACGGGAATGCCAGCTTCTGGAAAAGGGAACTGCAGTCAACCACAGTCAACCACAGTCAACCATTATCCCCCCCATCCTGATGAAAAAAAATTAAGTTTGTTGGGGACACCTGGGCCCCCTGTCTCCAACCAATCACTCATAAGCAACAACGTGAGCAAAAAAAAGGAAAAGTACAATCCCGCTTCAAACCATTCTTTGCGAACATTTCACCATCACATCCTGTTAATCAACAGATTTCACATCACATTCCCTGCTATAGAGGCAAATCCTGGCTCCGTTGACAGCCTTGTGTATCACTCTGTGTAAGTATGTTTGTGTGTCTGTGTGTTTGTGTGTGAGAGAGTATGTGTGTGTGCGTGTGTGTCCCTGCACCTTTGTTTTTTTTTGCATTCTGAGGTGAGCTGTGAAAGACGGCACTGAAGGAGTGCTACAGCGGTCCCGTTTATAAATGCTAATTCCAGAGCCACAGTGAAGTGAAGGCATATCGGTGACCCCCAGAGGACATTGTGCCATCTGTCCCTTTATCTCTTTTCGGTATACTCTTCAATTTCTTAACGCAGTTTTTTTTTACATCACAGCTGTGTCCTGCAGATGGCCTGCTCCAAGCCAAAGTTTTTCTTCTGGTTTTTTTTTGTTTTTTTTACTTTGCAGGCGGTACAATGTTTTTGTTTTGTTTTTTTTTCTTCTAAAAATCGACGTCCCAGCCAGAGTTGTCGTCGGGGGGCGGGTCCTCGTTGTCCTCTGGGAAGCTGTCGAAGTTACTCGTGTCGACTGCTGATGTCACCTTTAGTTGGAACCAATCACATAAGAGACAGGTCAGCGGTCTGCATAATATGGAGTCGGAACTTGACACAGAAAACGAATAAACCTGGTCAGAAGCAGGGTTTTTATAGTTAACTAAAACTAAAGAAAACATTTTAGTTAACTGAAATAAAAATTATAATGTGGCTTTACAAAAAATAGTACTTATATACTTGAAACTGTAGTGTGTTTACTAAAATGTATTAAAACATAATTTAGCTGCGTATGTTTTAAGCTTTGTTGTCAAGAATTGTCAAATGTTAAAAGAAATACCATAGTGAAAATAGCTGATCTGCAAGCTCAGTAGATCTGCTATTTTCTATTTTTTTCTGAGCTTTGTGAATGTCGCCCCCTACTATCTCATATTACAATAAAAAACGAACACTAAAAACAATAAAAACTAAACCAAAACTAAGCCTTTTCAAAAAATGTAAACTAAACTAGTAAACCTCTGCTTTACAAACAAATTAAAACTAAACAGAAATGCTAAACAAAAAGTCAAAACAAAAAATAAATAAAAATGAATTAAAAAAACGCAAAACAATAAGAACCTTGGCTAGAACATAAAGAAAGGAGATAAGGAGATATGCAAGACGTGACATAATCTATACTTACATTAGGGATGATAGGAGGGGTCAACGTCCCTTTCTTCAAGCCCTCCCAATTAAAGCCTTCGAACCATCTAGGAAAAACATCGGTTTTGAAACAATTTCCTCCAGCAGATGATCATCATGCAGTCTTTTAATCACTTCTTAAACTCTATTCTTCTTTGACAGTAGACAGTACTTGGCGCTCCTTTTTTCCTCCTCTACATCAGTCATGTCCAAAGTCAGGCCCGGGGGACAATCGTGGCACAAGGGCAAATTTTATATGGCCCATGGTTTCCAATCCTACAATGCATCATTTATAGCCCGCCAGTAATAGTCATGTGAAAATCATACATTGAAGTTAACCTGGGCAGGTAACTTGTGTTGTCTACTTCGTTCTCGCGATGTAAAATATGCTTTATTTGATTTAATTTTATATTAAAAAGCAAGTCTTTTGCACACCTACAAAGGCGACAGGAGCGTAGGAAAAGACCAGACTAGGGCCCAAACGTACTGAAAGAAAAAAACTCGCTTTAAGTTTTTTCTTGCATTTGAAGACAGTGTGCGTGAGTTTTTTCTTTTAATCATTTTATTTTTATTAAAATAAATGTGAACAAAAGGACAATGTATTGGACTGTAAATATAATAGCAATGGTCCCCAGTTAAATGATTGATAGTTAGGAACCAAATGGGCCTTTACTAGCTCTGTAACGCTGAGATTGTACAAATGGAACCAAATGGACCCTTACAACAATGCATGTGCAGAAAGAGTAATTGTTTTTGTTTAGTTCAGAGCACATCTGAGGGGCTTAAATGTTTTATACACTATTGATATCGCACTGTAGTTAAAATCAAACTGTTATAATGTGATGCATTTGTTTGTGACTTTGTTATGGTTCAAAGGTACAGTATGACAGAAGATACAGTTGGCCCTAAGGCTTTTGTATATCATCTCCGTCGGGTGGAAACCTCATATGTCCAAAACTGTTACTTTTCAGGGTTCAAATTCAATAGTATCAAAAGTAGCAGATCTACAAGCTCAAAACGTGTCGCTTCGCGCAGCGTTTCGAGCTTGCAGATCTGCTACTTTTGATGCTTTTGTGTGACGCTGTAGTATGATCAAGTAGGGCGTTAATTTAGGAAAAAACACAACATGTTAAAATATGGAGATAAGAGGTTTCTGTCCGACAGCATGTCCTTATGATGAATTGAATACCTAGGACCACAATGGAAACAAGCCCTCAAGGCTTTTTTTGTGTTATCCTTTTAGCATTGCTTGCATAATTAGTGTGGTTGCCCTAACAGGGCAACCAGACTATAGTTATCTTCGCACTTTATTATTAATATTCAAGATAAACAATAGTTTAGATCGTCTCTCCTCCCACAGTTTATTTTTCCCAATTTAGTGCTATATGTCAAAATGACCGGCTTCATCGGGAATCGTGCGCTTGTATTTTGCTAAGAGATTGGTTGCATAGTTTTATTGATATTGATTTATTAGTGCATTACATTTTCCCATCCACTTTAATGAAAAAGTGAAAAAACTCAAATTCAAGTATTTTTTTCTCAGAAACCGTAAGAGCTAGAGTTACCAGATTTGGAGGGGAGGTTCATTATTTAATCCAAAATAATTACACTAATCGGCCACATGGTGGCGCTATAACAGCCCCCTTTACGTTTTGGCCTATAACTCTTGAACCGTAGGTCGTAAAATCAAAATTTCATTTTCCCTAGATTCCTTGGGTCATGACGCAACTCCCCATATAGGCCACGCCCATTTGCGTCAGGATAGATTTTCCGCCATTTTGAATTTTCTTCAAAACACACTTTTAGCTCCTCCTCCCATATAATTTGTCCAAATTTCACAAAAATCGGTACACATGATCTCTGGACCCATGCGATAATCTGGACCGAAACAGAATTTTGATAGTCCATACCGTTCGTCCGTAAATGGCTTCCAAAGTTAGCGGGAGGGGCCCGTTTTACAAAAAAGCCCACAAATCACGAACAAAACGTCCAGTCAATCCCAAATTTGAATCACATGTCAAGTGTGGTTTACTCAACAAATCCCCAAAATAATTTCCACTTTGATCCATAGGGGGCGCCACAAATGCTCAAAATGTAACCGTTTGATGCAAAAACCTTATTTTGGGGGGATCAATCCTCTCAAAATGAAACGCAAGTGATCTCAGGAGTTACGTGACAATGTAATTGGCACAGCCTCCGACGGCATTCCTCCCAGCGTATTCCTCGAGTCCCGGCGGCAGCGACCCGCGACTAGCGTCGGCGCAACCACACTCTGCAATTGCCGTGAATTGCGACGCGTCTAGTTATACTTGCTGTACTGTTTTCAACTCGTCAATAAAGTATTCAATCAATCAATCAAAAAAGACATGGCCCCCTTTGAAAAAGAGTTTGGACACCTGTGCTCTACACCAAATCCCTTCGCCAAAAATAGACGATCTACAAGATCACTACAACGTTGTGAGCTTGTAGATTGTCTTTTTTCAACGCATGTTGGCCTACTTATGCCAAACGTTAACCTAAGACAAGAGGCAGCCATAGCTGATTGAGTAGAGAGGCTGCCTGGGAAGCAGAAGGGCCCAGGTTCAATTCCCAGACCCGGTAATGTGTTGAGGTGTCCCTGAGCAAACCCAACTGCCCCCCCCCCCCCCCCCCGTGCCCGCTCCCCTGCGAGAAGCACTTGGCTGGGTGAAGCTGAAAACTGAATTTCCCCCTTGGGATGAAATATATATTTGTACATAATCTAGATTTAGCTGTGTAACTTTTAGAGGTTGTAGTTGTTTTTGTCCAACGTCATTAAATGCTAAGTCATACGTAAATCAATCCACACTTTCAAAATGCATTGAAAAGCAATGATTCCCGGGACAGGTAAACCGTAAAATTGCTGGTATATGGTTCTTCAACTTAAAAAAGGAACAGAATATGAAATGATAGAACAGCAGCAGTTCATACTGGTGAACTTACTTGTGCTTTTGTATGTCTTTCACGCCATTTTTCAAGTTTCCCAGTCTTTCAGAAGGATTGTCCCTGTAGTGGGAGAAAAACAACAACACCACACGAGCGGTAAGTCTGTGTTGCAACATATGAACCAATCAGAACAAGGTAAAGTGCTGGAGGCGTTAAACATTCACCTGCACAGTTTTTTGATTAAGTTGGCAGCATTTTTGGTAATCTTCTTTGGAAATTCGATCATGTCGATCCCCCTCAGGATGATGTTGTAGGTCTTCATAGGATCAGGACCAGAGAAAGGAGGGCTGTGGAGCAGTGACAAAGATGCTACTATCCACAGTCTTATAGAACGTATAAAACATGTGTTTTGACTTACGAACTAAGGCAGTGGTTCTCAAACGTTTTCATGTCAAAGGACCTTCAGATTAGTGTATTTGGCTGCAGACCCCAATCTAAAAATATTTTGTGCCTGATACAAGATTTGTGTTGTTAAAATGTTTCAAAAATATTCAAAAATGTCCACATTTTGTAAATTTTTGGGGAAAATTGCAGATCTATAAAGTCACAGCGCGTTACAATGCGATGCATTGTAAGCTTATAGATCGGATATTTTCAAACAGCAGATGGGGTTAAAGTGGGTAATCATATTTTGATGCTATATTATCAGATTTTGCTGGGGACCCCCTGGAACCCTGCCAAGGACCCCTATGAGTCACCTGACCTCACTTTGAGAACCATTGTACTAGGGCATTGCATTGAAAGTGGACGTTTTTCAACTTTATCTCCATTATCGGTCCTCACTAATGCTCACTGTATGACTTTACTGTTTCTGTCTACTCTCCTTGTGTCTCAGAGGTTGGTTGAGGATTAGCTAAAAAATGTACCTGTGCATGACATCATGGGCTGGGATTCCAGGCTAATGAAAACATCCTCTCTCTGTCTGGAACATTAGCACGCTAAAGCATTTCTACATCTCTGAGCTATTCACAGCTACACGCCTCTGAGATGCACAACTCAGGACAGATAAAGCCCCAATGACGCATCAGCATCAGTGATGTGCGTAACATGAGGCTACTTGTTCACAACGAAGGTGAGAGAATTTGAAGCGTGAGAATTATGATATGTTCTGACCATAATAATAATATATATCTTATTTATATAGCGCTTTTCTCTGTACTCAAAGTCGCTTTACAAAAACAGAACAAAAGAAACAACTTTATTAAGAGAATAGTTAAAAGGCTAAAAACTAAGCAAACAAAAACATAAAAATGAAAAGGGGGGATTAGAATTAGGTGGGGAAAGAGAGTCGAGGTGGGTTTTGAACAGGGAAAGGGTGGGGGCGGCTTTGATGTGAGCTGGGAGTGAGTTCCAAAGGGAGGTAGCGGCAACTGAGAAAGCGCTGTCACCCCAGGTGCGTTTCTTTGTCGTGGGGACATCCAGGAGGTTGGCAACTTGGCATCACCAGACCTGAGGGAACGGGAGGGGGCGTGGCGGTGAAGGAGGTCGGAGAGGTAGGGGGGAGCTTGGTTGTTGAGGGCCTTGTAGGTGGTGAGCAGTGGTTTGAAATCTATTCTGTGTTCGTTACTAGGCCCTCTGCCTGCTTTACCCCCTCGAGAACTACTGTTCCAACACCCACCCTGAATGTTTAATGTATACTTCTACCAGGAGCTCATGTATTAAACTTCTATCTTATAACGTGAAGTCGTGAAGTGTCTTTAAATTCGGGCTAGTTTGCCATCATAATAGAGTAGTAAGGTACTTTTCTATGTCCTTCTCCTCATCTATATTTTTGCTGTTTAAAGCGCTGACATCACCAGCTAGTACGTGCAAGGGAAGACGCAGACAAGACCTAGCATTATTCAAAGATCTGTGCAGACCTATTTCATACAAATATGGACTTCTCAGATGAGAATTTAGAATGATCAAACAAGTGAAAACAAACATATCGTCTCTGTCGGGTGGAAACCACATATGTCCAAAACTATTACTTTTCAGGATTCAAATTCAAAAGTAGCAAAAGTAGCAGAAAGATCTGCTACTTTTGTGTGACGCTGTAGTATGATCAAGTAGGGTGTTCATTTACGAAAAAAGCACACAAAGTTCAAATATGGAGAGGTTTCTGCCCGACAATGACGATATACACACCAAACCAAATTTGCCGAGATGGGATCATGCACATTGTGTTTTTGTGGTCTGTCCCCCTTGTTGTCGCTCTAAAATAGAACCGAGCTCTGAAAGACGCGTCAAAAGCTGTTTGACACTTGACACCGAGCTCCAGTGTGTGGGGATTGGGTCCCATTGTGTTTAACCGGTTAAAAACAATTGGGTGCATTTCTTGACACGAGCATCTGACACTTTCTATCTGTGTAACAGAATTTAATCTTGAAAGTATTGGGAAGAAAATAATAATATTGAAAACATTTTTGTTCACACAAATCTTCTCTTCTGGGGGTCCCTGGCAGATGGGGGTTCACGGCCAAATACATATACATTTGGGGGTCCTTGAAATGAAACGGTTGTCAGAGAAGCAGAGAAGTGCTGCTATAAAGGACATGTCCGGGCTTGTGCCTACCTGCCAGTCAACAGTTCAAACATGAGGATTCCTAGAGACCAGTAGTCTGCTGAGATGTCGTGGCCCTTATTCAGGATGATCTCTGGTGCTACGTACTCCGGCGTCCCACAGAACGTCCACGTCTTCTTCCCAAAACCTATCTTTTTTGCAAAGCCAAAATCCACCTGAGAAATAGTGCGATACAGTTTGTATTTTATCAATCAAGAAAGCAGCACATATGAAAATTAATTTCCATTCATTCATATATACGGTATGGCCATGCTGGAAGTATCTTAATTATATTTTTTTCTAAAGTAATTGCGTTACAGTGTTGCAAAATATGTGCTTGCTGGCTCATAAAATGACAGTGAAATAGCTAACCTTATGCAATAGTAAAAGTGCACCATCTAGTGGCTGAATGTTGTTTATTGCCCATTCAAGTAAGAGACAGTAGGAATACATTTATTTTGTGTTTGCAGCGATTCCTTTTTTTTGGTATTATAAATAAAAGAGAAGGTTCTTGTAATCTGGCTCTGGGTCACGTTTGAGTTGCTTACCAGCTTGGCGTATCCCCTGTGGTCCAATATAAGGTTCTCTGGTTTAAGGTCTCTGTAGATGATGCCTTTGGAATGCAGGTAGGCGAAGGCCTCCGACACACACGCTGTGTAGAACCGAGTGGTCGAGTCCTCGAAGGAACCCCTGGAAAAACCACGAGAGGCAACAGCTCTTCAGAGTCAGGTTTAAATATGGTAAAGACTATATATCACTGTTGTCCATATTTTAACTTTTTGTGTTTTTTCGTAAATTAATGCCCCACGTGATCATACAAAAGTAGCAGATCCGCAAGCTCGATACGAATTAGTTTTATAGTTTGTTAAGCTCAATAGAAATGTAATGATAATGAAAGAAACGTACCGGTCTCTGAGAATGGTCCACAGCTCTCCTCCCAGACACGCCTCCATCAGCATGTAGAGGTACTTGCTGTCTTTAAACGTTCTGTACAGTCTGAAAACACAACAACAACAACAATACCTCAGAGTAGTACTAGTGATACAGTAGAACCAGTAGTCTATGTAAAATATATCGTTGCTGTTGTGCAGAAACCTTGTATCTCCATATTACCACTTTTTTCCCCTCTTTTTGTAAATTAACGCCCTACTTTGTGTGATGCAAATGTACAGAAAATAGCTGATTTACAAGCTCGCATCGCAATGTGAGCCATTTTTTATACATTTTAAAAGTGAAAGGCTAACTGTGTGGGTCTTATAAATATTGAACCAATGAAAAGTATTAGCAAGAGCTTGTGACTAAATAATAATTTGATTGGATCCATTGGAACACAGGTAATGTTTTTCCACTTCCTTAAAAGGTAACAATTTTGGACATACAAGGTTTCCATCCGACAGCAACGATTTGCCTGCACCTGATCCTCTCATTGTGTTGTTTGGGCTTTCCTCCTCACCCACACTACGACCGACAGAAATGCATAAGGATGCCATTTGTTTGTATAAGGATGTAATTTGTTACCCTATTAGCGAGACCATTAATCTTGCTTTAGAATGGAAATCCTCTGCACCCCCCCCTTTCTCATGCTCTCTGGATTGAATCCGTTTTAAATTGCATAAAATTGGAGAAAAACACGTTAAACACACGCTTAATGGGTCTATAAACAAATTCTGTGCAAAGTGGGCTCCAAGTAGAATTTCCCTGCAGTTCCAGAGTGATGCTATTATATATTGTCACTGTCGGGTAAAACACGTTTATACGTATCTCCATGTTTGTTTTCTCATAAATGAATGCCCTGTTTTTATATTTTCCTCAAAATGTACAAACAAAACATAGCCGATATACAAACTCTTGCCCGGGAAAACGACAGCGTAACGACAGCTTAGGACTTGTTTGGGAAAAAAAGTGTAGGACTTGGACTTTACTTGAGTCAAGTCTTGATTTGGGACTTGACTCGAGAGCAAAGACTTACTTGTACTTGCAAAACAGTGACTTTGTTCACCAGTGACTTTGTCCCACCTCTGACTCTGATTGCTTTTTTCCATCTACACCAAATCTCTCATCGTGTTGCAATGTGTTTTGAGCTAGTAGATCTGCCGTTTTTTCCCTCCAGAAAATGGGGTTCAAAGTGGCTTAAATGAAAACCATAGTCGTAATAGTTGTACCTCACAATGAAGTCGTAGTGAAAACCATAGTTGTAATAGTTGTACCTCACAATGAAGTCGGAGTGGGCCTCCTGCATTATGAGCTTCTCTGAGCGGATGTGCTCCTGCTGCCGCGTGTCCACGATGTGACGCTTCTTCAGGATCTTCATGGCGAACGTCTTGTTCTCGTCACTCTTCAGCTGCACCTGGAGATAGACGGCAGGTGGAGAGGAGGACATGCAAGCATGAACTAACAATGAGGCTCGCCAAGTCATTATTGGGAACTTGGAATTACTTGGAACACACATAATAATGTCCATAAAGTCTAGTGCAGGGGTCTTCAACATGTTTCAGGCCAAGGACCCCTTAGCTGAGAGACAGAATATTGTCGAAAATCGTGTTGGAGATTAGTATATCGTCTCTGTCAGGTGGAAACCTCATATGTCCAAAACTAGCAAAAGTAGCAAATCTTCAAGCTCAAAACGCGTCGCTTCGCGCCACGTTTCTAGCTTGTGGATCTACTTCTTTCGATGCTTTTGTGTGACGCTGTAGTATGATCAAGTAGGGCATTAATTTACGAAAAAAGGCAAAATGTTAAAACATGGAGATAAGAGGTTTCTGCTGGACACTTCTGTTATTTTTGTTAGAACGCCTTGATAAGATGCTTTCAAAGCTAGTTCACCATATTTAGCAGATTGTCTCATCAATGTCTGTTGACAGATTGGAGACTACAGTAGCTTGGAAGCATTCCACAGGTTTTTCTTTTAAGCGACTATGGGTTGATCTCCAAGTGATGCTGCAGCTTTGATGGCTTCATAGATTCATTTGTCAGCACTGTCATCAGTGTAGTGTAACTTAAATGTTTCTTTGTTTACACTTTATCTTTGCCAATAATATGTTGGGTTCATGTTAATGTGTATTTTCAGACATTTGGCAGCCCCCCTTTAGTAATTATGAGGACACCTTGGCTTAGAGGGCTGGTTCTCAAACATTTTCATGTCAAGGACCCCCAAAATGATATGTAATTTGACCACGGAACCCCATCTGAAAATGTTTTGTGCCAGGTACCTACAGCAGAGAAAAAATTCTAAATTATTAAAACATTTCCAAAAAATGTTTTGGGGACTTTTCACAAAAAAATCTAAAATAGCAGATGTACAAGTTCGCAGCGTGGCACAAAGTGACGCGCTGTGAACTTGGATATCTGCTATTGCTTTAATAGCTAACATATAAACTATGGATTAAGTGGTTAAAATGATTGTGATGCTATTAACTAATTATGCTGGGTACCCCCTGGAACCATCCTAAGGACCGCCGTGTTGGAGACCCCTGGTCTAGTGTTGATCACAGAAACATCCCTACCAGCTCCACGCGCCCGAAGCCACCGACTCCCAGAGTGTCGATGATGTTGAAGTCAGCCAGGTTGAGGTTGAAGAAAAAGGCGTTCTCTGCCTCATATCTGTGATGTCAGAGAGAGAAAGGAACCAGGATTAAAGATGAGTTCACTGATGAAAGAGAAGCTTCTCCACCTTCAATGAGCCGAGACCAAAAGACCTCCTTTTAGCAGACTCACTCACTCCCGTTTTAATTATGAAACACTCTGAGGCACTCAGCCAGTCAGATCACGTCATGATCGTGGCAGGGCTGTCACGATTCATGACATTTTAGTTGATGATGAATTGTTGTACAAATAATTGCAATTAACGATTTAATCATTTTATTTTTTGTGATTGAACATTGAAATGACATTTCTGTTTGCCGTTTAGGCTTTGTAAACAAAAATTGCACAGGGCAGATATATGACAAATAATTTTACATACAAAGCCTATTACTGAAATTTACAAATAAATGACTTGACAATGACCAGCACCAATTAATCGAAATAAATCATCTGTCGGGTGGAAAACTGTTACTTTTCAGGATTCAAATTCAAAAACCGCAAAAGTAGTAGATCTGCAAGCTCAAAATTACTTTTGATGCTTTTGTGAGACGCTTTAGTATAATTTACAGAAAAACAAAAAAAGGTAAAATATGGAGATAAGAGGTTTCTTCTGCCCGGCATTAACAAAATAATGCACTATGGCCAAATAATTGCGATTACTTAAGATAATTGCGACCGGGAGATTACGTAACTAATAACTGTAACAGGCCCGGAGTATTCTAAATATGAGGATGCATGAGCTATCAGCATGTGCATGTGTTTAGTCCGACGACGGGCCGACTGTCATCTCTGCGAGTGCACAGACCCACTGTCTCCAGTCTGTCTGCAGTCTGTCTGCGTCTCCGTTCTTTAAAGCGGAGGAGAACAAAGGCCGAGACATCAGTCACATTGTGTTCAGCAATTCCACAAATGTATGTCGCTGTGCCACCAAACACTTCTAACATCTCCCAGCCAACTTGAACACACACACACACACACACACACACACTCACACATTCCCTGGAAACGTCACATCCCCCCAGATGTCCGATGAGTTCTTCTCTTGTTGGTACTTAATCATGATGGGGGTTTCATCAGCGCTGTTTCTGGATCAGTGAGATTAGGGAATATCTGAGTTTTTTTTTGGGCTGTTGTTTTAGGGGAGGGGGCTCAGGACTCACAAGTGTGCGAGATGCGCACACGCACACACACACACACAGCTGAGCAACATTGGGCAATAATCTAATCAAGGGGTCTTCAACAGGGGGTCCTCAGAGTTACTACAGGGGGGCCGTAAAATCTTTGTGTGATAGGACCTTTTTTTTAATTTATTTTTTACATTAACCACTTGAACCCTAGCGTCCTTATTCTGAGGGGAACATTAGCCGAAAATAGCAGATCTACAAGCCCACAATGCCTCGCATTGCGAGGTGTTGTGAGCTTGTAGATCGGCTATTTTCGGCAAAGAGGTTTGCTGCAGAGGAAAGAAGAACAGACCAAGTACAAGTGTTCTAAGTATTGAGGGTTGAAGTGGTTAACTGTCTGAAAATACACATTTATGTTACTTTTTTTACTTTATGAAAAAGTTGAATCTGCAACACAATTCTATACAATATGTAGTGGGGGTCCCGGCTTCATCTCTCTGTCAACTAGGGGGTCCTTGGCTTGAAAAACGTTGAAGACCCCTGATCTAACCGATAAGCACACAGGCTCAGAGAAGGACTTTATTTTATAGGAATCAGCATCATTCTTTCAGGGCATTTCTTTCTTTCTGTGGGGTCAAACTCATTCTCTATAGTTAGTATAGTATAGAAATCTCCTATTCTGGGGCATAAAAGGGTCACCAGCAGACGGGTGCAAGGTTGGAGTAAGAGACATGAGCCCTAGTCAACATCAATAGAGTAAGTGGTGGAGTAATTAGAGTGTTATCAAAAGCAAGTAGACGTCAATGAGTGTTACTCTGGCAGCTAGCTTATGGTACTGTTTTCATAGAAAGACAGCTTGTTTATCAGGGTTACTGTCCACCTTTCTATCTCTATGCACTGCTGCTGCTGTGTCTGCTATCCTGAAGGACGCTCCTTTCAGTGTTTCTGTCCACACTGCAGCTGGAGGCCAGCGCACATGATAACACCTTTTTCTATTTGTTTGTATTGCCATCGTTGATGCTACATCTTACAGTACTGTACTCTTACTTTGTATCTCTACCTTAACTGCTGTGCTGCAACTGCCGACTGAATTGAATAAAGGTCGATCTATCTACTTATCTACTCCAAATCCTCATTGCTCAGAGATATAGAAGAGGAAGAGGAAGCCATTTCATTCACTGGGTGACTGACACAGGCACAAGAGATGCGCATTATAATTGCCCTGGCATCACTGACCACACACACACAGAACATCTCTACCAGCTCACTCACAAGTTACTCCCGTGGAGGAACTTGTGAGTGATGGTGATAGTGAGTGAATCCCACATGATCAGTCTGGCAATGCCAGGCTAGAGTTCTGTGCCCTTGGTATCAGCACCCTCGATGGGGTTATATCATAGAGACCGGGGTCAGCAGCACTCTGTCCTTCTGTTCTCACAGCAGATTACAGTATAAGGTCAAATCTAAAATTGGCTTTTGTACAGAATGTGCTCAACTTTCTCTTTCCTATGCTCAACTAAAAATGTTTTTCAAATGACCATCCTTTTTCTATGCCGGACTATGGTGATGTTACAGTATATATAAGCACTGTCGGTCAGCATGCAAGGCAGGGCACACTTCACTAACTTGATGTTCTCCATCACTCTGCTATCCAGTTTTCTAGAAAAATGCCCCTTTCTAAAACACACCACTGCACTCTATGGGCCCTATCCTGCACGACACCTTATAGCCAATCCACAAGCTCACACCGTGTCAATGTAGATTGTTTATTTCAAAACATTTTCACAGAAGATAGGGCCCTATATTCTCTGTCAACCGTCCATCCTTACACCCCCGTCGTAAGAATCATCGGTTCATGCTTATCCAACTCCCCCCCCACACACACGTAAAACTACATCGGCTGTCTGCAACACCCATTCTGGTGTAATTGTGTACAGTATTTTCCCAAACAAATACTGTATTAGGTCTGACATCATTCCAGTACGCTGCAGCAAAAGACTGGAACAATTTGCAATAAACACTAAAAACTCAAATATTTTATCCCCAAGGACTATTATGGACATTCTGATACATGCAGCCCTGATATCCTGATTCACCTACTGTACCTACAAACATATTCACCAACGCTGGGATGTCAGACAGTGTCTGTCTCCTGCTCGCTCTCTTCCTTTTCCTTTTTTTCCTTTTAAACATTATGATCTCTGTCGTGTGGAAACCTCATTACGGCCCAAACTGTTACTTTTCAGGATTCAAATTCAAAAGCAGCAAAATAGCAGATCGACAAGCTCGAAACGCGGCGCAAACTTACAGATCTTCTACTTTTGATGCTATTGTGTGGCGCTGTAGTATGATCACGGAGGGCATTAATTTATGAAAAGAAAAACACAAAAAGTAAAAAGAAGGAGATAAGAGGGCTTCTGCCCAACAACAACAATATTTAATTCCTTTACTTGGAGTTCAGCACCAAACTCAGCACCAGGCCCCACTCCTTGAGGTGTTTTTTGTCACTGTATGTTTGCACATACAGTACGTGACATTTGTCCTCTGCATTTACCCATCCTATCATCACTAGGAGCAATGAGCAGCCATTGTGCGGCGCTCAGGGAGCAATCAGGGGTTAAGAGTTTTGCTCAGGGACAAAAATCGACACATTGCTGGTCTGACCTGGAATCGAACCTGCGACAACCAGGGCAAGGAACAGATTAACAGGCTGGCATGAAACAGGTAACACAGGAATTCAGAAACACTGACGAAATGAAACACTGGCACCACAACGCTCTCTGACAAACACTGCATGAACAGACTAGAAACCTCCCAAAACAGTTACTTTTCAGGAAATGTAAAAACAAAAAAAAAGGGGGGAAAAATAACCTGTGTTCCAATTGGTTCCAATGTCGTACATTTTTGGTCACAAGCTTGACTTGTTAATAAAATACTTTTCATAGTTTTTTTCAGTTCTTGACTTTTCATCAACAAGAGGATCTATAGGCTCTGAAGTACAGCAGCCATATTGGGAAAAAATAATCATATCAACGTGGATATGTGTGTTTTTTTCCCCGACTTCGGAAGGAGAATGTATATTGGCCTTTAATACCTTCACAGGTGTTACCAATGATACTGATTAAAGGTTGTGTTCCATTCTGGTCAAAAGGATGCATTGAGAGCATCCATTACTATTCTAATTTTTGAATAGCCTTTTGCCAGGCCAAGTATTTGTTCTTAATTACTTGCCTTGTTGAATAAAGGCTAAACATTTAATGACTTTGGACCCTTTATACGGTACCTACCCACCCAGAGTGTGGAGGCCAATGCTATTACTGACACTGGCCAGGAGATGGCATGCTTGAGATCCATAAAAAATGTCAAGGTTAGGCACATTATGAAACAAAACTCTTCAGCCTATTCAAGAAATGAAGTTATTGTGTTCATTGTCGGGTGGACAACATTATCCACATACCTTTGCTTTGCACAATTAATAGCCTGCTATTGGGAAGGTGATTTATTATGAGTTATGAACCTTGAATCCTGCTGTCCAATATTGTGTTTAGTTTGAGGACAAAAGCTTTCCCTGTCTTCAGTCAAGAATACACACTTGAGCAGCATTCACCAAATAGTGGAAGGTAACTAAATACCTTTACTCATGTACTGTACTTCAGTTCAATTCTAAGGAAGATACTTTTACTTTACTGGAGTATTTCCATTTTTGATACTTCATACCAGTAGTTCTCAAACTTTTTTGTGCCAAGGACCCTCAAATTGATATGTACAGTATGTAGCCACAGACCCCCCATCCAAAAAGGTTTTGTGCCAGCGGCCCTCAGAAGCAAAGATGTATGTTTAAAATTATTCCAGATTTTCACATATATTTTTTTATGTTCAAAAATAGCACAAAGTGGCTATTTTTTAATAGCCAACATATAAATGGATTAAGTGGTTAAAATTATTGTAATGCTATGTTAACTACTTTTGCTGGGGACCCCACTTTGGGAACCAATGCTTTATACTTCCACTCCACTACATCTCAGAGGCAAATATTGTGATTACTCCACTACAATTATTTGACAGCTTTAGTTACTACTTACCTTTAGCAATTTTCGGCCTGAAGTATAAATGGCTTAAGTGGTTACCGATCATTAACAATTTATTGTCCGGTACATGAATGAGTACTTTTAACCGTTGCTACTGTAAGCATATTTTGATGCTAATACTTTTGCACTTTGACTTAAGTAAGACTTTGGCTGCAGTACTTTCACCGTCAAGAAAAAAATATTGAGTACTTTCCATCATTGGGCACAATTCTCCATTCATATCAAATAGAATAGAGCTTTTTCTATTGGTCTTTCAGGCAGTAGTTCACATAATAAGCATTTTATCTACAGAGCTCACAGTGCATTGAATGGAATCAGCCCTGAAGGCCTGGCATCAAATCAGTCAGTCATGACAGCAGTATAGAATGGTTTGAAACCATTATATATATATATATATATATATATATATATATATATATATATATATATATATATATATATATATATATATATATATACTCCACGTCAGTGACGGGTGGAAACATCTGTCCAAAACTTTTCAGGATACTTATAATTTCATTGGTTAAATATTTATAAAACTCACACAGACACACTTAACTGCTTTCAAAAATAGAAGATCTACACGCTTAAAACAATGTATAAAATAGGGCATTCATTTATAATACAAAGAAGACATGAAAAGATGAAATATGGAGACACGTGGTTTCTGTCAGTGACGATATCATATCATATCATATCATATCAAGTGCTCCTATGTCACTGAAGTATCTCTCCAATGTGTGATTATCTCTGTAGCCGCTAGATGGATGAGGTCATGAGAGATGATGTAATTCCCTAGTGTGTGTGTGTGTGTGTGTGTGTGTGTGTGTGTGTGTGTGTGTGTGTGTGTGTGTGTGTGTGTGTGTGTGTGTGTGTGTGTGTGTCTGTCTGTCTGTGTGGAGGTGCGTGGGCATGTGTGCAATGTGTATACAGCATATATGTACTGTAATGTTATATTGTCTATGTCGGGTGGAAACCTCATATGTCCAAAACGTTAACTTTTCAGGATTCAAATAGCAAAGCAGCAGATCGACAAGCTCAAAATGTGTCGCTTCATTTCGAGCTTGTAGATCTGCCATTTTTAATGCTTTTATGTGACGCTGTAGTATGATCACGTTAATTTACGAAAAAACACAAAAGTTAAAATATGGAGAGGTTTCTGCCCGACAGCAACAATATGCTATGTTTATTAGATACGTATATATATATATATATATACGGTTTGCCTGACCACAAATGGTACGAATTTTATTCAGATGTCATGTTGTTTAGAGTTTTTAGACAGATGCTTGGTTTGACGTTTACCTAGTACGATAGTTTATTTAAAAAGGACTAAATTGTTTTTCTTTGCACTCTACTTAACACGACCATTTAAACTGTCATTTGTTGACTAGGGTTCATGACTTTTACTTGTAAGACACTCTAGATGAGAGCATCTGCTAAACAATGCCTTACAGTACATACATTGTAACATAGGTGCTAACTATGCATTGTTGTTTGCTTGATTAAAATGAGGAAAAGCAGATGGGTCAAATGTAAATACACAAACACAAGTGTAGGTGTTATTGTACGAAACCTTTTTAATGAGAGAAACGTAAAAAAAGAGAAAAAGACTACACTAATACCTCACAGCAGCAGTGTTGTTTTCCAGCTGCGCAAGGCAAAGCCCTCCCTTATGGTTCCCAGTGTACAGTATGTGTATAGAATATTAGCAACAGGGAGGCAGACAAAAGACCTGTTGTCTACCTCACAGAGGAGCTGTATGGTTAATATTGATGCTCGATATCGTCTCTGTCGGGTGGAAACCTCATATGTCCAGAACTGTTACTTTTCAGGATTCAAATTTAAAAACAGCAAAAGCAGCAGATCTACAAGTTCGAAATGCGTCGCTTCGCGCCGCATTTCGAGCTTGCAGATCTGCCACTTTTGATGCGTTTGTGTGACACTGTAGTATGATCGAGTAGGGTGTTAATATTTTTTTTTTAAAACACAAAAAGTCTGAATATGGAGATAAGAGGTTTCTGCCCGACAGCAACGATACTGCATGCCATCTACTGTGACCAATTTCAGAGACAGTCTCCATCACTGCAGGTAACCTGGCTCAAGTTTTCCTTAACAAGGGCCAAAGCCGTGCTGCTGGGTGGGACCTGCTGGGGAAGAGAATAAACACTGACTGCACACAGGATGGGACAACCACCGCTGTCAGGCTGAGCTGCAGGCTATCATATCGCCGTTGTCGGGCAGAAACCTCTTATCTCCATATTTCTAACTTCTTTGTATTATTTCCTAAATTAATGCCCTGCTTGATCATACTACAGCGTCACACAAGAGCATCAAAAGAAGCAGATCTGCAAGCTCAAAACATGGCACAAAGCGACGTGTTTTGAGCTTGTTGATCAGCAACTTTCGCTATTTTTTTATTTGAATCCTGCAAAGTAAGTACGTTTTGGACATATGAGGTTTCCATCCGACAGAGATGATATGAATGGTCAACTTCCATCATACAAGAGTGTCGCGCGAAAGTAGCACAAATAGCTGCTATGTTTGAAACATTTTGAAAGCTAATGTTAAAGTGGTTAATTCAGTCTGTGGGTTTTATAAATATTTAAACCAATGAAAAGTATAACAAGAGCTTGTGACTAAATGATAACTACACTTGATCCATTGGAACACAGATTCTTTATTTTATTTTATTTTCATTTCCTGAAAAGTAACCGTTTTGGAGTTTTCCACCTCGACACGACCCTGAGACACAAACAAACATGAGGAGCCTTACAGGAGGGTTTAGTGGAAAACATAAGATATACTGACAACTTCTAATTTGGAAGGAGTCAATTTGATTCGTGGCTATAGACGAATCCACAGACGCGCTGCCTGTAGCTGCCTGTAGGCGGCCATTGCTGCGGTGTCGCGTCTGTGGAGCGTTTTTCTGGTGTAATGAATACATATCATGTCTGGGTTAGAGCTGATCATGATTTCCGTATTGATTTTAGTGCGTTACCACTGGTTTGTTGGTCTATACTGGAACTGTTCGCTGTTTACTGTTCACTGCTTGCAAACGCTAAAATCTCAATACGGTCATACGGTTCAAAGACACATTCATGCAAATTGTCTGGTCTAGTTGTTCTGAGCTTATTTTTTGTGAACTTATAGGTAAGGTAAGATATAAGGTATGATATTTTTGTGTTAAATTAAGTGTTAAATAGCTCTATATTCTGATAGTACTCATTGCTATAGAGTGTTTGTTCAGTAACAGGAGTCTCTCCGTCCATCCAGCTCTTGATTAAACAGAAAATACATTTTAAGGTCGGGATAACATTTTTATCCAATCAGGAGAGATAACTCACACAGGATACAGATTAAACGAGTGCATTTGGAAGTGATGACAAAAAGAAATGAATTGAACAAATTGGAACTGGAACACTATAACTTGAAGCTGATAAATGGGTACTTTCTCCTGACTGGCTTAAGATTGACCACCCACCTGAAAATTTATTTTCTGTTTATTAAAGAGCTGGAGAGACAGAGAAACCCGGCCCTGTTACTGAACAAACACTCTATATATAGCAATGATAACTATCAGAATATAGTGCTTTAATAGTGCTTTAACCTTTTAACAAAAAATATCACTTACCCCAAAACTGGTGGCTTGAACAGTATTTACTTTATAAATAATGTGTACTTGTGTATTGCTCTTGTAGTCCTATTTAAGGTAATAAAGACCCTCATGTTTTTACCGCCACTAGGTTTTGACCTATAGTCTTGTGTTTGCATATACAGCCCCAATGGGCTTTAGCCTGTAATCCAATCTAAAACCATCTTACACACACAGACAGGCCTTTCCCTGGAGAATGAGAGCAGAGAGAGAGAGGGTTGCACACTTGTAAATCTCCAGTAGTCCACACACACACTTGACCCCAGCGTCTCTGACATGTGTTGGATGGTTGGGCAGTGTGTTCATTAGTGTGTGTGTGTGTGTGTGTGTGTGTGTGTGTGTGTGTGTGTGTGTGTGTGTGTGTGTGTGTGTGTGTGTGTGTGTGTGTTTGAGCCACCACAGCTACAGCTGATCTCCCCGCACCCACTCTCACTCACTGGTGGAATACAAGTACGTAGAATCAACGTAAAAGTAGCAATACCACAATATGAAAATACTCTGTAAAACTTTGTATTAAGGTCAGGTCTATAATGCGTTATAACCACATTTATAATGCATTTTATTACACAGCTTGATTGAATGCTTGTTTCTGATTGGCCAATCGCTGAATTCAGCGGTGTGTTTTATTTCTGAATAATGACCGATGGGCTCAGACTAATATCAGACAAATATCAGTCTAATCAAAGGCTCAGAGCACCTGCTGCGCTGCTTGAATTTTACGCTGTATCCAACATGACAGCCATGTAAACAAACACACCGTGTCATTTACAATTAAACGTTCCCCTCAAGAATGTTTCTGAAAACATTTGAAGCGGGAAATAGACGATGCAGTAACCGAAAATGTATTCTATTTGATCAACGCTTCCTTGTTTTCCGAGGCGACCGTGTCCGCCCAGCACAACACTAATGGAGTACTTTCAATACCGTAAGCTAGGAAATACTTTGTTTTGTTGTTACTTTTGGGTCAATTTATTTAAGCGGGTTCGCCAGGTAATAAGCGGGTTCGCACAACCGTGGCAGAACTATGTTCTGCTGTGCTTCGCCTCGGTGTTTAACCATCCTATCGGGTGTTATTTCTCAACAAATACCGGTGCGGCGACAATTATCCCTTACATAATACGCTTATAAGGCATTATAACACTCGTTATAAATTATTATAAGTATGTATGCATAAATTATAACAAAGACACTTTATAACTAACTAAGTTGAGGTAGTTATAATGTGCTGTTCCACTTATAATGCCTTATAAGCGCATTATAAAGCATTATAAATGCAATTATAATGCATTATAGACCCGACCTTTAAGTAGAGTGTTACTAAATACTATTTTACAGGTAAAAGGCCTGTATTCAAACATCTTGAATTGAGTAAAAAGTACTAAGGTATTGACATCAAAATATGCTTGCAGAAGTAAAAGGACTAAAATCTTTCAAATATTTTCAAACCTATTATTTATTTCAAAAATATGGATTCATTGGTTAATGTACAGTATGTTTTGTAATAATAATCTAAATGTCCAAAGTAACTAACTAGCAACTAAAGCTGTCAACATTTCCTCTGAGATGTGGTGGAGTAGAAGTGTAAAGTATTGGAAAAATGGAAATATTCGAGTTAAGTAAAACTAGTATATACTTTTGACCACTGCGCTTTCTCTCTCTCCCCTCCATCTCTCTCTCCCCCCCTCTCTCTCCCTCTCTCTCTCTCTCTCTGTGCCTGACTGGATGCCAGGTCCATGAAGCCGCCCAGCCATGCTCCCATGAGGCAGTGAGAGATCCAACACTAATCCATTTCCTCACATAACACTTCTGCCACTATACTCTTCTCTACTTCTTCCCTCTCTACCACAATGGTTCTCAAACTTTTTCATGTCAAGGACCCCCAAAAATGTATTTGGCTGTATTCTTTAATAGCCAACGTACAAGTATTAATGGTTAAAGTGGTTAAAATGATTGTGATGCTGTATTAAATACTTTTTCTGGGGACCCCCTGTTAGTACTTAAAAGTACTTAAATTGTCACTTCACTGTCATCTGGGGACCCTCCAAAATCATGTGGGGACCTCCTGGGGGTTCCGCCCCGATCAAATAAGATCGGGTGGAAACCTCATATGTCCAAAACGGTTACTTTTCAGGATTCAAAACAAGAAAAAGAAGCAAAAATTGCAGATCTACAAGCTGAAAACGCACTGTGATGCGTATATGGCGAAGTAGGGCAAAATGACATTAAAAAAAACATAAAATATGGAGATAAGAGGTTTCAGCCTGACAGACAGCATCTGTAGTAGCAGTTACGTACTACTGGACTGGTGGTCATGACCTCTTCATTTATCTGGTGGCAAGTACAGTACAGTACAGTACAGTCAAAATACACATTATTGCTATCTCATCTCCATATTTACTTTTTTTTCGTAATTACGCCCTACTCGATCATACTACAGCGTCACACATCTCACATCTAACAGCGTCACACATCTAAAATAGCAAATCTACAAGCTCGAAACGTGGCGTGAAGCGACGCATTTTGAGCTTGTAGAGCTGCTATTTTTAGCTATTTTCTAATTTGGATCCTGAACAGTAACAGTTTTGGACATATGAGGTGTCCAGTCCACCCAACAGGAACGACATGCACGGCGGGTCACCCTTGGTGGAGACACAGGGGGGAGGGGGTTCTTTTCGATTGGTTTGTGTTCTATTTTTTCGCTGAATGAGATGAGATGTATGCCCTCCAGGCAGTTTGCCTGCTTTGCCTGTAAATACATTCCACCTCTGCTCTTCGCCGCGTCCTTTACAGTACGACATGGTGGTATCACTACTTTTACTCAAATCCGACTACTTCTTCTACCACTGCCCCTAATAAGATGAAGGCTCATTTCCATGCCAAAGGTGTGAGTGACTTCTTTTGGTGCTACTGTCCTGTTTCCATAGTGACAATAAATAGAGCCTACATATTCATTTCTCTATAAATAGAAGGCAGAGGGGCTCTAACCTTTTATACTTCCTGGCCTGGCCTGGCCGCCAGCCACCTGAGTATTGTCTTGTTATGTAAGCCATTAGAGGTAGAGTCCAGCGCTCCAGTTGAGTCATACGCCGTGAAAAACACATCGGATCATGTTTGCTGTTAAGTGCTGCAACTGTTCAACACTTAGCTCCATGGTCCAGATAATGAATAATTCATGGCTCCCGAGTCAAAAAGAAAAAAAAGTTGTGCAGTCTTATGCATGGTAAATCCCAGGCTGAGGGCAATACCATATTCATAGCAGAGAGGTTTAAGATCTTTTCAATACCTCTAAAATGAAGTAAAGTAATATTTATCTGTGGAGCCGAGTCAAACTAAATTCAAACTAAATTCAACTCAATAAGTGCTTGTCAAGGTTGGGGGGGGTCCCCAGTTCAAATATGATTATTTTGGGGGTCACAGCCTGAACAGTTTGGGAACCCCTGGGTTATAACACAGTGACTAGATGTCCCAGTTTCAATCTGGGTGTCCTGAGTCCCGACACATATCTCTAAAACATACAACACTAAAATCCCGGTTTTCAATATTCATCACCAAATTGTCCCGGTTGTCACCACAATTAAAATAATAACACTTATACACCTACAAGCCACATCTACAAGCTCATAGCGCGGTGTGAGCTTGTAGATCGGCTTTTTTTACGTGATTAAAAGCAGCACTATGTAACTTTCCTCTTCTACCCCGGATTTGAACCTGGTTTCCTGCGCAAGCCCTGACATTTTTACCATTGAGCTAATAGAGCCTGCCTGCTTGCTCAGGGGATGAATTGAATCTGGACCATCAGGTCAAAATTTGTGTCAGATCCTGTGTCTAGGTGAGACATGAACTTTGCCACGATCTAAATGTCTCAGTAGAAGAACAGGGAGACAAAATACAACCACCCCAATTGTATAAGTTATATTGTATTATGCATGTATGGTCTCCCTATAGGTTATAAATATGGACAGAATGAAGACATAAGGGAGAAGAAGTAACTTACTCGGCTTTAGCATCTGCGTCTTCATGGCCCTTACTGGACACTTCTTCCAAGCCTCCAATCAGGTGCTTGAATGAGCTGTAAACATAGGAAGCACATGTTATTATTACAGCTACAATTTACATTTTGTTATATCATGAAATGAATGTATTGTGGAACCAAGCCAGTGTCATCACACAGGCTTGGGCTTTTGTACAGTATAGAGCAATCAACCACTTGAATGTACTTTGTCGTACGACAAATGGCGGGAAATAGCCAATATACAAGCTCACGACGCATCACATTCACAATGCAATGCGAATACTGTAGTGTGTGTGTGTGTGTGTGTGTATCGAGTGCCAAATTATTACAGAAAAATCTAGTATGAATAAATTCATCCAAGTTATGTACAAGACAACTAAGATAACAACGTTAACATGGGTGTATATGGAACCTGCAACAGCCGACTTTATTTACGGCTGTAATTAGTCCTATAAATAACCTTGCTAAAATAAATAGACAGGCTATTAAAATCAAAGGCAGGCACGGCGACAGCCAGGACCTTGAGGCTCGCGAGGCACACCCGACCTGAGCCAACCAGCCCATGGCACCGCGTGCCACTGCCAACCAGCGTGCCATCTGCAGGGGTGGACAAAGTACTCAACCCCACTAGTACTTGAGTCAAAAAGCATTAGATATTCCTGGTCAAATATTAACTAATAACTACAAGTGAAAGTTGCTCAGTCAAATTTGCACTTGACTTTAAGTACCGGACTACTTGCTTTTAATAAACAATAGACCTGATCACAAGGGTTTAAGGAAGTGGTTCTCAAACTGGGGGTATAGGGACCCCCAGTTTGGTACAGTATGTCCATTTAATTCCTGAAAACCCTCTCAAGGTGGGGGTCCCACAACAAAGTATTAGTCAGGGCTGCCAACATTCCTGGATCTTGCCGGAGTCTCCTGGATTGCAACCATGTCTCCTGACAATCTCCTGGATTTGGGAGAATCCAGGAGAAACTCCCCAAATTCACCAGAACACAGGAAATTACATCTACTATGTTCAAAAGTTTCTGGGGGAGGATCCCCAGACCCTCCGCTTGGGCGGTCTGGGGGTTTTATTCATTATGCTCAATGAATAATCATGATAAATAATCGTGATCTCAATATTGATCAGAAATAATGGTGATAATCATGTTGGCCATAATCGTGCAGCCCTACTGTGATATCTGGCTTAAATTGTGTTAAATTGTTTCTGGCTGCAATACAGTGAAGTGAACATAACTGTTCTAGCTCAGTGGCTGAAGACTCAAGTCTAGCTTGCAAGGTGCTGTGTTGTAGAGCATTGGTTCTCAACGTGGGGTCCGGGGACCCCCAGGGGCCCTTGGGGGAGGGGTTCCAGGGGGTCCCCAGCAAAGTAGTTAATGTAGCATCACAATCCTTTTAACCACTTTATCCATTTATATGTTGGCTATTCAAAAATGGCAGATCTACAAGCTCACAGCGGGTAAGCTTGTACATCTGCTATTTTAGATTTTTTTTAAAATATTTATATAATAAATGTTTGGAAGATTTTTTATGATTTATATTTTTACATAAATCTTTTTATTCTGAGGGTCCCAGGCACAAAACATTTTCAGATGGGGGGGTCCGCGGCCAGATATAAATCAATTTGGGGGTCCTTGGCACGAAAAAGTTTGAAAACCACTGCTTGTAGAGAGAGGGGGAGAGACCCAGCGGGTCAAAGAGTGGGACAGAGAGTGAAGAGAGTCAAAATGAAAGTCAGACGGTTGATGCAATAAGTCACCGTGACGGGCAGCAAAAGGATAAGGAAAGGATTAGTGGTGAGAGAGGGATCCCTCCTGACTCAAAGACACTACAGGCGCCCTTCAACCAGGGAGCGAGTGCAGCTTCAATCACTTCATCTAGGCTGCCAGCCTGATGATCCTTGCCTTGCGTCTTCACTTAACATCCGCAAACTCACCCCGAGGCACTTTGGATCCTTTTAACCCATTCAGACCAGGAACGCATCTGTGTAGTTTTTATTTTTATTTCTTTGGGCTATTCAAAAATAGCAGATCTACAAGCTCATAGTGCGGCACTCGGTGCCGCACTATGAGCTTGTAGATCTGCTTTTTTTTTTTTTATCGTGAACATTTTTGCAAATCTTTGAATACATATTTTTTAAAGCAAACATTTGTAGCTCAAATCTTTGCTTCTGGGGATTCTACAAATGTCTTCTAAATCCTGACAGTTTAAAAAAAGAAAAAAACGTTATGTTGCTATAATTGTGTTATGTTGCTATAATATCAGTGGTTCTCAAACCCCCACAATTATATGAATTTGTCCGCCGACCCCCATCTGAAAATATGTTGTTCAAGGGACCCCCAGAAGAAAAGATTTGAGTTTAAGATGTTCGCTATAGAAAAAAATAAATATATTCAAAGATTTGCATAAATGTTCACGTAAAAAAAAAGAATAGCAGCTCTACAAGATCGTAGCACAGCGCTCAGTGCAGCGCTATGAGCTTGTATATCTGCTTTTTTTTTAATAGCCAAAATAAATCTAAAATGACACACAGATGAGTTCCCGGATTGAATGGGTTAATGAGAGGACTGAGTTGGATTTCGGTGTTCGTCTGCAATGCACTTAAACTCCACCGACCCCAACTTTGCAACAATTTGGACCCGGCGGCAGAGTTGGTCATTCGTCCCTTAGCGAGGGAACATCTCGTTAGTATCCCTCCCCTCCACTCATACAAATGAAGATGGAACTACATTATTTATGGCTCTCGTTCAGCCACATCCAGGAAGTGACTTGACAGCCTTGACAGGAGTGAATAAGAAGAAACGCAGTTGAATATCGTTGCTGTCGGGGAGTATGATCGCCATACTCGATCATACTACAGCGACACGCGAAAGCATCAAAAGCAGCAGATCCGCAAAAGACACGTTTTGAGCGTGTGGAACTGCTACTTTTGCCATTTTTTAAATTTGAATCCTGAAAGGTAACAGTTTTGGACATATGAGGTTTCCACCCGACAGAGACGATATACATAACTGCTTGTTGCAGGCTTGTGATGAAGTAGTAATTACACAGATTTCGTGTAACATTTGCACACAATGTTCTGAACTAACTTCATACAGGATATAGCCATAATTATTTTATTATTCAAGACGGCTTACCGTTTATTTTAATGCTTTGTTGCATGATTGATTACTGTTATTTGCTTTTATTTAACACCAGTTCCTGTTCTGTAAAAGCAGGCTGCGCTGAATATTTGATCACTGCTGGCAGTGATTTCATATCGTCTGTCGGGTGGAAACCTCATATGTCCAAAACTGTTACTTTTCAGGATTCAAATAAAAAAAATGCAAAAGTGGCAGATCTACAAGCTCAAAACGCGGCGCGGTTTCGAGCTTGCAGATCTGCTACCTTTGATGCCTTTGTGTGACGCTGCAGTAGGATCAAGTAGTAAGTCAAATCCAGTCCCATATTGCGCTGATCAGAGCAATGGCCACTGAGGTATGGCCATTTGAAATGTTAGACACTGCTGTAACACTGCTGAAGTGCCCCATATGTGTTCAAATATATATTTTTTTGGTGTGACTGTTGTTATGCCAGATCACTGGACAGCATTTGTGCCATGTTTGGTGAGGATTGGAGCAACCTGTGTCCCCGGGTGTGGCTATTGTCATGTCCCCTGTACAGTGTTTGTGCCAAGTTTGGTGCGGATCGGAGCAACGGTGCGCCTCGCAAGTCCGGATGTTACGTTTTGACGTCCACCGTCGGTCTGCCCGCCCACCCTCTCAATAGGCAATTTTAATATAGGAGGATAAAGATGTAAATCAATCAAAGTCACGATTCCGTTGTAAAACATTGTACATACACGGGATGTTGTCGTTGAGTGAACGAAAATAAGCTACCCCCCCAAAAAAAAATTGGCTTTGGAACGACACACACACACACACACACACGCATGACAGACAGGCCCACGGTAAGGACCTGGGGTTCTATGGTATGAATGACTCACTGGGGCCCATCATCACTTAGCTCTCAAGGTGGCTGCCATGCTCCCACTGGAGGGGAGGGGGGAGGGGGAAGACCCCGGCTAATGTGTCACCATTCAGTCTGTTCTTTACCACACAGATTACTGGTGCAGATGGAGCCATGATGACATAATCTAATAACGATGACAAGCCGTGTGTAATGTTACACGTTGCGTTCTGCGGCTCAAGCTTACTGATAACGATCTATAATAAAACCGGTGTTTACCAAACATGGGGACGCGACCCTTTTCGGGTCATGTACCCCGCTTTTATGGGTTGTGTTGTGAGTAAATATCCAGTTTGGTTTCTTTTCCTTTTCTTTTCTTTTCCATTTCCTACCCAAAAAACTAAAACTTTAAACGGGGCACTCATGCGAACTTTAGAAACCAACCTTAACCATTCAGGATGGAATATAAAAAATCTGACTGATCCGTCTTAATCACCTGACTATAGAGATAATGTGTACCGATTCTGTGTGATGTTTGGACGAAATATAAAAAGAAATGTGATTAGCATAAATCGTCCTCTTGGTGGCGCTATAAAAGGCAGATGTGAAACATTTGGGAGAGAGGTTTTTCCACTATGTGTCTAACGTTTAAGTAAGTTATAGGTAAAAGCATGAATCGGGCTGTTATAGCGCCACCATTAGACTATTATTTAAAAAAATGTAGGGTGGCATTTCTTCCTTGGCCTAGTGGGAATGTGCGTCCAAAGTTTCACGGCAATCAGATGCTGTTCATGATTTGAGGCATTTTGATTTGAGGCATTTTGGGTCTCAAGCTGTAAAACGCCTGATCTATCCTATAAGTCTATAAGACAAAATGATCAAGGAGATGAAAGGAGTATGGTAAAAGTATAGGCCTAAGATAGGAAGATCCCAATGCAACTAAAACGGGTTCACAAATAACAACCAATTAAACACTGGTGAAACTGAGCTGATGATTGAGGTTAATGTGACAAATGTGATTAGTTTCACATTTTTAAGAAAAAGCATTCTCCTAAAATCTAAATGTTCCCAATATAAGGTGATTTGAGCTAATGACTAGGGCAGTGGTTCTCAAACTTTTTCATGTCAAGGACGCCCAAAATGATACGTATTTTCTAAATGATTCTAGATTTTCCAATACATTCAAGATTTTAAAAATGTTTAAAAAAAAATAACAGATGTACAAGCTTGCAGTGAGCTTGTACGTCTGCTATTTATTTGTTTACATTTTTTAAATCTACCAACATATAAATGGATAAAGTGGTTAAAATGATTGTGATACTGTATTAACACATTTTGCTGGGGACCCCCTGGAACCCCCCAAGGACCCCTGGGGGCCCCTGGACCCCAATTTGAATACCACTGCACTAGGGAACAAATCACACTTACCTTCAGCGTTCAGCTCGCCAGAGCTAAACGTGTTTTAAGATTTTAAATTCATATATTCCACTTTGTGATCGTGATGATACTCACTCTCTGTCAATGACCAGACAGGTGACCGTCTCTGCGGCGATGACATTGGCGGTCCTGATATCCTCTCTGGAAAAGACAAGACGAAACGAGAACGTGTTACCATCGATTAAACCATCTTTACATCAGAGAGAGAGAGAGAGAGAGGGATGCTGAGCCTTTGTGATGTAACCACTGAAAAATCAATCTCAATAATATCACATCTAATGCAATTTATGCAATCCGTGGCATAAAAATACAAGAAAATGTAATTCTTAACATTACTCTTTATTATTAATGACATCAAGTTCATCTTCAGAGGAGTCACCAAAATCGCAAGAATCCTCAGAGTCTGTGTCCCAAGAGTCCATGTTTTAAAAAGTAAACTCTGCCCAGAGCCTCTCTTTAAACAGTCTGTCGTTCCAACTTCTGTTACTGTTATTAAGATTAAGACTCAAGGTGGTGAGGTTCCATATCTACAGCCGGGACAAGTTCTTCTTTTAATCCCCATCTTTGCAAAACAAAACAAAACAAAAAGTACAGTATATGTACACAGTATATATACACAATGGAGGTTTAACTTAAAGCTGTTAAAACGTGCAGACTTCATTGAAGCAGCATAAACCGACCGTATCGTTGCTGCACACCCTCGCCTGACCTGTCCTGCAGCACCAAGGAACACATGGCGACCTATTTCACATGAGCCGAGGTGACAATCCCAGCTTATGTGGCATCTAACCTCCCTCTGTGCTTTCCCACTTCCAAACAAACACACTGACCCCTCTCACTCTCTCTCTCTCTCTCTCCCTCTCTCTGGCCCACTGAAAAAGGTCACAGCTGTTAGCCGGACAAGAGGGTTTAAGAGGAAAGGACAGAGGACAGCAAAACGTTGCTGTCGGGCAGAAACCGCCTATCTCCGGCATCTAACTTTTTGTGTTTTTTTCCCCCGTAAATTAACGCCCTACTTGATCATACTACTGCGTCACACAAAAGTATCAAAACTTGAATCCTGAAAAGTAACAGTTTTGGACATGTGAGGTTTCCAACCCGACAGAGACGAGAAGAGAGGAAACTAGAATGAAAGAGGAGAACAAGAGAGGAAAAAGGAGAAGTAGTTCTCGACCTTAAATGTTATACTTTTATAACTGATGCAACTAGTGAGATTAATATCTGCTGTGAATAAGTGTCCAAAAAAAAGGGGGGGACGGGTAAATATAATGAAAACTATAGTTCATGGAAACCGCAGAAGTGGAAATAGAGGCACCATAAATAAAGATGCGCCCACACTTTAAACTCACTCTGAGGAAGGCTGATTGCCAAAAACGCATTGGCTGGAGGAATACAAGAAATGTGCATTGTGCACTTGAGCCTAACGTCTTGCATCTGTATTTATGGAGTGTCGCTGTTTACACTTCGATAGTTTTCTTTAAAGTATCATTTAGATTGTAGCTTAGAAAACCCATGGCCAAGGAGGCAACCAGAGGAAGAGCACCTGCTTCAAGTCCAAATGAAAACTATAGTAGCCTTTATATGTATATTCATTTTTTATCATATATAATTTATAATAACATATCATATCAACCGAACCACAACTATTCTAAATCTCTGGCTAAAGATAAAGGAGGTATTAACTGTCCCCCTAGCCCCCTACTTGAGTGATATATTAGTAGTTCATGGTATCATAAACACTGGCTGAGGGTCAGCTGAATGCGTGCCCAACAATCCATCATATCACGGCGCTATGTGTAAACATCTAGCGCTGCGTGCCTGCACGTGTTAATACGTTCAGAAGGCGTATAAAGCCCTTGACATAAATACGTGTGTGCAATGCAGGTGTTCAATCCCCCAGGTGTTTCATCCCACAGACACACTGCATAGGCGTTAAAACGGTTTGAGCGTATGATTAATTATTACATATTTCAAAAGGATTCAAAGGATTGCATATTGGAGCGCTAATAGGTTCTGAGGATATTCCCCGAGTTGGCAGTTATTTAATCAAACCGTTGTATTGTGTTTCCCCCAAAGGGCAGATATCTCGTTTACAAAAATTCAAAGGGGAAAAAAAAAAAGATTAGACAGCTTACAGAGAGATAAAAAAAAAAAAAAGCACGCACACATACGCACTCAAGGGAACACAGACACACACACCCCCACACACCCACACCCACACACACACACACGTTTGTTTGTATTACTATATACTTGTGAGGAAATTTTAGGATGCTGATATTATGAATGCTATTTTATTTTTATTGTAACCCTAACGCCGAAAATGTTTTCGGTGCGTGACACTGGTGCACAACTAAGCCTAACTACAGCCTAACCCCCTAAACCTCACCTCAAAATACCTAACCCTAACAACTAAACAAACTAAGTAGTCCAAGTACACACACACACACACACTTCCACCTCTTGAGTTACTTGACTTGTTATGCCTTACAAAAAAGGGAGGCAGCGTTTAACGTCACTTACTAACCATGGAGATCCAAATAAACACACAACACAACACACGCAGCGGGCAATGTGCGCGTCACACTGAAATAACAGGTACTGTATGTCTGTATGCTGGCATGGACCCTCCTTAAGGGATCTCAAGGGTTTCATGTTAGGCTGTCAGGACTGGGACACCTGTTTGCTACGGATGAGGAATAGTGCTACATGTTGTTAATGTAAACCGCTGATCTGTCAACGTGACTCATGAAGTCACCACTTAAGACACCGCTGTGACACCACAGACGGCAAAGACACCCCCCCCCCCCCCGATACAGTACACAGATATACGCACTCACGCGCAAAACTTTGTATTCCTATACTTATGAAGACAGGAACATCAGCACTTTTTAACCCTGATCCTAAAGCCGGAAATAGGCCATTTGCAAGCTGACGACGCATTGCAGCACGACACATGATGAGCTTAGTAAATATAATTGAGTACAATTAAGTATAAATCAGTCATAACTCCAACCCCAACCCATACTCCTAAACTCTAAATTGCAACCCTAATCTGAATCTTCTCCTCAATGGAAGCCTAACTCCCCAAAACATGTTTAACCATAAAACAACACTTTCCAAGGAAATGGTCCTCATTGCAAGCGTGCACACACACGCAAACACACACGCACACACACACACACACAGAGGAGCAGCTGCATGCTGTGCGTGAGCGGTCCTTGGTTACACTGGAGGGAGGGAGGGAGTCAGGTGGTGTTAATTTCCAGTAGATGTTTCATAGGAAGCTGGTAATTGGACAGTGATCTGATGTCCCAGTAAGGGTGGGGGGGGGGGGGGGGGTTATGAAAATAACAGGGAGACTTGTCTCTTGGAGACTGAGACTGAGGACTGAGGGTTGGGGTGGCAACAGAGGCTAGGGCAGTGGTTCTCAAATATTTTCATGTCTAGGACATTATTATTATTTTGTAACCCTTTTACTGTACACGCCAATTTAGTCGTTATGCTGATTGATTCCTCCCCACATGCAGTGTGTTGTCACTGCTGTTGTATCCTACCAACTAATTTTTTTTTAAAGTTTAATATGCAACACAAGTTTGTACAATACACTATACCGTTTCTGTCGGGCAAATCTCCATATTCTAACTTTGTGTGTGTTTTTACATAAATTAGCGCCCTACTTGATCATACACAATATTTTCGAATTTTTCGAATAGTCTCTGGAGAAGCGTGTCTGCTAAATGGCCTAAATTGTCAATTAAAAAAACAATGATATGCTGTTTACTGTTTTCATATTTGTTTTATGGTTTTGTTTTCTCCTGACATAGAACATTATGTCTCTGTATCAGTTTCTTGTTCAGTGTTACATTAAAACATCACAACCACACCGTTTGGGACAGTGATGACATGATGGAGGGATGTGGCTCATGGCAAAAAGGTATATAGCTCTCAGGTTCATGAAATCATTATATCATTGATTTATGAAACAAACATAGAAAGTTTTTTTTTGGTGTGTTTTTGGTCTCCCCTACCTCTCTTCTATCCCAAAAAATACACAAGTTTGAGCACTCAGGCTTTTATAGCATATCTGGGGTTTTATGTAAATTGGTCTCAAAACAGGCCAACTGATTTGCCCCCGCCTGTGACGTCACATGCGATACCTACAAAGCACCTACAAAGCAAAAAAACGTTTTCCACACAGAACCAGGAGATAACATGCATACAAACGGGCTCAATAGCACCACGTGCCAAATCAGGACAATGTGGTATTGCAGGTGAAAGTGCTTTATAAGCCAGAGAGAAGTTAGTTGGAATGAGTATATCTGAGGCTTGATTTAGGCTCAAACCTTTTGAAAAACGTTTGAGGGACATAAACAATATGATATTAATTATATGCATGGTGTAGTCCCTTTAAATATGGAGATACATGGCTCGCTGCCCGACAGCGACAATATCATACCACATCATCTATGTCGGGTGGAAACCTCATAAGGTCTAAACAGTTTCGAGCTTGCAGGTCTGCTACTTTCGATACATTTATGTGACACTGTAGTATGATAAAAAAACACATCAAATTAGAATGTGGAGATGAGAGGTTTTCTGCCCGACAACAACGATATCATACACAGTATATCAACCCATCAACAACTATCCAAATCTCTGTGCAAAGCCGGGATGGATGGTGGTTTTGTTAGGGATAAAGGGGGTATTAACTGCCCCTCGGCACCCTGCAGCCTCTGGGCAACATGCAGCAACAGGCTCTGCATGCAGCAGCATGATATTAAGTCTATATGACAAGTACTTTCCCTTCTCTGTCAGCAAGATCGCACTCTATTCACCACCATGATTTCATATGATAAGATAGGCCTACAAATCAACGGGAATAAATGTTCATATACATATAAGGCCAACAATGTAGGCTTCTATTTTAAGATATTCTTTATTTCCACTTTGAAATTGCACTATAAATAATGTGTGCGGTCGCCCAAAAATTCCACCCCATAAAATGGGGTTGTGGTATTAAAAAAAGTTTAAGAGTTTTAGACAACCACAGGACTAAACTATCCGAAAAGGAGGAGAAATATATCATTGACAATGAAGCATTTGGAGTTTGGACGCTGTGTCAAGTGCATTGAGGAGAAGCAACATGAAATTGATGAGACGGTAGGCGCCCTGAAACGTGAGTTTGACCACTACAACAAAGTGTAAATAAAAACCTTAGGGAACATGTTGAATGATACAAAAAAATACAGCAGAGCCTGCAACAAAAACCTGAGGCTAGTCAGCCTTCCAGACGGAGTAGAGGGGAATAACACAGTAGCATTCTTACAGGAATGGCTACCGCATAGATCATTGGCTTAGACCAGTGCATCTCAAAGTGGGGTAGAGGGGTCCAAATGGACCCTTACAGCCAGGTCTGCTAACTCTGAGAGTGCACTAAATGAAGGGGAGAGTCCCAAAGGGGAGACCTTTGAAATGGAACGGACCCATCACCAGTCACCACACACACCGCAGCCATGCTCAGCAGAGGGCAGCGATCCCTGTGCCATTGTAATCCGTCATTCCGTCTATACGCCGGGATTTTCAGGGATCTGTCCACAGCTCTGTACAAAAAGAGGAAAGCCTTCACACCACTGGAAATCAGATTCAGAGAGAAGGATTACTAAATCCAACCACTTTTTATCATGGAACTGAAGTGTGGAGAATGCACCTTCAGAACCTGGCAGGAATCTAATGGAGTAGGTTTCAGCTACATTACATTATAGAGGCTTCAAGAAGGCTAACCACTTGAACTCCAGCATCCCTATTCTGGGGGCAACATTTTCTAAAAATAGACGATCTACAAGCTTGTAGATACAGTATAGAGGGGTGGTTAAGGGTTAAATGACAACTTCACCCATTTTCAACCAATCTTGATATAATTGGTCCTGTTCTTTGTCTACACTAGAGATGCGCGGATCGCGGTTTTAGCCGCGGTTTGGGTGGATTCGGGTCAATCAAATATAATTATTAATTAATATCGGATAAACCGCGGGTGAAATATTGCGGTAAATAAATTAATGACATCTATATCTATCCATAAAATAGCTAAATCTCTGCGTGCTTGTGTCTGTGTGAGTGTGTAGAGCAGCCTCTGTGCGATGCGATCACAAAATGCATTGATTTAGCCTATGGAATGTCGGTGCGTCTTTTTTCTTTTTTTTAAACCGGTGCTGCGCTGAACATACAGAGTCTGTATGTTGAGCGCAGCAGAGCAGTGCGCTCTGTATGTTGGATGCCGCATGTATGTTGGATGCCTGTATGTTGGATGCCGCACATAGTCTGTATGTTCAGCGCAGCAGAGCAGTGCGCTCTGTATGTTCAGCGCAGCACCGGTTTAAAAAAAAAGAAAAAAGACGCACCGACATTCCATAGGCTAAATCAATGCATTTTGTGATCGCATCGCACAACTAATAGGCTACTAGAACTAACGGGGAATACCAGAAAATAATAATATTTTGACATACGGGAAAAACGGTTGGTGCGGATATTTAAATTGGATAATATAATTATTGCGGTTGGATAACGGGCGGATAATTAATTTGTACATGCGGATTCGGGTGTCGTGAGAGGCCATCCGCGCATCTCTAGTCTACACCCTCTACACCTCTTTGCTGAAAATAGCTGATCTACAAGCTCACAACGCTCACTACAAGCTTGCAGATCTGCTATTTTCGGCTAATGTTGATCAGAATAGGGATGCAATAGGTTCAAGTGGTTAATGTAAAAAAGAAAGAGAAAATCCTATCACACAAAGATGTAACGGCCCCCCTGTAGTAACTCTGATGGACCCACTAGGGGTCCCGGACCCCCTGTTGAAGACCCATGGTATAGAGGGTTTAAGTGGTTGACGGCTCAGAGAGCTGTCTGTGGTTACAGGCCAGTGTTTCATCCTCTCCAACCCACAGACAATGACAGATATACGGTACAGTATGTTTGATTATGGTAACATGATATCCAACATACTGTCCTTCATGTTCGCACACATCCATTTATGGGCGCCAACACTGGCTCCTACGATAAGAAAAAGGTATTATATCACATCCCGTCCTCTAGTTCAGTGATCCTCTACCTTTGTCATTTCAGGGAACAACAGTTTGATACGCAATAGGCCATCATAACACCAACAATTGATGAGTTACAGATGCATAAGGGTCATTATGGAGGTCTGACTGTCCTGAAAGTCAAATCGCAAAGTCTTTCTCAAATTCTACTTTATATGGGGACATTTGGCCCCTCACACGTACAGAATAGTAATACAACACACACACACACACACACACACACACACACACACACACACACACACACACACACACACACACACACACACACACACACACACACACACACACACACACACACACACACACACACACACACACACACACACACACACACACACACACACACACACACACACACACACACGAATGTGCGGGGGATATGGTTCACATATTACATATCGTCTCTGTCGGGTGGAAACCTCATATGTCCAAAACTGTTACTTTTCGCTTCGCGCCGCGTTTCGAGCTTGTAGATCTGCTACTTTAGATGCTTTTGTGTGACACTGTAGTGTGATCAAGTGGGGCGTTAATTTACGCGAAAAAAAAAGGTTCGAATATGGAGATAAAATGTTTCTGCAACATTGATATATACTGTGTGTGCAATCATTGCACACATGCCCATGCACGCCCATGCACCCACACACGCTCACACACACACACACACACACACACAAAAACATCACATCACACCCCAGAGCAGCGATGAGATGAGGGCACCGCAGCATGTGTGACATTGAGCTGCTGATGGATCTACACCTCAGATAGAAGCTCACACGTCACTCTGACAGCAGGAATGTGACATCCAAGGTTTGCCAAGGTGGGACAAATTAGAAAGGGAAGGGGTGCCTTCTCTTCCTGGAACATGCGCCAGTCCACATGGTCGTCGCTATAGCGTGTTTGTTCAGTAACAGGAGTGTCCATGTCTCTCCAGCTCTTTGATAAACAGACAATACATTTTCAGGTAGGTGACAACATGTCAGCCAATCAGGAGAGTGCCCATTTACAGCTTCATTTTTATAATTCCACAGTTCCAATTTTGTCTGCTCATGTCTTTGTGTCATCACTTCCAATTTAACTTGTTTGATCTGTGTCCCGTCTGAGTCCTGAAAATGCATTTTATGTTTAAAGAGATGGAGAGACAAGGAGACCCCTGTCACTGAACAAACACCCTATGATTATTATCAGAATATAGAGCAATTAAACAGTTACTTTAACCGGTATCCTAGTTACTGGTATACCTAGTGTCTAGCATGTACTTGTTTTCTAAGCCTGGGAAACAAAAAGGTCCCCGGCTTCACGCCCCCAGTCTACTGTGTGTGTCGAAGTGTCCATGAGCAAGACATTTAACCCCTACCTGCTCCCCGAGTACTGAACTCACAGCTGATATAGGGTGGGTAATGCAGAGGACACATTTCACATACAGTATGTGCAAATATACAGTGACAAAAAATAACCCAACGGAGGAGGACCCAATGGGGACCAAATTATTATAATAATTATACGTGTCCAACTTGTAATTATCTCCCTCTCTCTCTCTAACACGCACACAAACACACACACACACACACACACACACAAACCTTAAAAACAAACCATTATCGCCAACACCGAGACAACAGACTTTGATTTGTAAATATGTTGTTTTTTTCTTTGCCCCCAGATCAAAGGCACCACCTTCAGACGCACAAAGATATAATATAAGAGAGGGAGGGCTATTGAGTTTCATGAGCATGAAAAGGGACGCACGCGGCTAACTTGTAATTAGGACCGGCTTGGAGAGGCGGTCCCCCTCATCAAAAGCCTACGGTTGGCCATGATGAGGGTCTGATATTTATATGCAAGGGACGTGCTTGACCACCATCAAAGGTATATAGCTGAATGGGCCTTTCTCTTTTCTCAAGACGCCCAGAGACAATGGTGCTCACGACAGGCGGACGATGATATTAACCCGCTCAATCCGGGAACGCGATCTGTGTCATTTTAGATTTCTTTGGCTATTCAAAAATAGCAGATATGCAAGCTTATAGCGCGGCACTGAGTGCTGCACCACGAGCTTGTAGATCTGCTATTTTTGAAAAATCTTGAAAATTTGTGCAAATCTTTGAATATATATTTTTTAAAGCGAACGTTTGTAAAAAGATTTGAGTTACAAATGTTCGAAAAGAAAATCTAATATTTGCACAAATTTGCACGATTTTTCTAAAATAGCCAAAATATAAAATAATGGTTATAGCTCAAATCTAAAATGACACGAGATGCGTTCCCGGACTTAATGGGTTAATAATAATGCCAAGTAGACACGCACGCCTCCTTTTCAGGGTCACAGAGAATGGATGCAACCTCTCGGGAGGTAAAGGCATGGAAATCCGCTTGAAGGGTGCTGGAGCTGTGAAAAAGCTATTCAGACCCGCACACCGCAAACCAAGAAGCTGTACATTTTATATATCGTTGCTGTTGGGCAGAAACCTCTTATCTCCATATTTAAACTTTTCTTAAATTAAAGCCCCACTTGATCATAGGCTACTACAGCATCACACACAAAAGCATCAAAAGTAGCAGATCTACAAGCTCAAAAGCTAGTAGATCTGCTACTTGCGATATTTTTTAATATGAATCACGAGCAGTTTTGGACATTTGAGGTTTCCCCCCCGACAGAGACGATTCTATACACGTGTCTCTGAACATCACTCGCCAAGAGTCTTATACAACGCATCAAAAACAAAATCAAATGCATTAAAAAAATGACATGACTGTCCTGGTCGGTCAACGCATATTAATTACAACATGGATGCTACAGAATCCGGCTTCAAACAGTCCAGTGAGAAAATCCAGTCAAATCAAATTACAAGCGGTCGAACAGAGACCTTTGTGTGGGCTTATAAATTATTAGTGTGTGGTCATGGTCTACCTGACATGAAAGCTCATGTAATTAATGTGAAAGGACAGGATCTTCTTTCCTGTTTGGAATAATAAACTCCATGCAAAGCCATGGATGGAGATCATTTGTGTCTCACATGTTGTGCCATATGCATGTTAATGGGCCTGTCATGCGTTGTTAGTGTGCGTTTTTTTTTTATCTCCTGTCATCATTAGCCTGCACATATGGAGAGACCCTCAACCATCTGTCCCTCAACCAGAGAGAACATACTGTGTTACAGTTGCAAGCAACAGGTGCTCACGTCAACATGAAGCCAGGGTTCAAATAGCCGATCTACAAGCCCACGACGCAGATACCGACTCAGACAGCATCACGCTGAAGGAATACATACAGGCATTGTGTTAAAATTGTGTATTTCTTCAGTTCCCGACATAGGGAATACAAAGAAAGACCCAGAGATGCTGATGACAGAGGGAGGTTGCACACAGAGCTACCACAAGATGGCACCAGCTGCATCTTTTCCTTTAAACCGTTATGTGTGCGTGTGTGGGTACGGTATGCGCGTCTGCGTGTGTGTGTGTGTGTGTGTATGTAGTCTGTCAGAGTGTGTGCAGGTGTGTGTGTGTGTGTGTGTGTGTGTGTGTGTGTGTGTGGGTGGGGGTGTGTGTGTGTGTGTGTGTGTGTGTGTGTGTGTGTGTGTGTGTGTGTCAGTGTCCAGGTGTTCTGGGCTTTTCCATTATAGCCCTTCATTCCTCCAGAACACTCGAGACCCACGCTGGTTTCCTCTCTCCGCTCTCAAGCAGCAGCGCAGTGGAGACGGAGACATAACATTATCAACCTGATGGCCTGTCATTGAAACAACTGATTTTCGTGTTTCAGAGGTGAAGTAGCCTTGGGAAAACAAACGTGTTCCCGAGGCCTTGTTGTGGCCCATTAGATCAGGAGCCTATCTCCTTTTTCAGTAGCGTGAGGCAGCTTGACGTGCCAGCAGCACACCCCCTGGACATGACTGTTATGTGGCAGGGTCTTGGCCCTATAGTCCTATCCTTGATGCTGAGTGCAAAGCAGGGAGGCATTGCGTAATTATCTTTTTAATAGTGGGGTCCGGGGACCCCCAGGGGTCCTTGAGGGGGTTCCAGGGGGTCCCCAGCTAAATTTGTTAATACAACATTACACTCATTTTAACCACTTTATCCATATTTTATACGTTGGCTATTCAAAAATAGCCTTTTCTTCTTTTTTTTTGAAAAATCTCAAACGTTTTTGAAAAATGTAGAATAATTTAGATTTTTTTAACACAAATATTCTCTTCTGGGGGTCCCTGGCACAAAACATTTTCAGATGGAGTTCCGCGGCAAAATATATATAATTTTGGGGGTCCTTGACATTTGAGAACTACTGGTCTATAGGTACAGGGCCGAGGATTGAACCCTGATCTCCCAGTCTCAAGGCAGACTCTCTAACCACAAGGCCACTACGCTGTCAGAAGTGAGATAACGTGGAATCTTGGAACTAGCAATGAATCTAATGCCTTTTTCAATGATGCACAGTTTCTTTGCCACACAAGACACAGGCTCTGGCTGTTTCCACGCGGCTAGCTGGGTCAAAAAAATACCATGACAGAACGTCACAGGTTCTGGACATTTTCAGGTTATGGAAAGCTATAGGCGTCCCTGAGATGCACGGTGCCCGATGGGAACAGTGTGCGAGACGTAAGGTTCTGGTTTAACCCTCGTAGAAAAGAGCCATTAGCGAAGCTAGGCGTCCCTGAGATGCCCCTGAGATGATCCGGAGATCAACAACAGGCGTTGTGCGTCACCTGTATAAGCCAAACTAGGACAGGTCTACTGTAACACATGGTGCCTGATGGGAACAGTGCTGAAAGCACTGTGGGAGCCGTCATATTCCGTGGGTGTTTTAGTGCTTGTTTGTTTCTAGCCCTTAGTAGCTGATACATCAGCAACACCATTATGCTCACATGCTTGCTCATAACAACACAGGGAACACTAGTGAATTAACAGCGGGTGAAGGAAACCAAGCCCCTATACAAAATAACATAACATGTACAGTACATACCTGCACCTTATGTCTAATCTCATGTTCTTACCTGCTACCTTTTTATGCTGTATGTATACATCTATATTTCTTCTGACCTGATTTCTGCCTGTATTTCTCCTTATCCCCCCTTTTCCTCAAAAGTTTGATTGATGGAGCTTGCACACACACAATTATTTCACCCACTTCTTTACACCTGTAAACCTATATGATGTGACACCAAAAGTTATTCCGATTTCGATTCCACACCGCAAAATGTAACTATGTGGAGATTATGCTTAACGTATATGTCGCCTGTCATATGACAGTGTCGTGTGAAAATACAAGCTCATGATATGGCGCGAGGGAGGATTGAAGGATTTTTGGTCTTCAGGCAAAGGTTCTGAGCCACATAGTAGATGTTGAACGTCTCTCTCTCTCATCTCCATATTTTAAATGTTTGTGTTTTTTTGTAAATTAATGCTCTACTTGATTATACTACAGCGTTACAAAAATAGAATCAAAAGGATGTTTTGGCTTTTGTTACTCTGTTGGCTAGGAGACTCATTTTGATTAATTGGACATCACCTACTTCCCCCTCTCACACTCACTGGATAAGAGACATCTAAAGAGACTGTCTAAAACTAGAAAAGATTAGATTCTCATTAAGTGGCTCATCCAGTAAGTATGGGGTCCATTCTTTCATTTTGTACAGAATTTCAATCCATCCCTGAAGGAGGATACGTGAGGTCTGGTGGAGTGTTGATGTGATGGGCTTGCTGATGGGTGTTTTGCTGCTATGCAGATTATAGATGTGTCATTGATAAGTACTGTTTGACTGATGTTTTGTTTTGTTTATCTGTCTATGTTTATCTATTTGTTTTTGTTTTTGTTTTATTTAACCTGTATTTCCTGTGTGTTTTGAGTGTTTGGGTGCTAATACAATATGTTTATTGCAAGTTTTGTATGTGATGGTTTGCACTGGAGGAAGCTATTACGTATCTGCATAATACCAACTTTTGATGTTGAATGCTTCTGTGGAAAATCCAACAAAGTAAAAACAAACAAAAAAAACTTGTAAGATGTGTGTCATTGATTGAGGAACAAAGTGTGTCGCTTATCAGTTCAATAAGGGGCACGTGTTTTATTTTCCAAATAAGGGACGATTCCTTATTTCAAGGTACGGTTGGCAACCCTAACGCCGGTACAGTATTGTCTGATGCGTGCATCTAAAGCAGGTTTTTCTTATCAACACCTTGCCTGTCAAGAGTGAGTGAGTGGGGAAAATGGGTGAAGATGATAACAAGCGTGGGAGATGAAGGAAGAGTGATTTATAGCAAATCTAAAAAAGAAAGTGCAAATATAATCATTGTGTCATCAGTCATGGCAGTCAGGTGTTAACTAGGTCAGTGGTTCTCAAAGTGGGGTCCTTGAGGGGGGTTCCAGGGGGCACCCAGCAACATTAAAAGTTAATATAGAATCAAATTTACTATTTGAAAATAGCAGATATACAAGCTCACAACATGTCATGATGCAACGTGTTGTATGCTGCTTGTACATTTGCAAATAAAAAAAATATATTTTAGAAACATTTTAACAACACAAATGTTGTACGGGGGGGCTCAACATATTTTCAGATGGCGGTCAGCGGCCAAATACATATGAATATGGGGGTCCTTGACAATGTTTGAGAACCACTGAACTAGGTTGGACTTGGACTAGGATTGAAACGGGCGGTGGGCAGTTGAGGACTCACCCTTGCAGGGCTTTCTCGCCGAACCAGTCTCCCTTCAACAGGCTGCGCAGGTAGACAGGCTCTCCGTTGGGTAGATCCTCCCTGGTCACGTTCACCTGGAGAGCGGATGAGACAGGTATAGGAAGGTGAGACAGGTAGGTGGGTGAGGGAGCGAGAACCAGGGATGGAGGTGGTAATGTGGGACAGAGGAGGCACAGTGGAAGTAGCAGATGTACAAGGTCACAACGTGTCGCGTCATGTTGTGAGCTTGTACATCTGCAAATTCAACTACTTTTAGAAAATGTTTGAAAATGCATGATCAACGTTCAATGGATGAATTTATCAAGAACGAGCGAACCCCCCCCGTACAGGTTTTCAGGTATTACTTTCAATGGTGTGGCGTCACTTTCTCTTTCTAAGATGAATGGAATCTCAAACTAGTAACACCATCTTGTACTTTTCACTCCACTACAATTATTTCACAACTTTAGTACAGCTTTTGCAGATTTTGACAAAACATACAGGTTAGCCCTATTCTATACTTTGCTATTAGAAAATTGCAGATCTAAGCGACGTGTCGTGTGCTTGTGGATCAGCTATTTTCGACACATTTTGAAACATTTGAGCATGTTTACTTTTGTACTAGGTATATTTTGATGCCAGTATTTCTTTTTTAAATACAGGAACCATTACTTGTAACAGAGTATTTCTCCATAGTACTTCTTCCACCACTGCCACTGTGACCGACACCCTTGCTCGCGCTACACGCGCCAATTCATTATCCTATGAGACATGTGAGCGATGGCAGACACCAATGCCATTAACACAAGTGTCCTTCAACAGGTCTTAGAGGGAAGGAAGATAGAATGTCATTTGGCTTTAATTAATCCATTATAAAGTTTTATTCAGCCAGGGCTGGGATATAATATGAAATATCCCATCCAATATCCATAAGTCTGTCTAAATGTGAGGGTCGGTATAATAAAGATTCAGACGTCAATGTGACTGCAGGGGGGCAGGTTAGGTAGGGAAAAATATTAAGGGCAAGAAATAAATCAAGAGACAGACAATGACAGATATTTCAAGGACAGTTGCATCCTGGCAATCTGAATGCAGAAAAAAAGTATGTATGGACCAGGGTTTCCGTTTCCGATAAAATGTTAATTATAAACATCACCGGCCATCGTGGCCAATTGGGAAAATGCTGATAGGCTAATGTAACATTTAAACCTATTATTAATATTATTATTTGGATAAAGTAGTACAGCCATTCATAAAACCCATCATAATAATTTAAAGATGGAGTGCCATGATATTTTTCAACCTTAAAACCTGATCATAAGGTATTATTATTATGTAAGGATTTTTTTCAAAAAAAATAAAAGTGTACAGTAAGTGTAAAATGTTGTTTTTATGTGGACACGCCTCCAGTTCATTAAGTATACCTGGTTCTCACCTTAGCACCTCCTCCACCACCTTAGCACCACCCACCTGTCCTAGTCCCTCCTCCTCCTCATGCCCACACCTGTTGTGTTATGATAATGAGGGGGAGGGTATGGCATTGTGATGTCACAATGCCCCTGTTTCTCTATTGGCACTTTTGACCCTCAAGGTTTCAGCCTCCAGGAAGAAACTCCAAATAGTCAGAGAAGACATAAAACACCATAAAAACACCACCGGGGGGCTTAATGAAGTTCTATCAACCTCATAGACACATGAAAAACAGAAAAAGTGCAAAACCATGGCACCACCTCTTTAATGTTTTCATCATGATCTGACAATGTCAGTGTGGGTTCATTCCCGACAGTCTGCTGCTGCTGTGTGCCGCAGTTATAGATCAGCCTATTCGTCGTACGACGGTGTCGCGCCACTATGGACTTTTGGTGCTCCGTGCCAGAGAACGAACCACACAGGTGACAAACTGTACAAACTGCAACTGTATCCAAGTCCTGTTGCTGAATACTCCAGACAGTGAACGATTCACGTCGCGTCAGGCTTAACCCATTGATACCTGGAACGCATCTGTGTCACTTTAGCTTTCTTTGGCTATTCAAAAATAGCAGATATACAAGCTCATAGCGCGGCACCGAGTGCCGCACTACGAGCTTGTATATCTGCTATTTTTGAAAAATCTCGAAAATATTTTTTTTAGATTTTTTTCAAAAAACTGTTAGGATTTAGAAGACATTTCTAGAATCTTCTCAGGTCTTAAAGGGTTAATGTTTAAGACACGGCTACATCGACTCCCAGAGCCTGTATTGGACAAAGGTTGTGTGAAGGAAGTGGGGAACAATCGAGGCAGGCTTTCTTTCTGTTTGTTCCTCTCTCCCTCCTGTTTTGACAATATATATCTGTCTGGCACATACTGTACTGTACATCCTGTACTGTACTGTATATCTGGCATTATTTAACTTTTTTGGTATCGGTATCAGCAATTATTCCATCGATGTTTCATGATTATTTTTTTACCACTTTCAAACTGGTGTCCCTATCGTGGGTCATGTCATTGTGGGTGAACAACAGCAGATCTACGAGCTCACAATCCGTCGCGTTCGAAGAATATTAAATGGTTAAATCAAAATGAATTCTAGTTAAATGTTCTCAAATAGAAACTTTAATCAAACCTAATCTAAAGTGTTTCGAATTGATTAGGACCTTTGGCACTTTTTGTGTTAATACAGCATCACAATCATTTTAACCCCTTTATCCATATTTTATACGTTGGCTATTCAAAAAATAGCAGATATGCAAGCTCACGGCGCTTGTCTGCTATTGTTTTGGACAATTTTGAATCATTTTGCATTTTTTAAACACAAATCTTCTCGTCTGGCGGTTCCCGGCACAAAACATTTTCAGATGGGGGTCCGCGGCCAAATATCTATCAATTTGGGGGTCCTTGGCATGAAAAAGTTTGAGATCGGACCCAAAAATCGGTCAGACTCTAGTTTCGACAGCGAGCCAATTCCTCATCACATAAGAGTCCCATCTGTGCTGGGTATGAGAGGTGGTGAGAGGTGTGACAGGTGGTGAGAGGCAGTGGTGTAAAGTAACTAGGTACATTTACTCAAGTACTGTACTTAAAGGGGAAGACCACTCACTCACAACTATGTCTTTAATACACCTTAGAGCTGTTGTGTGGAAATAAGAAAAAAGTCCCCCCCCCTTCGGTGTTGCCTAGAAAAGGATAATTGATTGAGGTCATGTGATCAGTGACATACGCAGGCTGTACTTTTGGCTCCGCCCCCTCAGCAAAAATTCCACCCTGCGTATGTCACTGATCACATGACCTCAATCAATTATCCAGTTCTAGGCAACATAGAGGGGGGGGGGGGGACTTTTTTTTTATTTCCACAAACAGCTCTAAGGTGCATTAAAGACATAGTTCAATGTTGAAAATGAGTGGTCTTCCCCTTTAAGTACAATTTTGAGGTATTTGTACTTTACTGGAGTATTTCCAATACTTTTACTTCTACTCCAATACATATCAGAGGCAAATATTGTACTTTTACTCCACTACAATTATTTGAAAACTTTAGTTACTAGTTACTTTGTAGATTTTGATTATTATTACAAAACATACAGTAACCACTTTAGCCCTATATACATTTAGGTCATTTGAAAATAGCAGATCTACAAGCTCACAATGCGTCGCGACGCATTGTGAGCTTGTCGATCTGCTATTTTCAAAATATTTTTAAATATTTTCTACATTTGAAAACTTGAAATGGGACTTTCTACTTTTGGTACATTTTGATACGAATACTTTTGTACTTTTACTTGTATTTCTACATTGCAGTATTGATACTTTTACTTAAGTAAGAAATGTGAGTACTTTTTCCACCACTGGTGAGAGGTACAGACAGCAGAGGAGGTGTACAAAGATGGAGCCTCTCTCGCACCTTCCCGCTCGCCCCGGCTCCATCCTCTCCCTTTCTTTTTTCTCACCTGATGAGAGCTGAGTGATAGCTCTCGCTCAATGTAACACCGTCCTTGTTAGAGATACCGCACAAGTGTCTGCGGTGTCACCGTGTTCCCACACATAATGACAACTAGGGGTGGAGACTGAGGGGTCACGCTCACCTTTCCCTTGCTGATGATGAAGAACGTATCTCCTCTGGCACCCTGTCTGATGATGTACTCTCCATCTTCATAGTGTGTCTGAGAGGAGAGAGAGAGGAGAGATATTAATCATCGCGGAACATCACAGTTCCTATGGTTCTTTCATCATAACCGTGGAGAGAGGAGAATCAGAATATATACAGCTATATTATTGTCACATCACAGGTTTACAGGTGTAAAAGGAGTGGGTGAAATTATGTTTTTTCGTGCACGCTCCATCATTGTGTAGTTTCCATGAGAGGAGAGAAGATAGAGGTAGAAAAAAGAACACAGGATAGACACACAGGTTAAATAATATAGATATAAAGTATACAGATAGCAGCAGGTAATGTATGTATGTACATAATGTACAGAACATTATCATCATATGCAGGTGTGTACATGTTCTTTCAGAAACATAAGAGAGAAATTTATTTTTCAGACATAGTAGCAGCCTTAATAACAGCCAGTGAACACAGCCAACTGTGTTCACTGAAGCGCCCCGGCCAAGCTGGAGGCACCGTGGAGGATTTAGTCCTTTAGTTCCTGCCCACAGTGGTGGGCAGGAACTTTACTCCAGCACCACCCAGGCACCTGCGGTTAAACACACATGCACGCACACACACGCGCACACACATGTTGGGAACCGGAGTAGCAGCCTAGCAGCATAGGTACAACAGTTAATCCAGGTAAGTGACAGACCACGGATATAACGTCAAAACATCTGGTTTATTTAGCAGCCAATAATGTAAACATCGACCAAATGAAACCAGGTCTCACGGCACTAAACTATTTAGTCATGAACATGAACATACAGTAGAGTGCCTTTACTCTGCGCGCCCCGACATACAATGGAGAATATAGTGGCAGCGACGTCACATAATGTTTCAAAGCAAAAACAAAAGGAAGCACCACCTTGTGGTACCAACTGGCATTGCATATGCCAACTGACTTGTTAAAACACAACGCACGCGTGTCTGTATTGCTATACTTGGGAGGACATCCACATTTTTGGATTGAATGCCATTTTTCAATTTAGCAATTTTATGAATGCCATTTTTAACCCTGACCCTAAGTTGTCATGCACCAAAAATAGTAGTGCTATTGTTGCTATTTTTGCCATTTTTTTCCCTACTAATACTACTAATTCTATTAATACAGTTATACAACACTCACACACACACACACACTTAATCATTTATTTATGGCCACATAAGCGATACAATACAAGGACAAATATTACAAGGTGCTGTAAAAAACTAATTACCGTCAGCAAATCAAATAAGTAACATTGTCTTCGCCATATTTGGCAGCTACCGATAGTAGAAGAGATTGCACAGAATTTTGCAAGCAGTTTAGCTGCTTTTTTTGTTTGGAAGTTGTTGGAAGCCTCTTACAACTAACCTATGTATGTACATGTCCTAGGCTGCCAAAGATAAACACAAGTAGATTGCACGTATAGCCTAGCTCTGTGATGGAATGGAGGAGCTGGTATCCTCTAAGCTAGAGTCAAAGGTGCAGGCCACTTCAAGATTGGAAAATGATTTGAAGCCTTCATTGACAACAATAACATATGGTGTATTAGCAGAGACCTGTGCAGAGATTTCAGGAGTAGGAGAGTTGAAACATGGAACGTTTGACACAGGAATGTTTGCACATTCTCACAGACAGTGTAAAATGTTTAGAAATGTCCTTTGTTATGAGATCAACTATTCTGTCGTGGCGTGCCATGTAAAGCCCTTTATAAGCATAGCAGCCATTCAGAATGACATGGTTTCTGTAACAAGCCCTGTGGTGTGATACAAACAATGAGGTACATGAGTGGAGGGAAACCAGAGGGAAAGGTTGAGTGAGTCTAGTGGGAAGGATCTGTAACCTGGCTTTTACTGTAAAGGTGATAATGTCCTCGAGGGCAGTGTTCCTTATAAAAATGAATGGGAAACAGCGTGATCGGCAGAGGGAAGACAAGCAAGTCCCCCCCCACACACACACACACAATAAATAAAATATCTGGTAGAGAGGTGCTACATAATGATTATTGCTTTAGTCTGTTTCATAATTTAATCACCTTGTTGAGAATGTGTTGATAAAAGCTTAGATATCAAACAGAGGCAGGCACTTAATTATTTAATATTTCTGCCATTTCTTCAACAACACCAGAGCATTCCTGATTGGCTGTGTTTATACCTAATAACATCTGAGAGCTAATTCCCTGGAAATATGAGTTCAAAGAATGCTATTATAGGTGAGTTTGAAGTGAGATATCTCCAGATTAAACCAGTAAATTAAAAACAAATAATTTATCAGAGGTAGAGTAGCTCATTGTGAAGTGAATTCTATTGAACTGGTGAACAATAGTTTTCTTTTGGCAAGAGATCAATGTTCAGATAATTGTCAGTGAGTAATTATGTTTTTTCAAAAGGTTCTCTTCTTTTTTTTTTAAATAACCTTGTTAGCAAAAGATAACATAATAAACATTCCCATTGTACTATTTTTGATATGCATTGATTAGGCCATGGATGGACACCCAATTTGAAACTGTTTTTAAGGACTCTATGACCCGAATCTACAATTATCCAAAATCCTCAGTGTTAATTTAACTGTGAGAGTGTAAAAATGGAACCAAATGGACCCTTACCGGACCTGGCGTTGAGAACCACTGTGCTAGGTTGCTTAGCCACTTTCAACATGGCATCCCTATTTTAGGCATGTTATTATAGGCACAACCTTTTACACATTTTCACAACTTTGAATTCCTTTCCTTCCCCAACATTTTCCACATGTTATTAAAATGGTCTTGTGGATGGACAGTGGACCGTGGGCGTCACACGGAGGAAACAGTGGGCGTCACATAACATTGACGTAACATTACCACATTTGAAAACCACTTTAAAATAGATTTGAAGGCCGCCATTTAAAAAAGAAGATCAAAGCTAGATCAGAACTTCATGAAACACTTTGCAAATGCTTCAGTTTCTCAATTACAGATTTCTCCATATATCCTGTATTTTCTTCTTACTCTGGCTCTTTTGTAAATATGGGTTGAGTGACTGGCCTGGGGTTTAAACCATCTACTCTGTGTGTACTCTACTCTGGCTCTTTTGTAAATCGTTGCTGTAGGGCAGAAACCTTTCATCTCCATATTTTCACTGATTGTGTATAAAAGCATCAAAAGTAGCAGATATGCACGCTCGAAACGCGGCGCGAGCTTGTAGATTGTACGTTTCAACCCGACAGAGACGAAATATGGATTAAGTGACTGGCCTGGGCTTTTCAAACCATCTACTCTGTGTACTGTACTCTGGCTCTCTTGTATGTGAATGAGTGACTGGCCTGGGGTTTAAACACAATGTCTTGTGGGTTCTGAGAGTATGATCCAGTCTGAAGAACAATGACTGGAGTCCGTCCCTGGCAAAGAGTCTTTCCTACTCTCGACTGCCCCAGTGTTTTTTATCCCTCTAGTGTTAGACCAGTGGTTCTCAAAGTGGGGTCCAGGGAGCCCCAGGGGTCCTTGAGGGGGGTCTCTCCCCTAGCTCTGGTCCAGAAAGTTAGCGAGTTCGCTAACCCTCTGCCAGGCATGGTGCTATCCCCCATAGCAAGACAATTCCACTACCATGTGAGGTCTCCAACCGTAGTAAAAAGAAATAAAACAATTTCACTACTCACCGAAACAAAGGCAGTTTTATAATGTTGAAAGACTATTCTCTGTGGTGGGAAACATTTTGGGGCAGAAAATAAAATACGTCAGCCAGACGGAAAATATTGTATTTACTCAAGTGCACCCTCTACAGATCTGGTCATTGGTATTTTATATTGACCAGATATGTGGAGGTTTTACCTTCACCTTAACCCTAATTCATAATTCTTAAAACATGCGTCGCATGTGATGCGTTGTGAGATTATATATTGTGTAGTTTTGAAAATGTTTGAATAATTTTTCTCTCTTTCTTTTTTCTTTACTACTTCTCTTTCGTTTTTTTGTTTACAGAAATCTTCTCTTATTGGGGTCCTGCACAACATCTTCTCAGATGGGGGTCCATGGAGTGTAGACAATGTCCAGCTTGGTCAAAAAAGTAGGCCACCGAGTGCATGAGCGTGTATATGTGTGCGTGTGTTTGTGTGTGTGTGTGTGTGTGTGTGTGTGTGTGTGTGTGTGTGTGTGTGTGTGTGTGTGTGTGTGTGTGTGTGTGTGTGTGTGTGTGTGTGTGTGTGTGTGTGTGTGTGTGTGTGTGTGTGTGTGTGTGTGTGTCTCGGGCGGAGGTTGCGGAGTAATGGTCTATCACACACTTTATGGCTCTACTCTTGACATTTACACACTTGAGCAGCTTTCTCCACATGAAAAGCCCCAATCACTCTACAGCAGTAATACATCTTTCTCTGCTGATCTCCCCAGCTTCAGTGTCTGACTCCTTCTCACAGGAGTAGTGGTTCACAAACTATGGGTCGGGAGTGGGACCCATTTTTGGGTTTCATAACCATTTTTTAACTCATTCCCTGCCTAGAACGACTAAAACGACTTCTGTCCCTTAGGCCCTGTCTGCCAAGCACGACTAAAACGACTTTTAATTTTTCAAAAATATATATAATATTTTTTTTATTTATTATTTGACCCAAAGACCAAGGAGATATGATTTTTCGAAGATCTAGACTCCCATCCACTTCCTTGTTAACTTAAAACTTAAAAATGTTGTATCTCAGCTCCTGAGTACTTTTTTTTTTCAATGAAAAATCTCTGGCAGTGGGCAAACGCAAAAAAAAAAAATTCTGGCAGTGAATGAGTTGGGGTCACGAGTAAATATCTGCTTTAAAAAAAATATCCTCTTCATATCCTATCCTACTTCCTACTAGGCTATATATTAAGGAAAGGAAACCTGTCTGAACACGTTTTTCTCCTCAGTGGGTTGAGCAATTGATCTGAACTGACCATTATAGCCTAGGAAGACAGCTACAAACGCCATTTTTCACTTTTCCCAAATTTAAGCTTTTTATTAGCATATTTTGTGAAACCTGCAGAGTTAGAAAGTTACTGAGCATGCGCTCTGGGCTCTGTTGTCACGGTTACGGTCCCCGAGGCTATGGGATCATCTCTGTTGACACAGTTACGGCCCAGCCAGTGGGTGGACTTAGCTATGGGGCTAAACAGTACTCTCTCACTCACACTCACACTCACACACACACACACACACACACACACACACACACACACACACACACACACAGTGATGTGTTGTATGCTTGTAGATCAGCTATTTCTGCAGTAAAAACAAATGTATGTAAAAAAAAAAAATGAAGCAAAAAAAAACAACTAAATTGTATTATGTTCCCATGTTCCCCAAAACACAATTAAAACGTTAATCGCAATTATGTGTGACAATTTATCGTCAACTTAAATTTGGTGTCAGCTAGTCCGCACTCTTGCATCGCATCTCAAATGTTTTAATTTCAAGGACCCCCAGGACACGTGGGGTCCGAGCACCACCCCAAGGGGTCCATGAAGGGGTTTCCAAAGGGTCCCCTGGATACATTGGCTATTCGAAAATAACTAAATCAGCTATTTAAAAAAAAAATGGCGGTCCCTTTTCAGATGGGGGTCCGTGGCCAGATACATATCGTCTCTGTCGGGTGGAAACCTCATATTATGTCCAAAACGTACTTTTCAGAATTCAAATAAAAAAATAGCAAAAGTAGCAGATCGACAGGCTCGAAACCTACTTTTGATGCTTTCGTGTGACACATGTAGGCCGTTAATTTATGGTTAAAAAAACACAAAAGGTTAGAACATGGAGATGAGAGGTTTTCTGCCCGCCGCGATACAGCGATATAATATAATTAGGTGGTCCTTGACATGAACATGTTTGAGAAGCACTGCTCTATGACAGCTGTACTTCATGAGCCTGGAGCAGAGACGCTGCTCCAAGCATCAAAGAGAGCCAGTTGTTTCACTGCTGAAAAGTAACTAAGTACATTTACTCAAGTTCTGTATTTAACCCATTCAATCCGGGAACGCATCTGTGTCATTTTAGATTTCTTTGGCTATTCAAAAATAGCAGATCTACAAGCTCATAGCGCGGCACTCGGTGCCGCGCAATGAGCTTGTAGGTCTGCTATTTTTTTTAAATCTTGAACATTTTTGCAAAATTTTGAATATATTTTTAAGCGAACATTTTTAACACAAATGTTTTCTTCTGGGGGTCCCAGGCACAAAATATATTTTGAGATGGGGGTCCCTGGCCAAATTACATACCGGTATCAATGTGGGGGTCATCAACATGGAAAAGGTTTGAGAACCACTGGTATAAAAGATGTGAGTACTTGATCCACCAGTGCAGGCATGTGTTCAGGATGCCTCCTGGTCAGATTCTTAATTCCCTTTTTTTTTTTTTTTTTATGAACACGTCCAACTGGCAGACCCACAACTCCCTGCAGGGACTACAATGTCTCACCTGGACTGGAGGTGGAAAACACTGCTGGGCAGAGGCATGTCTGGAATACAGTGGCGGGCAGTAGAACCAAGAAACCTCTTATCTCCATATATTGTTCCCCCCGTAAATTAACGCCCTACTTGATCATACTACAGCGTCACACAAAAGCATGAAAAGTAGCAGATGTACAAGCTCGAAACGCGTAGATCTGCTACTGTACATTTGTTGCTTTTTAATTTGAATCCTGAAAAGTAATAGTTTTCCACAAATATCTTACTTCAGTCAAAGTAACTTAAGTACTTACAGTAAGTAATTTATTTTGGAGCATCTGTACTATACTTGAGCATTTGTATTTTGGGATATTTATTGGGCTTTCAGACTGAATAATGGAGTGAAACTAAATGAAAATTCAGGCTGAGTGTCAGGCTAGACTTTCACTGCATTACATTTCAAAGAAAAATATTGTACTTTTGACTCCACTACCGATTTAGCGGTATTTCTGCACCCCCAGACAGTATTTCGGCTCCTTTT
>NC_137619.1:12412147-12648593 GCF_963280865.1 Gymnoscopelus braueri | reverse complement strand
CCTTTTTCTCTCCTTTTTTTCAGAAGGCGTTTGGTGCCCCTGTCTGCAGTGGTGTAAAGTAACTAGGTACATTTACACAAGTACTGTACAATAAAATACAGTACAATGTCGCGTTTCCAATACTTCTACTTCTACTCCACTACAAATATCGATTGCCTCTGAGATGCTTTTACTCCACTAAAATTATTTGAAAACTTTAGTCACTAGCTACTTACATTAACCACTTCAGCCTTATATACACTTTGGCTATTTGAAAAGCCAAAATACTTTTACTTAAGTAACAAATGCCGGTCTGCAGCCACTAATGCATGTGCATTAAGTCGGGTCTGCTTGTAGTTGAGTAATATTTGACCAGGAGTGTCTATACTTTGCCTCAAGTCCTGGTGAGGGGTTGAGTGCTTTGTCCACTGACTGCTCCTGAACACCTTCCCTTGGAGGTTTTTTAAGAACACAAACACTTGGCAGATAAAGGATAGGATAATTCCTTTAACAGGTCCGTTCATGAAAGTCCTTGCGGTCTTGTTTCCAATGAGGGCCTGTGAGCAATTAGGGGTTAAGAGTCTTGCTCAGGGACAAATTTCATTTCATCGACACATTTGCTGGCCTGGCCTGGAATCATACCTGGGGCAACCAGGGCCTCTGGCTCCCTAGGCGGGCTCACTAACCACTCAGCTATGGCCGCCCCAGATCCACAACTCACTGGAGGAGGGATTAGAATGTCTCACACATTGCTGGGCAGAGGCATCGATGGAATAAAATGGTGCAATTTTTATATGGTAAATGGTGCATTTTTTATATGGTAAATGGTGCATTTCACACACACATTGGTGGAAGAAACCATGCAAGGCACCAACCTGCTCTTTGGGAGCAATTAGGGGTTCAAGGACACTTCAACACTTAAATCTGGGAGAGCCTGGGATCGAACTGGGTAAACTTCCGGTTCCCAAGCGGCCGCTCTACCTCCCTGAGCCACTGCCGCCCCTATATAACGCCCGTTATATTGGTGCATGCCGTGCATCCATAGAAGACATGCTGGCACCTATGGAATCCAAAAGACGGAAAGCAGTCGTGGCGACTGAGAACTTTAATACACAGGCATCATGTGTGGAATACCTTGCTTTTGAGTCCATTCTTTCATTTTATCCAGAATTTAAATCCATCCCTGATGGAGGATAGGTGAGGTCTGGTGGAGCGTTTATGTGATGGGCTTGCTGTGGCAGGGGGTGTTGTGCTGCTATTATAGATAATAGATAGGTACCGTTTGACTGATGATGTTTTGTTTTGTTTATCTGTCTGTGTATGCGTAATACCACCTTTTGATGTTGAATGCTTCCGTGGAAAATCCAATAAACAAAGTTTGGAGGGAAAAAAAGGAATACCTTGCTTTTAGCCCGCTTGCCACCGCGACCGACCCAGCCCCGGGTACTAACGACTGGTATTTTAAATGTCATTCAATCAATGAGACAAAAGCATAAATGTCAACGGTAGCCATTATACGTGTCTGATGAGGGCGACAATAATACCAGGGCTGTTTGTCCCCTTGCTGCATGCTGCCAGTGGCTGGTGATGATAAAAAGTGATGCGCTGGAGCCAGTGGCACAAAAAGTGGATACAAATCTGGGTGCTGCCTATCAATTATGAACCCACAATGTATGTAGAATTGCATTCTCTTTAAGCATATATAATGGGGACATTTAATATTGTCCTGTTAACTGTACAGTACAGAATACATATCCAGCAGATCAGTAGTATGATCAAGTAGTGCGCTAATATACGAAAAAAACACAAAAAGTTTGAATAAAGAGATAGGAGTTTCTGCCCGACAGCGACGATTTGTTAATTAATTGAATATGTCGCCATTCCGAAATGATTTGTTTTGGTGGTGAGAATGTTACACGTTGGTGCTAAGCCCATAAATCTGGGTAGGCCCAGGTTCAGTCAGTCCGTACTGTAGGTCCGTCCCCTTTGCTGGTTGTGATCACAATCAACCGTCCTCACGTGGAACGGACAAACATTCAACTCATCATGAACAATGTTCATTTCGTTGACTAAAACTATTACGAAAAATGTCCGTCGACTACCTTTTTTCACTGATGAAAACTAAGCTATGAAGACTAAAACTATGACTAAATATATTGACAATTTCGTTAACAAATAGAAACTAGAGTAACATGTTGGGGAGAAACTAAGAGATCGAGTAGAACTAAGACACGTCATTTTATGCTTGGTTGCGTGCGGGTGTCACACTCTGAAAATAGCTGATCTACAAGCTCACAACGAGCTTGTAGATAGGCAAGTATCAGGCATTACGAAGCCCATCAAGGCCCGCAAAAAATACATTTGAATCAACTGTAGATTTGGTGAACTAAAATCTTATATATTTAGTCAACTAAAACTAGACAAAAAGTTAAAAAAAAAAGATGTCTAAAATATTACTAAAAGTGCATCAACATTTGCTGTCAAAATCAACAGTGTCATCAACCATACTGGCATGTACCAGTACTGTAGCGATACCTGCTCCCAATGCCCAACGATGCCTCACGTATTTTGACACAGAGACACACAAACAAATCCGTCCAAATATAACCCCAGTGGCTCTGGCTGCCGGGAAACTCAATAGAATTAAGTGCATTTCTTTTCCATTTCCATCACAGGGGCATTTCTCCATTCACCACAAAAGGCCTCGACAGCCAGGCATCTCCAAGCTGCACGGGAAGGCTTTACGAAACAAAGACACTCACCTCCTCAAGGATATCTGCCAGCTTGCTGAGGATATCCTCCTGAAGGCCATGGAAGGTAGGAACACTGCAGAGACAACAAGCACAGAGACACACAACACCAGGTTCAGATTGGCAGCAGAGGATGAAGAGCCTCGGAAACAAAGCTTTTTGTGGGCGTCTGGCGCAAATTCTAATCTGTAACGCAGTACTAGGGCTGATATGACTTCAAATCAGTGTCATGGTTATTTCAAACTTAGCATTAACCCATTAATACCGGGAACGCATCGGTGTGTCATTTTTAGATTTCTGTGGCAATTCAAAAATAGCAGATATACAGGCTCATAGCACGGCACTTGTCGATCTGCTATTTTTGAAAAATCGTGAAAGTTTCTTTGAATACATATTTTTTAAAGCAAACATTTGTAAAATATGTTGTTCCAGGTACCCCAATAAGCAAAGATTTGAGTTACAAATGTTTGCTTTAAAAAATATATATTCAAAGATTTGCACACATTTTCATGATTTAAAAAAAAATAGCAGATATACAAGCACCGAGTGCCGCGCTATGAGCTTGTAAATCTGCTATTTATGAATAGCCAAAGAAATCTTAAAATAACACAAATGCGTTCCCTTCCCTTCAATGGGTTAATAAACTTTTTTTTTTACAGTGAAAATGTACGTTGTACGCCACCATTATACAACAAAGTAGAATACAGGGTTGAGTGGGTAATCAGGCTAATTGACTTAGTTGATGATAAATAAATACAAATCTTTTCAATTGTTTGTGTTGATTCGTTGACATTTCAGCTCTGTCGGGTGGAAACCGAATATCTCCAAAACTGTTACTTTTCACCTTTCAAATAAAAAAAAACAGCAAAAGTAGCAGATCCACAAGCTCAAAACACGACGCGTTTCGAGCTTGTGGATCTGCTACTTTTGAAGTTTTGTGTGACGCGACGAAAGGAAACAAAAAGTTAGAATATGCAGATAAGAGGTTTCTACCCAACAACAACGACTTAAAAATATATATATAGCCTACACGCCGTTAATTGCCCAGCCCTATCTGTTGTGGTTGTCTGACGCAAATGTAAATCTGTTACACAATACAACGGAATACAGCACAATACAATACAAGAACCGCCGGGATAGATTAGACCAGCACACAAGGAGCTCCAACACTGGACTTCAAACTGTATGCACACAGCTAATTGTCTGTATATTGTCACTGTATTCCTGTTTATTTATTCCAGCTCCGGTTACACAGCTATATAAGCGTCAGATCCTACGCTTCGAGTAATGGGACTCTTATGTTTGTTTTCCGCTTGCTCCTTTGCCACAGCACAGAGGCCACATGAATGCTATCTAGACTGTACTAAATAAAACTGCCCCAATGTTTATCGAGGGGCTGAGAAAATAACCCACGCCGGGGGAACAAAGGGCTTTATCTCCCTATCTAATCTCCCTCTCTCTCTCTCTCTCTCTCTCTCTCTCTCTCTCCCTCTCCATCTCCCCCTCATTTTCCATGCTTTATTACAGTAATCTGAACCATCTCGCCTCAGCCTCTTCCAGCCCTCGCCGCTCCGGGGGCCACAGCTGATCCTGGCTGTTGTGCAGTGGTGGTGTACTCGGATCGTTTTTACTTGAGTAAAAGTATCAATACCACAGTATGAAAATGCTATAGAAATCATTGCTGTCGGGCAGAAACCTCCTATCTCCATATTTTAACTTTTTGTGTTTTTTCTTGATCATACTACACACAAAAGCATTGCGTTTTGAGCTTGTAGATCTGCTACTTTTGCTACTTGAGAATTTCAATCCTGAAAAGTAACAGTTTTGGACATATGAGGTTTTTACCCGACAAAGACTAAATAAAAAGGCCTGCATTGGTATGTTTACTTTACTAAACATACCAAATAACTGGCGTCAGGTTTTGTAGAAAAAAGCAGATCTACAAGCTTACAACAATCAAGTACAAAAAAGTTTTGTAATAATAGTCTGAATCTACAAAGTAACGTGTAACTAAAGCTGTCAAATAATTGCAAAAGAGTGAAATGTACAATATTTGCCACAGAGATAATAATATCTAAAATGTATATAGCACTTTTCTAAGTACCCAAAGACACTTTACATGGGGGAAAGGAGAAAACAACAAAAGAAAAACAACTTTATTAGGGGGAAAAAAACACTAAGAAAAGGCTAAGTACAGTACTCAAGTAAAAGTACTTTGTCATTGTCCAACACTGTTGTTGAGTTTCCTGGATGGAGGAAGGCTATCTAGACAGCTAGTTGGTTGAATGGACGATCAGATAGGACCTCTCTCTATGGGAACCATATGGAGCGTTAAGCCCTCAAGCTGTGAGACGTTTAACGCTCTAACAAAAAGCCTCTGTTGTGGGGGAAAAGTTCCGATCTAACAGCTTAAGTGTGTTAACGATGAAACAGTCAATTATGTCATCAAGTTGTTGGCAGCCTGTCCGCCAGCCGTGTGAGAGCGAGCGAGACGGTGAGAGTGCACGGCGGTTCGGCACCTTGTTGACATCCATTGTTTTTTAGGAAATTTGCAGTGAGGGAGCCAATGTGATTGAGAACACATCATCTCTGTTGGGTGGAAACCTCATATGTAGCAAAAAAAACTATTGATGCTTTTATGTAACGCTGCAGTATGATCAAGTAGGGCGTTTATTTACAAAAAAAACACAAAAAGTTAAAATATTGAGTGAAGAGGTTTCTGTCCGACAGCGACGATATATGAATAGATTATTATTATGATTATTATCATAACTATCCACACACACACACACACACACAGGTTGAACACTTCTAGGTCACAGTGCTGTGATATCAGCTTGGTGAAACATTTCCCATGATGCTCAAGACCTTGAGTGAGCTCTTAACTGGTGCATCAGTTTGTAGTGCATGCAGTGGGCCAATGTCTGTCTGTGAGTCTGTCTGTCTGTCTGTCTGATGACTATGTCACAGGGAAATTGGCATTCCAGGGAAATTGAAAGGGGAGCGCTTGTTTTTAGGCGCGGGGCTGCGAGGCGGGGCTTTGATGCGAGGACGACGACGACGACAACAACATAGCAACCAGGAAGCCTCAGTGGCGCACTTCGATAATCATTGGACTCCCCATCCACTACCACTGGGAGTCTGGGTTTGACTCCCGCTTGGGACATTACTTTTTCAAACAACCGCGGACTACTTTTTTCGCCGATAAAGTATAGTTTTGGACCATGACGGAGGCGCGCCGACTCAGCAGACCTTGAGGCCGAGGAGTCGCGCCCGAGCGCCTCCAGGCGCGAGTGCCCGCGACGACCGGCCGATGGTCTGCTAGTCGACTAAGCGCCGTCCGAGTTATGTACCGATAGGCATAGAATCGTAAATGATATTGTGGGGACTGCGTTTGCCCCAACTGCCACTCACTGCACTAACATAACCCGCCAGCCCCGCCCCCTCGCCCCCTTGTGCTTCAACTGCATGGAATAAGGCTGTTCGCGGGTGTGTGTGTGTGTGCCCGCGCGCGCGTGTGTGTGCGTGCTCGTTTGTGCGTGTGTGGTGTGCGGCTCATGTCTGGCTTGCATTGCCCTCTAGCGTTGGTTCTACAGAATTGCCTGGGGGGGCGGTGAAAACAAGCGCTCCCCTTTCAATTTCCCTGGAATGCCAATTTCCCTGTAACAACTATAACCGGAGGTGCCTGCTTGAAAGCCCCCCCTCCCCCCCCCCCCCCTTACAAACATCACTCTGATGTTGGATCTTGGAAAGACACACGCACGATCTTGTAAAGACACACGCACGCACACGCACACACTCTAATTTCTCACTTAGTGTGGGATTCATAGCAGAGAAAGCTTTTCATCTGAGTAGGCAGTAGTAGAAAGTAAGTAAGTACATTTACTCCAGTACTGTACTTGAGCACAATTTTGAGGTACTTTTATTTCCATTTTTCTTTTAGACTTTATATACTTGTACTCCACTACACCTCAGAGGGTAAATATTGTTTTAGTCTTTTTAACTCAACACTGACAACTTGTTATGTTGCAGATTTAGATGACTATTACAAAACATTAATCACTCAGGCTATTTAAAATAGTCACTCTGCATTATGTTGTGAGCTTGTAGATCTGCTACTTAAGTTACTTCGTAGATTTTGATTAATACAAAACTTTTAACCAGTTATACGTTTATAATGTTATACTTCATCTATTCGACAATAGACGATCTACAAGCTGACGATAGAGCTGGTATTTCTGAAATATTTGAGCACAGTTGAGTACTTTGGTTCTGTACAGTAAGTATATTCTGATGCCGATACTTTAGTACTTTTACTCATATCATATTTTCTTTTTACAGTATACATTGGTATTCTTAATTACTTTTACTTTAAGTCCCAAATCTGAGTAGTACTTCATCCCCCACAGCAGACAAACACTATTGTAATTTCTCATTTAGAGTGGGATTTCTTCCCATAGCAGAGAAAGCTTTTCATCTGAGTAGGTACTAATGTATAATTTCACAGCAGATAAAGACCGGAGGCGAGCTGGCTCAAAGGCATCAGCGAGCACTCACTGATAATTAGGCTACAGCTCTCTTAGACACAGAAAAAATAATGGTTCTTAACCCACCGATCCACATCAGGGATCGCAATATATGGACATAAAAAGGACAAGGACTTGCGGTTATAGAGATCTCCTGTATATGGGCATAAAAGGGACATAGGTAGACAAACAGATACAGAGATCTCCATTTATGGGCACAGAAAGACGGGTACAATGCTCTGACAAAGCCTCCACCACTATGATTCAGACATATCTGTTGGATCGACGCTGCGACGCATGTGTGAGCCTCTAGTTTTTATAAAATTGTAGAAAACAGAAAAGGGATATTTACTTAAAAAAAGAATACAAAAAGCTGTGACCCACAAATGGGTCCCGTCCCATTGTTTGGGAAAACACTGTTCTATGGCAGTGGTTCTCAACCTGTGGGTCGGGACACCAAGAGAGGTCCCCAAATGATTTTAGGGGGTCCCCAGATGATTAGCTTAATGTGCAACATTGTTTTCTCACTCAACAGTAATGGTGTATACAGGGTATCTGCACATTTCTAAATTTAAGGACAAATAAGAACATTACTGTGTCAAAAGTCAAGCTATAAACAATAGTTAAACATTGGCCAAATTGTCAACTATTACCTTGGTTGAGAACCACTGTTCTATGGCATCACTCTGAAGCACCAGGTTCAGTTCCAGTTCCAGGCCTCAGTGCTTCCAGGAATATAAACATTCTACACATGTTGTGACTGGCTAAATGGAGACGTAAATCTCTACCTCTCAGCCCTGGGCGGTCCGGTCCCTCTCATAATAGGTATATTATGAGAAGGACACGCCAAGCCATATTTAGAAACCTTGTATCTCCATATTTTAACTTGTTTCGTAAATTAGCGCACTACTTGATCATACTACAGCGTCACATCGAAAGTAGCAGATCCACAAGCTCGTTTTGAGCTTGTCGATCTGCTACTTTTGAATTTGAATCCTGAAAAGCAACAGTTTTGGACATATGAGGTTTCCACCCGACAGAGACGATATGTTCCTTGTTGTTTTTTGAATATTATGTGTTTGGAAGAGGATGCGAGAACGCTACCATCTGGTGTGTAGCCTACAGTGCCGTGCCTTTTTATGACCAGTTAGCACTCAATTTAAGTGCTCTAATTTGTGTGAAAATACGCGCTTCCGGCTTCGGAGATGGGAGACTCGGAATCCCTGCGTTTATTTGTCTCGGCAGTGACGTAGTTCTGTCAATGTGGGACAGCGTCGCAATTTGCGGGACGCGTGAAAAGTCATGGAGATGTGGACATCTGGTCACCCTTACCTTCAGACTACGGTGGAAAATTGTGTTATCCTGCTTTTGAGTCTGCGTCTCTGACTGCATTTGGAAGCTTGTTCCACAGTTTGCGAGCCAGGAGGAGGGAGAAGACATGTGGAATACGGTGGTGTCAGCGTGATATAACTATGAGAGTGATGACACTAGCGTAGAATCCCATTGTAAGAATGGAATGCAGAGGTTCTCTTTCTATCTCAATGAGGAAGTTCCAATGTTTGGAACTACAGGAGGCAACATCCCGCTTTGCGGCGAGATCAAGGCGTGACGTAACTCTCTCTTTCAATGGGCCTGGGTGGTGTATGTGGTGGCTATATTATCTCGACATGCTGGCTGATGATGTCATGGACTGCTGTGCTGTACTGAGGGGGGGGGGGCTATGCTCTGTTTACAGTAATAAAATGTTTACAGCTGACAGGCTTCCAGTGGCACTGATTGCACCCATCCTCTGTACCTCGCAACGAAAACTGTCAACCAGTGACACACTCTGTTACTGTGACTGATGCCTTTTCTTTGTGTCCTGGAGAATGATTCCCATCAAAAGAAATGATCCCCATCAAAAGAAATGAAAGTACACACTACAGCGTGTGTGTGTGTGCGTACGTGTGTGTGTGTGTGTGTGTGTGTGTGTGTGTGTGTGTGTGTGTGTGTGTGTGTGTGTGTGTGTGTGTGTGTGTGTGTGTGTGTGTGTGTGTGTGTGTGTGTGTGTGTGTACTAAAAATATTACTATAGTTGTTTCTTGCTGTTTTTATTGCTGATGTAAAGCACTTTGTGAGTTCTCACAAGTGCTATACAAATAACATGTATTTACTCACTTACTTGTGAGGGCCAAATGTCCCCACAAGTTTAGTAGAATTTGAAAATTTGGTCCTCCTCACAAGAGAAATGTTAGCTTTTATGGTTAGATTTTTTTTTGGTACAGTTAGGCTTAGATCTGCTATTTTCAGCTTTAGGTGTAAAAATTACTAGCAAATTGTAATGCCATTCCTAAAAAAATATGTTCTAAAATGTTGATGTCCTCACAAGTATAGTAATAAAAACAAGTGTGCGTGCGTGCGTGTGTGCGTGCGTGTATGTGTGTGTGTGTGTGTGTGAGACAGAGAGACAGAGAGACAGAGAAAGAGAGTGAAACACAACCAAACTTGGCATGCACGACGTTACCACTTTTGTTTCCTTAAAAGCTAAAATCTATATCAACCACGACATCGAGGGCTATTATTACGCATCACACACGACCTTACACTGGGAACACAAGCCGACATGCGAGGATGAGCACATTCTTGTGTAACACAGCACACAGCGGCGGACACGTGATCTTAGATTTCACAACCATCTAGATTGGGGGGCTGGGGGAGAAAATAAGGGGGCGATAAGAGTGGCAGGTGAATCAAACGCAGAGATGGAGAGAGTGAGAGTGAGAGAGGAGAGGAGAGGAGAGGAAAGCGTGAGCCTCACCACTCTTCAGTTCGTCTCTCTCTTTTGATGAGCTCTCTCTTTTATCCTACGCTCCTGTATGCTGCGCTGCTTGGAAACAATGCCTGCCTCTCTATTTGGCCTTTAATCCATTAAGACCGGGAACGCATCTGTGTCATTTTAAGATTTCTCTGGCTATTCAAAAATAGCAGATCTACAAGCTCATAGCGCGGCCCCCGACAGTTAAAAAAGAAAACGTATGTTGCTATAATATCAGTGGTGCTCAAACCTTTTTCATGTCAAGGACCCCCATCTCAAAATAATTGGTTCCAGGGACCCCCAGAAGCAAAGATTTGAGTTAAAAAAGATAAATAACCCAAAAATATGAATTCAAAGATTGCACAAAATGTTCAAGATTTTTTTTTTTTCTTATAGCAGATCTACAAGCCAGTAGCGCGGCACTCGGTGCAGCGCTACTGGCTAATTTTATGGTATAAAATAATGGCTATGGCAAAAAAATCTAAAATGACACAGATGCGTTCCCGGATTAAATGGGTTAATATGATAATACACTTCATCTGCCTTCCTCTCCAGTTGGCTGGAAAATCTCCATGCTAATAGGCACCACCACCAGAGGAGTCATTTCAGGAAAAACTAGAGGTGATATATTGATAATTATAATGATATCTCTTTTTTAATGTTCGCCTGTAATGACTAAAACATTAAAGCCACATTGAAATGTCACATAAGGATAATTCCTTTTAACAGGACGTTCATGAAAGTCCTTGCGGGCTTGTTTCCAATGAGGGCCTGTGAGCAATTAGGGGTTAAGAGTCTTGCTCAGGGACAAATTTCATTTCATCGACACATATGCTGGCGTGGCCTGGAATCGTACCTGGGGCAACCAGGGCCTCTGGCTCCCTAGGCGGGCTCACTAACCACTCAGCTATGGCCGCCCCACATGTAGAAAGAAGGGCATGGATTGAGATCAGCAATCAGCGCCGATTGAAAACCTTCAAAGATGGAGAATATATCGTTGTTGTCGGGCAAAAACCTGTTATCTCCATATTCTAACTTTTTGTGGGTTTTTTTCCCCGTAAATTAACGCCCTACTTGATCATACTACAGCGTCACACAAAAAGCATCAAAAGTAGCTGATCTACAATCTCTTGTCGATCTTCTACTTTTGCCATTTTTTTATTTGAATCCTGAAAAGTAACAGTTTTCGGACATATGACGTTAAAAGAACTGAATTTGAGGATACATGTGATGAATACTAGGGGGTGGCAGTTGCCATCCCCTGGGACCTCAAATGACACCTCTGGACACCACCATGGATGGAGAAATGAGAGAGACAGGAGGAAGCAAACACAGACAAATTCCTTCCTACAGGATGACTAATACTTAACAAACACATCTGGTACGAAGGTCAAGGGTTAAAGAACGTATTACTAGCAAAAAAAGAAAAAGAAAAGTGAGGCAGAGTCTGAGGTGGTGGGGTGTGGGTGGATGGGGCTTTTTGAGTGAGGAAAAGCTCACACTTTGGCGGGCCTGTCACGGTTAGTTCACTTTGTAAATTAGATCAAGTCTCCCAATCCAGGCCATCCGTTTGTATCTGTGTCACAGTGTGTCAGTGTGGGAGGATTTTTACCAACTGCTCACCTTTTAAGAAACTGTACTGATCTCATTCCCCCCAGATTCGGCACAAACAGGGATGAATTCATTCTACTGCTGTGCCACCAAAATGTGGAATGCCCTATCACCAGCCATCGAAAAGTGTGACTCCCTACCCTCCTTCAAAACCGCCATAAAAGAGCACTTGTCCTGGACCTAGACAAGTCTTCCAAAAGTATTTCCCCCACTGTTTTTCTGTAAATATACGTTTACTGCTCCTAGTATTGATGATTTTGTGTATAGTCTTTATGTATTGATGAACTGAAGCACACAAAAAGCCCTCAGCTCTTTTTGTGTTATCCTTTTAGCATTGTTGTATAAGTGTACGTCTGTACTTTTTGCAAACTCTGTGTACTCCACGTACTCACCTTTTGAGAAACTCCATGTACTCTTGATGCTTGATGAGGCCCGTCCTCATCATGATTGTTTGGAAGCATTGTCGATCGATAGCCCACAGCTTGACGTTGGTGAGAGCTGCAGTGACAAGAGGGGAAGGATCGTCAGCATAACACCTTTAGACAGCCATTCCCAACAAGCACTGACATTTTAATGATAACATTAATACATGTTTGTGTGTGTGTATATATATAGAGAGAGATATTTTTATTTTTATAATAATAATGTAGAAAAATATCATCACAGGTTGCAGGTGTAACCTGCAGTCTGACACTGCTTCACAATCTCAAACACTTGAAAAACGAAACTTTTGCATGATATTAGTAATGTGCAGAAAATATGCAGCACTCTTATACTGCAGTGGACACACACACACACATGTATGTGCGTGTGTATGTATGTATACGTTGGGCATTCATTGCCCGAGGCTGAGGGCTTAGGGCGAATGATAGATTTGTTTACCACATCCCTACCCCACAGGTGGTTCACATTGACAGCTCAGCAGACGCTGGCACTCCAGCTTTGCAGCCCTAGGGCTGATAACCGTTATCAGCCCTAGGCTGATCAATTATCACTCTCTCTTTTATCACTCACCCCTCACCCTGAGCAAATAGAGGCTAGATGTGTGTGTGTGTGTGTGTGTGTGTGTGTGTGTGTGTGTGTGTGTGTGTGTGTGTGTGTGTGTGTATATATATATATACACACGTTACAGTAGGATTGGAAAACCAGTCGGTTGAAAAAGGAGCGTTTTCGGTATGAGACGGAGCGAGCGGGAGGCTTTGCTGTCGCCGCGGTACAAACCGAGTGCTCCGCTCACCGCCAATGGCCGCGCCCCGGACGGGCGGGGCATAACGTGCGCCGTCTCGGCTCCCGGGGCCAAAGACGGGGACTATAACATACATATGCACCCTCCCCCCACACACATGGGACTCATGAGGACACCATTGTTTTAGGACGATGATTTATTTCACTTTTTAAAAAAAGTACCTAAGCCTAAAGCCGAAAATACAAGCTCACAGTCGATTGGCTATTTTCGGTACACAACTAAGTATATAAATCAGGCATAACTGTAACTCTAAGCCGTAAACCTAACCTTTTAATGTCTAACCCAAATCCAGACCTGAATCCTAAACTCCCCAAATGTTTTACTTTTTTTTTTCCATAAAAGGGTGAGGGGACCCTGAAAGTTGTGCTCACAATATGTATCTCAAATTCTACTGCATGTTTGTATTACTATACTTTTTTAAGTTACTGATTTTAAGAATGGCATTGTTTATGCTATTTTTAACCGTAAGTTTAAAGCCAGAAAATAGCTGATCTACAAGCCCACAATGTGTCACGCTGTAGATCAGCTATTTTTCGGTGCTTCACACCAGTGCGCAAAGTGTAAATCATACATAACTCTACCTCTAATCCCTAGACCTAACTTCTGAATGTCTAATCCTAATACCTAACCCCCCCCCCCCACACACACACAGAGATGGCATTAAATTGTTCCTGAAATTGGCTGTCTCTGCCTGTCTCTCTGTTGACAGGTAATTGAAAAAAACTTTGGCACGGATTTAAAACAGGGCCAAACCACAGGAGAGATACCCTCATTACAGAGCCAGACACTGTTCTCACTTAGATACAGTACGCTTTCTCATGAGAGACACAGAAATATACACATGGCACACGCACATATCACAATTTTCAATTTAGCAGACGCTCTTATCTAGAGCCGACAAAGTGCAAGCTCAGAGTAAATGGCAATCGCGCTAGTCAACAAAGGAAAGGGTAAAAGAAAAGTGCAAATAAACAATGAAGAGCTAAATAGTAACTACTACCAGGCAAACATCAAACCTATCTCATGTATAAACAGCATGCTATATAAATCAGTAGTTCTCCAAATATTACATTTCAAGGACCCTTAGTTTCATCATATAAGGCCACAGACACCCATAACTGTGTACAAATGGAACCAAATGGACCGTAAATGGTAAATGGTGCATTTATATAGTGCTTTTATCCAAAGCACTTTACATAGATTGTGTCTGAAGAGATGAGTGCTAGGGGGTGAGGTAGAGTCTGCAGAGGTGAGTGCTAGGGGGTGAGGTAGAGGGGAGGAGGTTATTCCACAGCTTCCGAGCCAGGAGGGAGAAGAGGATGCTGGGAGTGTTGGCCAGGGTGTCATAGGGAAGGGAGGGACAGATCTCCTGTCTACACACAGATAAATAATGGTTCTTAAATGGTTCTTTAAAAAGCTATATCACCTATTGAGGTGTATGGGGGTATTGGGGGGGGGCTTTCAATCTACTAAAGGCAAGCAAGGGAAAATGTTCTTAAAACAGTCTCCCGTGCTGACTGCTGGAAGAAAAGTAGAGAGACAATCTTAATCAGTGGGCAGACTATGCTGAAATACACACTATGTTAGACTCAAATAGTTCAATCAGTTGAGGTTACCACCATTATTTTTCTTGAACATAATTGGTCACCCCAGTGACACCCTCTGCACAGGTCTGAATATATTTATCTATCAAAAGCCTTCAGGGAAATTAGCCCATCTGTCTACTGTGGCACCAATCACTAGTAAGAAAAGATTACCTTGATATGATTAAATAGACCTTATCACAAGCAGACATTTTGACATAGAAATAGTAAGGTAAACACAGGTGTTCCCAATTATACTAATAAAGGTTGCGTTCCATTTGGGTCAAACAGAGTCAGGGTGCTGATATTGTGCATATTGTTGGCTCACTGGAAAGGCTCCGCTACACTAAATGGAGCAGAACCGTAATTAGAATCATTGGTAATATCTTTGTTTATGCTACTGTTTTATGTCAGTATTATGGCTGCCATGAAAAAAGGTCTATTATTTTCTACTAGTAAATATAAGTAAGTGCGAGAAAGGGGTGTAAGGGTGGGTCGTGTCCTGAAGGTAGTGGGTGCCATGCACTTGACTGTAGGGGTGAAACAGTTTATCAAACTCATCGATTATATATATATTTTTTTGGATAATTTAACAAAATAATCTATTATCTATCCATCTATCTATCTACCGTATTTTCCGCACTATAAGGCGCACCGTCAGTGCGCCTTATAGTGCGGATGCGCCTTATAATCCGATGCGCCTTATATATGTATCAATATTGGTTCCCTTGGTTTCCGCACTATAAGCCGCACCGTCAGTGCGCCTTATAGTGCGGATGCGCCTTATAATGCGGTGCGCCCTATATATGAAAATAATACATTTATTGAAGGTGCGCCTTATACTCAGATGCGCCTTATAGTGCGGAAAATACGGTATTTAAATTGTCTGTCTGTCTGTCTGTCTATCTATCCATCCATCCATCCAGGGAGGTTGAAGACCTGCCACCACATCCTGGGTCAGTTGGAGGGGTCTGAATGAGCAGGCCAGTAGACCAGCATATATAGCTGTATTACATATTACATTACAACAACTGTAGGTATATTATCGTCTCTGCCCGGTGTAAACCTCATATTATGTCCAAAACTGTTCAAATTCAAAAGTAGCTAAAGTGGCAGATCTACAAGCTCATAACGCGTTGCTTCGCGTCGCATTTCGAGCTTGTGGACCTACTTTTGATGCTTTTGTGTGACGCTGTCAAGTAGGGAGTTAATGAACAAAAACACAGTATAAAATATGGCGATATTGGTTTCTGCCCTGACAACAACAATATGCAAGTATGATGCACAGGCATACAGTGTGACTGATCCCCGGCTCCCCCCTGGGTTCAGGTTGAAGTGTCCTTGAGCAAGACACTGACTGAACCCCTGACCGCTTCCGTTGAGCAGGTTGGTGCCTTGCATGGCTTCCTCTGCCGTCACTGTGTGGATGTGTGTGTGAATGGATGAATGTGAAATACATTGTAAAGTGTTTTGGTTGGAGAAAGGCACTATATAAATGCAGTCCATTTATAAATGCAGTACATTTACACATGCACAAGCAAACATAAACACGCACACACACACACACACGCACACACGCAGGTGCGATTGAGTGAATAAGCTTCATACTTGACCATGAAATAGTGTTTACAGTGTGTTCCACAGCTGAATTCCAAACATTGGGGCCAGGGCACAAGCAAGTTGGCTACGCTTTGATAAACTTGGCTCCCTTCTTGCAACTCCAAAACCATTATAAAACTGAGATTAAAAAGTAACAAGGGAAGGAATGCAACATGGGGAATTTAAAACCTAGTTCGGTCTAGCGAACTGCTTAACAAAGCATTATTTCTAATGGTAGGGCTCCAGAATGCCACCATTTCAGTGGCATTTGCGACCATGAATCTTTTACCAAAAAAAAAAGAAAAGTGGCACTGCTGCCACTTTCATTTAAATTGTTATTATTAATAGAACCCTAAGTAATCTTCTGGTAAAAACTACCCACTGCGGGCGGCATTTCTTTCTTCTTCCCGTCTCTCATGCCATAAAGTATACGATGGCCTTCTCCCATGTAAAGTAGCAATCTAGAGTCAATTGATAGTCAATTGATTGAATCGATCCTGTCTTTTCCCCTTCTCACATGGTTTGGTGACCTGTCTTTGGAGTACAAAGAACTCTACAAATTGTCAAGTGGGCCAGTAAGCCATTGGGTGAGTTCCAACAGTAAGCCAATAGGTGAGTTCCAACTCAATCAGTGCAAAGTGAGTAAGGCCAGTTATTTTTTATACTTTAAAATGTTTCAAAGCCGGATACACCACGGTGGATTCGAACCCTCAACCTCCGTGGTGGTGGGTAGGGATTTTACCACTGCGCCAGCCGAGCATGAGTAAGGCCAGTTCTACCTGTTGCCATCCTTTGCACAGTGAATTTTAGCTCCTTCGCTAAGGACAGCCGCTTTCTGGCTCCGATGTGGAAAAATAAATATTACAGAAATCGTATGTATATGGCCTGTTTTCCCCTATATAGTACATTATTTATGCCATTTCTACTTGGCATGCTGTGTGTGGTCCATGTACCACGAACAACAGCTGTAGTGGTTGAGAGGAGCAACAGATTAGATTCATCATTGTAAATCAATGGTGGCTGAGTGTCCAGCACAGTGCTATCATCAGACAGAGGACATTTAGGCCATTTGAAAATAGCCGATCTAGCTTGTAGATCGGCTATTTTCAAAAGATTGTTTATACACTTGAAAACTTGAAATGGGACATTCGGCAGTCAGTGTCCAGCACAGTGCTAACATCAGGCAGGGAGCAGGAGGTTGACAGATGGAGATACAGACACTTGGGGATCATGGACAAATAGATATGTTCCAAACCGCCCCCTCAGGTCGTCTAGTGCTGACCTGCTCGAAGTGCCTACAATGGCATATTAAAAAAACACGGTAAAGCAGCATTCTGCTTCTACGGCTTGGAATAAAGTCCCATTACACCTAAGACAGGCAGCGCTATGAGTTTGTAGATCTGCTATTTTCGAATAGCCAAAGTATAAAATAATGGCTAAAGTGGTTACACAGATGCGTTCCCGGTTTCAATGAGTTAATTAGAGGTGCAATCAAAACCAAGGGAACGACACACAGAGAGAAACAGAAAGGTAAATATAATACCAACTACTGTACATGAGAGCAGAGAGAAATGCATGTGTTTTTTTCATGTTCTGATGTGTGAAAGAATGTATTTTTATGATTCAAATTCACGTTTCTTGTCACGTCACAAGTTTACACCAGGCATAAAGGAGGGGGAGAAATTAACAAGCTCACAACGGGTCGTGTTGTGAGCAGATCTGCCATGTCTGCTATTTATAAGTATAAACGATGTATAAAATAACGCTTGAGTGGTTAACTCTTTGACTGCCACGAAATAAAACATCGATTTTGTGACATCGAAGTGTTTCTACTAACCTTTGAAAAATCATGGAATATTTTTCATGATCGCCGTCCTCACGGTGAACGCCTCAATACACACATAAAATATTGTCTGGTCGCGGTAATCCGTTGCATAGTTGTGGCCAGTTGAATGTGGCTTGTTTTTGACAAAAAGAAAGAGATAAAGCCATTTTTCCACAACAAATAAACAGGAAGTAACCAAACAGTTTTTTTTATTTAAATAACGTAATTTCCGGGTCTATCCTTTTCTGACAGGCAAGGCATCATTCATAGTTTAGCGAACAGCGCCATCTGGTGGAAAACCACTGAAAACACAAATCTCGTCAAACTCGTCAGTGGCAGGCCAGAATCGGACGAGAAATCTCGTCGGTGGCAGGCAAAGAGTTAATATGATTCGTATTAAACACGCTTCTCGATTATTTGATTAATTGAAAAAGCTATCTATAGAACAATCGCTAAACGATAGTTGCAGCTCTAGCTCCTACAGACCTATATAGCGTTACTGACGAGCAGAAACCTAATTTCTCCATATTTTAATAGCTTTTTCGTAAGTTAACGCCCTACTTGATCATACTACACACACAATCATCAGAAGTAGCAGATCCAAAAGCTTTGGACATATGAGGTTTCCACCCGACAGAGACAATAGGCAACAAGGTCTACAGACACATATATTATTTGGAGCTGCCACCTAAATGTGACCCTACAGCAACAAAAGAGTGGGATGTTAACCCAATAAGACCGGGAAAGCAACCACTTTAACTATAATTTTATACTTTGGCTATTCGCTATGAGCTTGTAGATCTGCTATTTTTGAAAAATCTTAAAATATATATAAATATTTTTTGAAGCAAACATTTTTAACTCAAATTGTTTCTTCAGGGGGTCTCTGGAATAAAATATTTTCAGATGGGGCCGGACAAATACATCTAGCCTAATGTTGGAGGTCCTTGACATAAAAGGTTTTGAGAACCCCTGATATAGAAACACAAGTTTTTACATTTGTAGAATCCCCAAAAGCAAAGATTTGAGTTACAAATGTTCGCTTTAAAAATATATATATTCAAAGATTTGCACAAATTTCCAAGATTTTTTAAAAAATAGCAGAAATAGCAGCAGATACAAGCTCATAGCGCGCGCTATGAGCTTGTATATCTGCTATTTTTTAAATAGCCAAATAAATCGTAAAATTACACAGATGTGTTCCCGGTCTAAATGGGTTAAACGCCACTGCAAAAAGATCAGGGTTTAGTGAAGTGTTGAAGGCAGAAAGTGTGGGGTGTGTGGTGGTGGGGTGTGTGGTGGTGGGGTGGGTGCTGGTGCTGAAATCAGATGTGTACGTGCCCCCCAGCGCCCCGCAGTAGGTAAAGCGTGTTGTGTGGAGGACAGGACTAAATTGCGGTGAGTCGCGGGGAGCTAGTTAGCCCTGCAGTGTTTGGCGCTGCAATTGAATGGCTTCGATGCTCTTGGGTCGTCAGTCATTAGCTTGTCAAGCCTCTCTGCAAAGGCCACGATTAAAGCTTTACCCCTCTGGTAACACAACACAGAGGAACGGCAAGAGGTGGCTACTGTGGGATGCTCACTAAGCTCACTGAAACGATCAAACAACCAGTGGTGGAAAAAGTACTCAAATATTTTACTTAAGTTAAAAGTATCAATACTGCAATGTAGCAATACTTTGTTAGAAATAAAAGTTCAGAATAAAAAAATGACTTGAGTAAAAGTGCAAAAGTATTGGTATCAAAATGTACTTAAAGTACCAAAAGTATAAAGTAGTCATAGTAGTATGTTGGATGTCCCATTTCACAACTTTTCAAATGTCTAAAAATATTTTGAAAATAGCCAATCTACAAGCTCACAATGTGTCGCATTGCGACGCATTGTGAGCTTATAGATCGGCTATTTTCAAATGGCCAAAATGTATATAGGGCTGAAGTGGTTAATGTATGTTTCGTAATAATAATCAAAATCTGCAAAGTAACCAGTAACTAAAGTTTTCAAATAATTGTAGTGGAGTCAAAGTATGATAGTTGCCTCTGAGATGTAGTGGAGTAGAAGCAAAGGTACAGAAAATTGGAAATACTCCAGTAAAGTAAAAATTGCTCAAAAAGTACAGAACTTGAGTACACATACTTAGTTACTTCACACCACTGGAAACAACAAAAAAGTTACAAACACACGAACGAACGCTTATGGACACAAACACAAGCACACAGAGTTTTCAGAAGGACTCTACGCACAAAGGAGAAGCATGGATTTACGTCAGTAGTGATTTGGGGTGGGTTGAAGAGACTGCATAATTGTTTACCTTAAAGGGTTAGTTCAGGACTTTGGGCAATACAATCTGAGTTATCACAAACTGACAGTCCATTCAGTCCGTCCAAATAGCACTTGCACCAGTGTTTGGTTAACAAGCTATTTAAAGCCTGCTTTGTAATCACTTGCTATCATGCTTTGAGTTCCAAGTCAGTCAGGTAGAGATTGATATAGTGCAGAGGTTCCTTCCCGTTTCTGGAACGGGGCCCACTTGAACTTCTAGGAAATGCACGCGGTGGCCCGCCCATCTGACACACTTAATATGCTCATTTATGCTGTGTGTTATTCTATACTTCAGCTGTTCGAAAATAGCTGACCAACAAGCTCACAACGCGTGGCGTGTTGTAAGCTTGTAGATCATAGGTTATTTTCAAAATAATTTCATACAAACACTGAAATATCTTTTACTTGTACTTTTGGTACTTTAAGCACATTTTGCTGCCAATACTTTTACTATTGTACAATTTTGAATACGGGCCTTTTACTTATAATAACAGAGTATTTCTACATTGTGGTATTGCTACTTTTACTTTAGTAAATGGTGCATTTATATAGCACCTATATCCAAAGCGTTTTACAATGTGCATTACATTCACCCATTCACACACACATTTACACAACGATGGCGGAGGAAACCATGCAAGGCACCAACCTGCTCACCGGGAGCAGTTAGGGCTTCAGCGTCTTGCCCAAGGATTCTTCGGCACTGACTCTGGGAGAGCCCGGGATCGAACTGGGAACCTTCCGGTTCCCAAGCGGCCGCTCTACCTCCCTGAGCCACTGCCGCCCCACAGTAAAACATAAAGAAAATACATCCGAGTACTTCTTCCACCACTGGTGTCAAATCCTGTCCGCCAACAAACCACCGGCTCTGTTTATTGCCATTATACCAAACACCTGTTCAATCTAGAGTTGGACAATTGTCACCCACAAAGCATGCAGGTCACAAGGCGTTGCTGTCGGGCAGAAACCTCTTATCTCTATTTTCTAACTTTTTGTGTTTTTTCGTAAATCAATGCCCTACTTGATCATACTACAGCGTCACACAAAAGCATCAAAAGTAGCAGATCTACAAGCTCGAAACGCGTTGATTCGCGCCACCTTTCGTGGATCTGCTACTTTTGCGGTTTTTGAATTTGAATCCTGAAAAGTAACAGTTTTGGAGTTTCGATACAAAGTTATTCAATCATTTGGCGTGGAAATGAATTCTCTCAGTCGTTATTTCATCAGCCTCCAGCATAACGTGGGCCCGACATTAACTGACCTACTTGTGTGTTTGGTTCATTGGGCATAATCATCTCATTCTAGTTCATTAAACTGTATCGCAGAAAGCAATTTAGAACAATATATTTAGCGGAACATTATTTCCTGTACGTGGCGGCATTTTTCAAAAATTACACCATTTATATTCAGCCAGGCTGCCGGAATGGAAAACAATGAAAGCCATTGATTTCTGGGTGTTTGGCTAGATACAAATAAATAAAAAAAACGATTTGTGCGGGCCTAGCACGTTTGAACTTGTTCTATGTGTGGTGCTGAAAAGGCTAAATGACTCTATAAGCGCTAGTTGTCTCAACTTTACGGTCTTGTGGTCTTTGCTCTCTGGTGTGAAAGAGGTCTAACGTACATACTGTAGAAACAGCTCAAATGTGGGGATTCAGCCAGAGTGTTAACCCATTTCGCATCTGTGTAACCACTTTATCCATTTTACAATTTGTCTATTCAAAAATAGCAGATATACAAGTTCATAGCGTGGCACTGGGTGCCGCGCTATGAGCTTGTAGATCTGATATTTGTGCAAATATTGGAATATATATATATATTTTTAAAGGGACAGTTTTTGACTCAAATCTTTGCTTCTGAGGGGTCCCTGGAACAAAACATTTTTAGATGGGGGTTCGACGTGGCCAAATACATATCTAAAATGTTTTTTTCTAAAGCCTAACAGTATGTTGCTATATCAGTGGTGCTCCAACTTTTCCATGTCAAGGACCCCCAAAATGATATGTATTTGGCCGTGGACCCCCATCTCAAAATATGTTGTTCCAGGGACTCCAAGAAGCACAGATCGGAGTAAAAAAAAATCGCTTTAAAACACACACACACACACACACACACACACACACATACAGTACAGTATATATATATATAAATATACACACACACACACACACACACACACATTTATATATATATATATATATACACACATATATATGTATATATATATATACACACACACACACACACACACACATATATTCAAAGATTTGCACAAATTTTCACGATTTTAAGAAATAGCAGATCTACAACTGCTACACTACTACACTTGGTGCCGCACTATTAGCTTGTAGATCTGCTATTTTAGAAAAATCGTGGAACTATTTTTTAATAGCCAAAGAAATAAAAAATGACAGAGATGCGTTCCCGGATTGAATTGGTTAAGCAGCTTCCCATCTGCATTACTACATTATTACTGCAAGTGAGTTGAGTTTGCATTGTGAATACTAGAACGTAAATAGTACACTATGATAGTTCCATTGATCCAAGCCGGAACACAATCGATTGGCTGAATCATTAACACATTCGCTGCCGGGAATTGATTAATTAATTAATCCACCACTGCCAGCGTTCTTACTAATCTTTCGAGACCCACAGAATGTTCTTTTGTTCTTTGGGGGGGGGGGGGGGGGGGGGGGGGGAGAGTCTCTTCTTTCATCCGGAGAAAAATAATTGGAATTGGATTTTAAATGACATCTATAGACATTGGCAGGTAATGTGATGACATGTCTATCACACAAGACGAGACCGTTTTCAGCATCCTTAAAGACCAGACCTGAATTATGATTTATGAATTTTATGATTATGATATTACTTGACCACCGTCCTGTGTGATTAATGTGGGCCAATGTTCTCAAAGGGGAACCCTGGAGGGGGGGTTCCAGGGGGTCCCAAGCAAAATGAGGAACAGTTTAGCTATTGTGTATGTCGGCTATTCGAAAGTGGCAGATCTACAACACAATCTCAAGGTGTTGCAATGCGATGCCTTGAGCTTGTAGATGTGCTATTTTTTTTAAGAATCTTCTGTTATGGGGGTCCCTGGCACAAAATCTTTTTCAAATGGGGGTCCACAGCCAAATACATATCAATTTGGGGGTTCATTGACATGAAAGTGTTTGTGACCTGAGGAAAAATGCACACACTCATATCCTACTGGTTCACGGGCAGGTGAGTCAGTAGTGGCGGGAAGTAACTAAGTACATTTACTCAAGTACTGTGATTAAAATAAACATGCTCTGAAAATGCACGCGGCCTACTCATCTGACCACTTCTTAAGCAGTCAGATGGGTGGCAGCTAACACTTTTTTGAGATTTTGTACTTTGCCCCCTTCCCTTTTTCCCTCTACACCAATGACACATTGTGGGCTTGCAGATTGAAAAAAATGTTTCTTGCAGAATGTTCGCCCATTATGACATGCCCAGAATGGGGACGCTATAGGGTTAAGCGTCCAATTGATGAGACCTGATGCGCAATGTTGAGAATTGGTTTGAGAAGCTTAGGCTACGTGCCTGCAATTAACCCATTCAAGTCCGGGAACACATCTACAAATGTCTTCTAAATCCTAACAGTTTTGTGAAAAACGTAAGTTGCTCAAACTTGTATATAATGGTGCTCTAATTTTTTCGTGTTAAGGACCCCCAAAATTATATGTATTTGGCGGTTGACCCCCAAAATGTTTAGTTCCAGGGACCTCCAGAAGCAAAGATTTGAGTTACAAATGTTCGCTTCAAAACATACTGTAGATATTCTCAAAGATTTGCACAAATTTGCAAGATTTTTCAAAAAATAGCAGATCTACAAACTCATAGCGCGGCACTCGGTGCCACGCTATGAGCTTGTATATCTGCTATTTTTGAATAGCCAAAGTATAAAATAATGGTTATAGCTAAAATCTAAAATGACACAGATGCGTTCCCGGATTGAATGGGTTAAAAAAAAACATGGAGGGGGAAATAAGCCGGGTAGGCTCAGGGGAATTTTAATCAGCTGTGTCTTTGGCTAAAGGTGTGGAAGCTGTGGCGGTTATTAGGGATCTTGCTAGAGTCTAGACTGTGAATCATCATTTAATGCCTGTATATAATTAACCTGAGGTTATAAGTCTCCAAAGAAATTAGTGTGCGCGCACACCTTGAGAATTCTTCATAGTTAAATATTGTTGTGATGTTTGAGACTGAGGGAATTGCAGGAAGGGTTCAGGTCCGGGGTCCCGGTCCAGGGACATGGTTCTTTGTTGGGGATCACTCGTTTTACATCACAGAACTCCATGAACTCCATGTGCAATTTTGAAACGGGTGGTGCGAAGGACGTTGAGTGATTTAAAACGATCAAGCGCTAACAAGCTTGTACATATATCTGATATATTTGAAAAAATCCTGAAAGTGTGATTTGTTTTTATACAAATCTTCTCTTCTGGGGGTTCCTGGCACAAAACATTTTCAGATGGGGGGGTCCGCGGCCAAATATATATCAATTTGCAGGGTATTTGGCACGAAAACGTTTGAGAACCACTGATTTATAACACCTGCCAGGTTTAATTAAATCTGCACCAGCTCGTTAAGAGCAGCAGACAAGCTGGACAAGTCGTTTAGGCCGAAACAAAGCATGACAGAGCACCACAATAAAAGACACGACAATAGCAGCCATTTTGGCCAGGCTATAACTGTTAAACCAAGATTACAGACATTATGATTATGATTTAAATTAAGAGGGACTATAATTGTGCGTCAATATTAAAGTTTTCATGAACACATTAACATTTCATAATAGCTGGAGGTACAGTAAAGTTGCCACCTGCATTTTCAGAACTTGTTTATTTTAATGATCAATCAATCGATTGTGTTCCTGTTTGGTTCAATGGCAAAGTTCCTATTTATTGGTATAACAGTTTAAACTTTTTTTTTTTAAATATTAATGTTATATTATCGTTAAAGGCATAGTATGAAACTTTGCCATGTGTTTACAAAACAAAAGAATAAATATGTATATATGTTTTTACCCATCATTTCCTTCTATACCAGCAGTTATCAGCCACTGGAGTAGTGTGGTGGTGTTTACCTGGAGAAACACATTGTCCTCCTGCTGTATTTTGTTGTTTGTTTTGGTAGACATGGATGTTTTTGGGCAACCAAAACAAACAGTCAAAACACCAACATACAGAGAGAGGGCAGTGTGTTTCTGCAGGTAAACACCACTACTCCAGTGGCTGAAATCCCTGGAGGGGAGGGGAAAAAAAGCAAAGAGCAACGTTACGCTCTATTCCTTTAAAAAAAAAAAAGCCATATATTTGGGGGCCCATTTGCAGTATCCTCACGAGTCACGGCCTCAGCCCGCAGGTTGAGAATAACTGTTTTAGCTCTCACATCAGTGAGCATATTGATGAAGGTTTTCCTCCTGATTATGGTGCGTGTTGCTGTTGATTGCACTGGCATAATCACATGCAGTGGTGGAAGAAGATTGTTTTACTTAAGTACAATTAACAATACTCCAATATAAAAATACTGTTACAAGAAAAAGAAACCTCTTATCTACATATTTTAACTTTATGTTTTTTCGTAAATTAACGCTCTACTTGATCATACTACAACGTCACACAAAATAATCAAAAGTAGCAGATCTACAAGCCCGAACTGCTACTTATGCTTTTCTTTTTTTTTATCCTGAAAATAACAGTTTTGGATAATAACAGTTAGCAACTGACAGAGTATAAAGAAATGTAAAGTAAAAGTGCCTCAAAATTGTACTTAAGTATGGTACCTGAATACATACTTTACACCACTGCTTACTGGCATAATCAGATTCAACATGCAAGCTGCCAGCACATCGCCCCATGTGGGGGGGGGAGAGAGAGAGAGAGAGAGAGAGACAGAGACAGAGACAGAGAGAGACAGAGAGAGAGAGAAGGGAAAGCGTGAACTTAAAAGTCACAGCGGCAGAAACCTGATGGAGCTGCTGTAGATTCCACCCACCATGTTTAGCCCACACCTCTGCCATACAGACAGGGAAAATGATTGTTTTAAACCGCGCGTGAAAATCTATTTTCCGTTACTACGCTCTCTCTCATCATCACCTCCATGGAAGATTAATAGCTATAACTTGCAGCTGTGTCCTTTGGTGATACTAATTGTTTTCCAAATGTTTTTCTCTTTCTTTTAGCGTGTTGTAAAAATGCCGTGGCCAATGTGTGTGACTTGAAACACTGGTTCTCAACACTTGGTCCGGGGGCAACCTAGGGGTCCGAATGGCCCTTAAGGCAGTGGTTCTCAAACATGTCAAGGACCCCCAAAATTTATATTCATTTGACCGCGGCCCCTCATCTGAAATGTTTTGTGCCAAGGACTCCCAGAGAAGATTTATGTAAAAAAAAAAATATCTAAATAAAAAAAATGACCCAAAACAATTCAAACATTTTCAAAAATAGCAGATGTATAAGCTTGTGCCGCGCTGTGAGCTTGTAGATCTGCTATTTTTGAATAGCCAACATATAAATGGATCAAAATGATTGTGACGCTATGTTAACTACTTTTGCTGGGGACCCCCTCAAGGACCCCCCCCCTTTGAGAACCAATACCCTACAGGGTCTGTAACTCTGAGAGACCCTCACGTGGGTCCATTTGGTTCCAGTTTGTACACTCCGAGTTAAAAAAGTACTGAGGATTTTAATAGTGTAGATTGGGGTTCCGGTATATGTACAGTATATACCGTAGTTCAGTGATTCTGAATCTTTTTTTTTATTTCAAGGACGCTCAGTTTGATATGCATTATTAGACCACGGACCCACATTTGATATGGTTTTTTGGTTTATATCTGTGACCCCTATCTACCCCCAATCAATACTGTAAAATCCTTAGTGTTCATTTAACTCTGAGAGTGTATAAATGGCACACAAAAGCCCATGGCTCAAAGGTGAATGCAAAAACACAATAGGAATATGGAGATAACAGGTTTCTGCCCGACAGCAACAATATATAATATTCACATGTAACCTTATCAAAGGGAGAAGAGGCAGGAAGCTCCTTGCTCTATTTTCGGTCGGAAACGACCTGTTAGATGTTGATAGAGAGCGATGTTTTTCTGAGAGCTTTGCGTTTAGCTTTTCTCCCCTCTGCCATTGAGTCACTAGATTCGTTGTTTCTTCGATTACGTTAACAAAGCTTCCTCCCAGCCTTAGTCATCTATTACAGCGGACCAGCATACTGAGTGCTGCTCCAGGCCTGATCTTTATCACACAAGACTCAAGGAAAACAGAGGCAGTGTTTTGCCAGATTTCACGAGAGAAAGCCACCCAGGTCTACGAAAACAAGCCCAAAAGTAGTGACTAAGCCAGTGGTTCTCGAAACTTATTCAACTTTTCAAGTCAAGGACCCCCAAAATATTTGGCCACGGACCCCCCATCTGAAAATGTTTTGTGCGAGGGACCCCAGAAGAGAAGATTCACATTTCCAAAAAATCTAAATTATTCAATTTATTTTTTACATTTTCTATATTTTTCAAAGATTTTCAAAAATAGCAGATATACAAGCTTGCAGCGCGGCACAAAGTGACATTAGAGCATGTTTAAAGTTAGCTCATAAACACCTGCACATTAACAAAGCAAGAGATGGTCATTTTGCTAAAGCTATTCATGGCGATGCACATTACCTAATGGCTTGTTCAGGCAAGTGCATATTTTAGGTTTTTGACGGCTAAGGCACGGTGAAAAGTGAAGTCATAAAAACGCACCATATTGTTTGGGAATGTTTCGAAATGTTTTATTTGAAGTTCAGTGGACCGGATCACATCTCTTGATTACATCTCCCGAAGCCATTGGAAGAAACAACTGCCTCACAGATGAGAGGTGTTGTTCAGTGGAAATTGCAAGTACCGTAAATTTCGGACTATAAGCCGCGACTTTTTTCCCATTTTTCGACCCTGCGGCTTATATAACGGTGCGGCTTATCTATGGATTTTTACAGCTAACGGCCACTAGGGGACCTCCTAAATCTATGGCTTTTACACCCGCGGCTTATAGTCCAGTGCGGCTTATATATGTACAAATCATTCAATTTAGCTGCTGCGGCTTATATTCAGGTGCGGCTTATAGTGCGAAAATTACGGTACACCTAATTGGCCGTGAAGTCTTGAATAACGGCAGGATGGTGTTCTATTGTAGTGGGTTTGGACACAGAAAGCCAAGACACAAACAGCACAACGTGGAATGGAACATTTTTAACTCAAAACTTTGTTTCTGGGGGTCCCTGGAACAAAATATTTTGAGATGAGGGTCCGCGGCCAAATACATAATGATTTTGGGGGTCCTGGACATGAAAAAGGTTTTGAGCACAACTGATATAGCAACATGCGTTTCTCAGAAAACAGTTTTTTTTAATCGGCCTCAGGTCTTAATGGTTTAAAAGGGTCATAAAATGGCGGGCTGCATAATTCTGACCCTAACAGGACACTGTGATGTAAGCCAGTGCTTCTCAAACATTTTCATGTCAAGGACCCTCAAATTGAAAGTAAAAATTACCTTAAAATTGTACTTAAGTACTGTACTTCAGTAAATGTACTTGGCTACTTTCCACCACTAATCTGTATGAGCATTTCTCTCTAAGAGCTCATTTATTTATTTATCCATCCACACAGCTGTCAAGTGAATAAATGCAGGAGTGGCACGGGGACAGACTGTACACAAACACATATTCATGATGATTATATCATTTACAGTTGATCGTACGGTAGGCGATGCCATCTTAATGGCTGGTGACTCACCCATTAATGGACATGAGAACAAGAACATTATAGTGACATGTTATGTATGCATCCTTAATAACCATTACGCTGATCATGCAGTGCAATCGGTGGTTCTCAAAGTGGGGTTCGAGGACCCCCTAGAGGTCCTTGAGGGGTTCCAGGAGGTCCCACCCAGCAAAAATGATGTACTGCATAGTTGGGAACCAAATGGATCCTTTACAGGTCCATAACTCCAAGAGGGCACTCCACAACCTCTCAGTGTTATGGAGGACTGTGGCCTAATGCATAACGTGTGTGTGTGTGTGTGTGTCCATATATAATATATATATATATATATATATATATATATATATATATATATATATATATATATATATATATATATATAAAATCAACCCTTGCTGTTGCCATGATCACATTTCCCACTGCAGGTGAAGCGCGTTAACATAGCACCGTTTCAATATAAATGGCCTTCTCGTGGCTTGCAGGACAAATGTTAATTGTTTGTTCTACCAGTCATTACAGACAATCAGCGCCGACACACAGAAGGAAATCTATTTGGGCAAAATTGATCAATTTCAATCTGTAGGAAATCAACGGTTTGTTTGTTTGTTGTCAATCAATAACGTGAGGTAATTGTGGTGCTTTGGATGAAATTATTTCTGCTTCACGTCTCTCCACCAGTCATGTTCCACATTGATATTCTGTTTAATTGCCAATGTCACCCAGCCAGGCTATTGTTGTCTGCAGTGGTGGAAAACTTTTTTTTAACTGCAATATAGAAATACTAAAAGTCAGGTTGAGAACCACTGCTGTAAGCAGAGATCAGTTCATTACAGAAGGATCACATTTCTACTGTAGCGATACATCACTGCAGATAAACCGATGACCTTCAGTTCCAGACTAGAGCTCACAGATCCCAGCTCAAGGACCCCCACATTTATATATAATTGGCCACAGAACCCCATCTGAAAATGTTTTGTGCCAGGGAATATTTATGTAAAGAATATTCATTAATTCAAGTCTCCATGGGGTGACTCATCGAAAGAAAAAAAGTCATTTTGGGAGTGAACTATCCCTTTAAATATGTTTTGTGTTGTAACTGGTTGAGCCTCCAGGCACCCTCTTCTGTTTGATGTCAACATCCTCAAGTCAAGTGGCACTTATTGTCTCACTTCCAAAACAAACAGGAACACTTACTTACTCATCTGTAACATGTTTCACATAATATCATATCACATTATCATCCAATTATGTATTAGGGAGGTAATTCAGCTTTGTTCAGCTTTGCTGCATTAAAAGACGAGAGACGCTTTTACAAGTTTGATTCAAAGACGCAAGATCAAGAATACGTGATTTGTGCCTCAACCACACAAACCATTTAGTTCACTGTACATCAAATAGAGATAATATCAGATGTGCAAGGTCACAACGTGGCACAGGGCGTTGTTTTCACCTTAATGTTCATCTATTTTTGCCAGATCATTTGTCAACTTTCACGTTTTATAACATACCCAGAGAAGAAAAGAGATGGTAGGGTTTATGTGGCTAATAAATTATTTTCTTTCTAAATAGTTTCGTTTTCAAACGTTATCAAATTGATCCAACAACTTGAATTTTACTGAAACGAACACCATTTTTCAAGTTACCAGGCACAGCGACCTTTCACACACATGAACGTTGAGAACAAACAACGTACAGGAAAGATTTATTATTTCCTCAACACAGGTAATAACACAGAAAGGTCAAGCGAAACACGACCCACGGAGAGCAGAAGACAGAGCCGTAAAAGAGCAAAAATAAAGTGAGAGAACTGAAAGAAAATCATCACCTAATGACAGCTCACAAGCTGTGCTTTAGTCAATGTATAACCTGTAGGATAAAGTTCTGTCGCGTGGAAACCTTGTACGTCCAAAAGCGTTGCTTTCCAGGAAATGTGTTCCAATTTACCCACTGTAGTTATTATTTAGTCACAAGCTCTTAAATGTTAAAGTTAAATGTTTATAAAACCTGCGGACATAACATTACAACCACTTTCACTCTTTTTAAATAGCAACCAAAAATAGCCTAATGAATCTACAAGCTCACAATGCGTCGACGCGTTGTGAGCTTGTAGATTGGCTATTTTTGCTATACTTTTATGTGACATTATTGTACTACAAAGTAAGGCATTAATTTATGAAAAAAAAACATAGAAAGTTGAAATAAAATGGAGATACAAGGTTTACTGGACGACAGTGAATGGTATCCGTTGTGACATGCATTACCACACATAATGTCCATCACAGGTAGTTGTTACCAGATAATACCTGCAGGGCTGCGCTCTTATTGGCTGGCTGGCTGAATGAGTGGTGTGTGCAGATATACCTGTCTCTAGAGTGAGTTAACCTTTACAGCCTGTCTGGAGACTCAGAGGAGCCTCTGGCTGGCGCGCACGTACACGCACACACACACACAGCTCTGACTGGAAATCAGGACAACAACAGCAGTGTCATGAGCCCCCGGCACATACTACAAATACAGACACGCAGGCAGGCAGGCACGCACGCACACACACACACACACACACACACACACACACACACACACACACACACACACACACACACACACACAGCAATACACAGGACAATTTCATAACCTTGCACCAGGGGTCTTCAACCTTTTCAGGCCAGGGACCCCCAAACTGATGGGGAGATGGAGCAGGGACCCCCTACCTCGTAGGGTAGGAGGGGCTACCACATATATTGTATATTTATGTATACAATTGTGTTTTATATTGCCTGCTCCTACGCACCTGCCCCAGTAGGTGTGCAAAATAAAAATTCTCTAAAATATGTATAAACATACCATGTTATTGTGCATTGTGCCTCCATTTATCTGTTTGCTATGGATTCATGTTATGTTTAAAGACAATTTGACATTTTGGGGAAAAAAATGAAAAAAAAAAGTATATATTTTTTTCAAACAAAAATATTGTTTAATCAAACAACAATTTAGCGGACCCCCTGCAGTACCTCCGCGGACCCCCTAGGGGTCGCGGAGGCCCCCTCTGCCTTACACATAACGTTGCTGTCGGGCAGAAACCTCTTATCTCCATATTTTAACTTTTTGTGTTTTATCGTAAATGAACACCCTACTTGATCATACTACAGCGTCACACAAAAGCATGAAAAGTAGCAGATCTGCAAGCTAGAACCGCGGCACGAAGCGACGCGTTTTGTAAATCTGCTACTTTAGCCGTTTTTGAATTTGACTCCTGAAAAGGAACAGTTTTGGACATTTGAGGTTTCCACCCAACAATCACGCTCGTACTCAGATGATATTTTAAGGGAATCAGAAGGTCTCCGGTCCCCCTCCCCCGGGGCTCACCCAGTCTACGTGTCAAAGTGCCCCTGACACAGGGCACTTAAACAGTAACCCCTATAACTGCTCCTTGGGCCTTGCTGTATAAATAGTGCTCACTGCTCCGAACAAATTCCATGTATGTGCTAATGTACAGTGACAAAATATACTCCCCGCAAGAAGTGGAGACTGAATTATTCATAATTCTTCTTCTTCTCGAGGGAGAAGAGATGGATGGAGAGCTGGGTGCTGGTGAGGCTGAGGCAGGGTGCCAACCCTGCAAGCATTCTGCTGGCCAGCGCACCATCCCTGGAAACTGGTTTGAACATCGTCTCATCTGCCTTACAAGGACTTGGTTGTGGGGACGTTTTTACAGTAAGCAAAAAGTATCTATACCTCAATATAGATTGGAAATACTCTGTTACAAGTGAAAAGGTGGTCCCAGGAACCTGACGTTGCGAATCATGCTATACAGAGTCTGGATACTACACCTCCAAAGAGCCGAGGATGGAGGCTGTCATCTGTTCGTCATTTCCTTTCACAAAAATATCTTTTCAAATATGAGAACAAAGGGATTCTACCGTTGCGCCTCAGCCTTAAACGGCCAGTCCGGTGCGTCACTGGGGCAGGGACAACAGATGCAGAAGAGATCAACGCTGGAGCAACACGGACATTTTAAGCCTTTTTTATGTAGGCGCAAGTATACAGTGACTGACGTTTCGGTCTTTCGACCTTCCTCAGAGTCATGGCATGACAGTGTTGATCTCTTCTGCATATTTTTAAATATCTTTCAAACATTTTGTTTTATTCCATTTTCTGAATAAGCAGCAAGCTATATGCTTCCACAACTCTGATGTACAGTAGGACAAAGTTACACGACTGCAAATACGAAATGGAAGCGGGGAGGAGGCGGGACATCTGCTTTACTCTCGGATCGTTTTCAGCGCTTCCTTTACACAGACTGTGTGAGAGAAGCATTTTGAGAAATAGCGAGTCAACAGTCTGACTCCAGAGACTACAAGCTGCACAGCTATGGTTCCCGTCTTCCTCCCTGAATAGTTTCTATGTCCATTTGGAGGTTAAGTGACGCCAGCATGCCAAAGGGAACCAGCACTCTGGTCATCGGCCAGTCCCACGTGTGCACAAGTCGTTTAAGCGTGTCAACACCTGCACAGCATTGGGGCCAGGCAGTGATGTAAAGTAACCAAGTACATCTACTGTACTTAAGTGCAATTTTGCTGTATTTTTACTTTATTGGAGTATTTCCAGTTTTCAGAACTTCTACTTCTCCTCCACTGCATCTCAGAGGCAAATATTGTACTTTTACTACAATTCTTTGAAAACTTTAGTTACTAGTCACTTTTTAGACTTTGGTTATTATCGCAAAACAAACCACTTCAGCCCTGTATACATTTCGGCCATTTGAAAATAGCAGATCTACAAGCTCACAATGTGCATTGTGAGGTTGTAGATCCGATCGTCTATTTTCAAAATATTTTTAAAACATTTTGAACTTGTGAAATGGGACATTATACACAATGAGTACGTCTACTCGTGTACTTTAAGTATATGTTGATACCAATACTTTTGTACTTTTACTCAAGTAAATGTTTAATTCCGGACTTTTACATTTCTACATTGCAGTATTGATACTTTTACTCAAGTAAAAAATGTGAGTACTTTTTCAACCACTGGTGGCCCCCAATGCACAGCATGGGGGCCAGGTTATCAGAGCGCGCACGGCACAGCTGGCTGGTGTGTTCACGGACATTTTTAACCTCTCCCTGTCCATGTTTGTGGCCCGCAGAAGTGAAAGGATTACAGACTGGTCGGTCTGTATATCGTCGCTGTCGGGTGGAAACCGTGTGTGTCAAAAAAACGCTACTTTCCAGAACATGGGGAAAAATAACCTGTATTCCAATGGCTCCACAGTCGTTATTATTTAGTCAAAAACTCGTGTTAAAGGAGTCGTTCACCCCCAAAAAATACTTCTTTTCGATGAATTACACACCCCATGAAGCATTGAATTCATGTCACATTCCTTTGCCAATTTTTGTCACATTCCTGAGTCAATAATTTGATGATGATGACAATTAAGATGCTAATGTATGCGGTAGGCGACAAAAAGGAGATTCTTTAATAAATAAATCATGAATTGGGGTTTTGCATTCTCATACATTGTTAAAAAGTGGTGTTTATGCCCCAGTGGCAGCTAACCATGTTTTTCATCCCTCTCTGGTGGACGGTGCTTTTTTGATATGGTCAGGCCTAGGCATTCGTACTTTTAAACACTTATACGTCGATGATGTCTTTGCATCCTTCCAGCAACTTCGGGATAAATATTCAATTTCCAGACAGCATTTTTTCAGATATTTACAGGTCCGTAGCTTTGTTCAAAGAACATTTCCCATATTTCCCAATCTTTCTGATGACTCTGTTTCAGACACTTTTTTAACTCCACTACCAACTTTGAAGGGTGCAATTTCATGTGTTTATGATGAGATCTGTTGTCTACGGCCTGAAACTTTGAATTCTATAAAAGCTCGCTGGGAGGGGGACTTGGGGGAGGAAATAACTGATGAGGTTTGGGATGCAATTCTGCGGCGATTACATGGGTCCTCTATTTGCGCAAGGCATGCTCTCATTCAATGTAAACTTTTACACCGTATCTATTATACCAAGGCCCGGTTGTCAAGGATTTATGATACTGTATCTCCTGATTGTGATAGATGTCAACAATCTCCAGCAGACCTCATCCATATGTTCTGGCTTTGCCCATCTATACACAAATATTGGACAGAGGTCTTTCAGTCCATATCAGGGATAGTGGGAAGAACGGTGGAGCCTACTCCTTTAGGCACGCTGTTTGGGGTTTTCCCCTCATTGCCCTCGCTTTCTAAAATGGAAAAGGATGTTTTGGCCTTTGTCACTCTATTGGCCAGGAGACTCATTTTAATTAATTGGAAATCACCTACTTCCCCCTCTCACACTCATTGGATAAGAGACATCTTGTTTTGTCTAAAACTGGAAAAGATAAGATTCTCATTAAATGGCTCCTCCAGTAAGTTTGGGAAGGTATGGGGTCCATTCTTTCAATTTGTCCGGAATTTGAATCCATCTCTGATCGGGGATACGGATACGTGAGGTCTGGTGGATCATTGTATGATGGGTTTGCTGTGGCGGGGGTGTTGTGCTGTATAGTGGATTTTAGACGTGACATTGATATGTACTGTTTGACTGATGTGTCTGTTCTAGTTTTGTTTTTGTCTTGTTCGGTCTGTGTTTGCTTTATATAATTTGTATATGTATATATTTTTATATCATTTGTTATATTTTTTAATTTTTTTGTACCTGTCCTTTATGTCTTGGGGTGATAATTCAATGTGATTATTGAACTTTTGTATTTTATTGGTTGCACTAAGGAGCTTATTTACACACCTGATCATTTGCATTTAATGCTGAATCCTGCTGTGAAAAACACAATAAACAAAGTAAAAAAAAAAAAGAAAAAAAAAAGTGGTGTTTATTTGTAGATGGAAAGTATGCTGTTGGGACCTTCATTACCGCATCATAAATCAAAATGTAGGGAGAAGTAGTGTGCTGGCAATCAAAACAAAACAGTGGGAGCATAATTTAGAGCACTTGGTGGTTGGATGAACGGTATTTGGGCCGTGTTCCGTTGCAAGAAATAAATGGGATTATTAATTTCCCTTTGGAAGGATTGTTCAGTTGGCGTGGAAAGGACCGTTGTGGATTTCTTTCATCCAAACTGATTGCCTCTGTGAATTACTTTATTACAGTTCTGGAACTGCCGGGTTTCCAGAAGGTGGCATAATATGTGCAGTGGTGGACAAAGTACACAACCACAGTACTTGAGTCAAAGTATAGATAGGCTACTCCTGGTCAAATATTACTCAACTATAAGTGAAAGTTTCTCCACGCACGCACGCACGCACGCACACACCTCTATGCAAGACTTTTTCCAGTTGAAAACATGTGTGATGAAAGTATACATTTGCGTGTACTATGCTGTGTGTGTGTGTGTGTGTGTGTGTGTGTGTGTGTGTGTGTGTGTGTGTGTGTGTGTGTGTGTGTGTGTGTGTGTGTGTGTGTGTGTGTGTGTGTGTGTGTGTGTGTGTGTGTGTGTGTGTGTGTGTGTGTGTGTGTGTGTGTGCGTGCGTGTGTGTGTGTGTGTGTGTGTGCGTGCGTGCGTGCATGTGTGTGCGCGTGCGTGCGTGCGCGCGTGCACAGACAGAGAAAACAATCAATATACGCAGAACCCAGCAGCACTGGCTGACTCCATGAGCTCAGTGTAGGTGAGAGGGTCAATGTGATCTTCATTCTACAGCACAATACCACACCGTTACCATGGCAGCCCGTGGAAGCAAGTCAGTTACCCATTGAAGTTTTAAAGCAGGGATTCTGAACCTTTGTTCATTTCAACACGGAACCCCATTTGATACTCAGGGTGTACAAATTGGAACCACAATGGTTCCAATTTGTACATATTTGGTTCCGATTTGTATCTTATATATGGCAATATGTATCGTATCGCAATATATCGTGACCCAAGTATCGTGATACGTATCGTATCGTGAGATTCTTGCCAATACCCATCCCTACTTTTGGGTCATATTCCCTCTTTTGCTCCCACCCCTCTCTCTCGCCCTCTCTTTTTCCTTTTTTGCACCGAATGCCACGCTACGAGCTTGTAGATCTGCTATTTTTGAATAGCCAAAGTATAAAATAATGGTTATAGCTTAAATCTAAAATGACACAGATGTGTTCCCAGATTGAATGGGTTAAATCAATCATAAGGTGGTGGAAGTGGAAATGTATGCAAATGATGGATTCAGCTTCACTAATAGCCATATGTATTATTCCATACAGAAGCACAAAGGAGCGTCTCTGACGTCATCCAAATCCACAGGTACGCATAAATCATCATCATCATCAACCCGCCATCCTTACAAATAATTTATTTTGTATTCATCGACCTGCACTCGCCCAGCAACCACATTAACATAACTTATTAATCATTGAATACAGAATACAGTACTATATTAATATATAATATAACGTGCATAGTATACATACTCATGTATATGCCAACAATGTATTTTTGGTTTAGGTTCCCATATTGTTCAATGCCAAAGACGCAATGAAACTGTTAATCGCAATTATTTTGTATGACGATTAATCATCAACTAAAATGTCATGATCATGACAGCCCCTTTGTACCTCACTGATCCTAGAATGTCTGTATCTCCATCTGTTAACCTCCTGCCCTCTGCCTGATAAATGGTATATGGTGCATTTACATAGTGCCTTTTTCCAAGGCACTTTACAGTGTGCTTTACATTCACACGTATTCATACACAGACGGCGGTGGAAACCATGGAAGGTACTGTACCAACCTGCTCATCGGGAGCAATTATGTGTTCAGTGTCTTGCTCAAGGACACTTCGACACTAACTCTAGGGGAGCCCGGGATCGAACTGGGAACCTTTCGGTTCCTGAGCCACTGCCGCCCACAGTGTCAACCTGATGTATGCTGATTGTATGACGTTCTGTATAGTAGTGTGTATATCTATCTGTCTGTCTCTTATATGTCATCATGATTTGTGTGCATGGGGATCTCATTTTAAACAAGCTCAGTGCTTTATATGAGTCTTCCAGTTTAGTAGACCTTGTATTGTGAATTTGTACTTCCATGTACCGTTGTTCTCATGTCTTACTAAATAAAGTACATCAATCAATCAATCATGTTAGCCCTGTGCTGGACACTAACTGTCCCTCTGTCTGATGTTAACACTGTGCTGGACACTCAGCCACCATTGATTTACAATAATTAATCTAATTTGTTGCTCCTCTCAACCAATAGAGCTGTTGTTCGTGGTACATGGTTCACACACAATGCAGATCCATAGATAGTATTGGTAGCTATAACCAGAGCCATTGAGAGCCATTGAGATTGTGTCGATGAAGGGTCAGAAACACTGCAGGTCACGTGCTTCATCAATACCCATTTATGAGGATTCGATGTTTGGAACTATACAGTAGTGCAGTGGTTCTCAAAAGTTTCCATCTCAAGGGTCCAAATTTGCAAACTCAAGAGTGACAGACCTGTGAGAGTCCATTGGAAACGCAGCTGGTCCCTTGACCCAACATCTAGAACCAGAGGCTTTGGCTTAAGTTAATATCTTGTGAGTGTTTTCTTCTAAATCCATATTGGTGTGAATAGAGTAAGTCAGACAGAAATTCAGTTAATACAAATTCAAATTGAATTGAATTAAGTTAGTCTATTGTATACTATTCTTTCAAGTACCTTAGAAAGACATGGAAGAATATTCAGATTTCAATAGCTGGTCAGGAATTGATTGACTGACTGATTGATTGATTGACTTAATTTGTTTGGGGATAAAAAATAAGTCAGTACTTCCATAACATATGACGCACACAATATAACTGAGGATAACACAATAAAGCCCTAAGGCTTAAGTAACAGTACTGTACCTGTAGCAAAAACAATTTAATATATTGTCTCTGTCGGGTGGAAACCTCATATGTCCAAAACTGTTACTTTTTAGGATTCAAATTCAAAAATAGCAATAATAGCAGATCTACAAGCTCAAAACGCATCGCTTCGTGGCACGTTTCGACCTTGCGGATCTGCTACTTTTGATGCATTTGTGTGATGTTGTAGTATGATCAAGTAGGGTATTAATTTACGAAAAAACACAAACAAGTAAAAATATGGAGATGGGAGGTTTCTGCCCGACAGCAACGTTATATGGAATGTACTTAGTTTCTTCCCACCACCGACGGCACCTGTGCACAAGGAATCAGATCGTTGCATCCGCTTGCCACATCTAAAGGCTTATTTCACCCATGTTCTAAATCCTGGTGTTTTTCTGCGGTTCCGGCGCCAGCAGGCTAATAAGGAATGAGCGCTTTAGTATTCCGAGCCAGACTCCGACCTGAGTGGAGTAATCAAGTGCGTGAGGGGAGGCTAGGACAGCCTGTGCCATGTTCCGTGTTGTGGAATGACACCCCCCGGGGGTCAAATAGGACAGGGGGTGAACAACCTCGCTGTCTGGTGGTTAGACCACTACAGTGGTGGAGAGTACCTTTATTCAAGTACTGTACTTAAGTACAATGTTGAAGTCTTTTACTTTATTTGAGTACCGTAAATTTCGGACTATAAGCCGCGACTTTTTTCCCATTTTTCGACCCTGCGGCTTATATAACGGTGCGGCTTATCTATGGATTTTTACAGCTAACGGCCACTAGGGGACCTCCTAAATCTATGGATTTTACACCCGCGGCTTATAGTCCAGTGCGGCTTATATATGTTCCAAACATTCAATTTAGCTGCTGCGGCTTATAGTCAGGTGCGGCTTATAGTGCGAAAATTACGGTATTTACATTTTCTTTACATACTTTAGATTTCTACTCCCCTTCATCTGAGGCAAATATTTATTTTTCCAATTGTTTGAAAACTTTAGTGACTAGTTACTTTGCAGATTTTGATTATTATCAATACTTTTGTACTTTTACTCAAGTAAAAATTTTAATACTGCAACTGCATGCAGCAATGAGATCAGGAAACACATGGTGATACGGTATAGACTGCACAGACTACTAAGTATACATACACATGTGCAGGAGGACATATGGAAGAGCCCTCACGCGCACACGCACACACACACACACACGCACACACGGCAGACAACGTTAATCCAAACCATACTTTTACGATTTGAATACCAAAGCCATCATCCTCTGCTCTCCATAATGTTTATCTCTGTCTTGTTCTCTGAGGAGTCAAACCTGCAACTTCTCTCTTTCTCTGCCAAAAATAAAATAAAATAAAATACTAACCAAGTGTGAGCAGGGTGATTACCTGAGACTGAGCAGACAAGACACATGCACTAGAGCCAGACCCATATACGTACTGGTCTAGCCTATAGAGTTACGAAGCCTGGCGTCTTTATTGATAATAAACATAATACATACATTGTCACAATGTATGTATATCAAAAGGATTAAATGCAACAAAAAAAAAGCGGATTATTTCCATTGCGGTCCTTTCATAAGTATGTGCAAATTATGTTGTGTTGCAAGATGTGATGTGTATGTGTATTTGCACCCAATGGTGCCAAAAGTGTCCTTGTGCATGTCAGTCCAAGCACCTACCACCAGGTGCAAGAAAAATGTCCTTGTGGGCAAAGTGTGGGTGTGCCTTCCACACTACGGGGTAGGGATTCAAAACTCACTCCCTCTTAGGTCACGAAAGTGTTTCCCCCTCCCATCTAATTTTCAATGTCACTTCATAGAAAAATTACAAAATGGGTCAGACAATTTTACTCATAATATGGTTATGAAGCAACAACTAGGGATGTCCGATATTATCGGCCTCCCGATATTATCAGCTGATAATAGCATAACATTTTAGTATCAGAAAATATCTGTATTGTTTTTTGAGAGAAAACAACTTTTTTTCCCTTTTTTTATGATTTTGAAATTGATTAATGAAAACCTAACAACATCACTGTATTATATTAGATTTATTAGATATTTATTAGATATTATATTGATATTATAACTATTTAATTTAATTTATATGTGATGTTACCTGACAATTAGTTGACTTTTGGTGAAAAGCCGCATATATCGGTATCGGAATCAGAAATTAAGAGTTGGACAATATCGGAATATCGGATTTCGTCAAAAAAGTAAATATCGAACATCCCTAGCAACAACTGACGAAAAAGTACTAATTCATTCAAAGAGCAAGGAAAATAAACGGCCCGTCGACAAATCAACTACAATTCTCGGGCTTAAATATGATTCTAACGAATGACATTACATTACACATGCGGCTGCACATAATTAGCATCACGTCATGTTGCATTGGCTTTTTCTACTTTCTGTAGGAGAGTAGCGTTGTCAGGTCTCAGTTGTTTCATCAAACAAACAAACTAGATAATAACACTCTAGCAGAAGTAGTAGATCTACAAGCTCGAACCGCGGCGAGCTTGTGGATCTGCTACCTTTCATGTTTTTTTGTGACGCTGTAGTATGATCCAGTAGGGCGTTAATTTACAAAAAAAAGAAAACACAAAACTTTTGAATATGGAGATTAAGAGGTTTCTGCCCGACCGCGATGAAATGTCATTAAATTGAAGGAATCGCTGTTTTTTGACGGAGCCTGACGACGGAGCCACTTCCGTGACAGATTTTTTTTGGAACACAGTTTTTATATGAGGTGATTTTTAAAATAAACGTATTTAAAATAAAAAGGTATTTTGAATGAGAAAAACACGCCCATGACACAGGGACCGTGGGTTTGGCGTCATGATTGACTTCTGTACTTTATATATCGGGATCGCCATCCGACCCCCAAAAACTGGCAGCGGTCGGGTTCTAACAGGGAATAGAAGTGCAAAATGGAATGGAAATACATTCCATAACCAGGATCCTTCTCTGGACTCCAGGACACGGCTGCTCAATGTGCTTCCTGTGAAGGCATGATGGATAGTGTGATTATCAATGAGGCGTGTTTTGTGAATTAAGACGCCCATGCATTGTTAAACATCAGCTGTCAGCTCTCAGCCATGTATAATCTCTGGAATCTGATGAGATGGATGACACTGGCAATTCCTCAAAATTGTTCTCCCCGAACAAGTCAATTAGTATGTGACTCACTATGTGTTATATGCTGTGTGTGTGCATGCATTATTATGCATTTTATCTGCATGCACCGTACGTGCACACATATCGTCCACATTACATGTTCTATACAGTATATGCCATTATAGGTAAAATATATTTTTTTAAACCACTGGCTCTGGGGGCATTCGGAGTACATATGTCCAAGCCATCTTAGATGACGGTGTTTCATTTCTGTGATCCCATCTCGGCAGCCAGTCTTCATGTGGAATTCCTCGTTTGATATTTTATTGGGCCAGAATATACGGCAGATCTTCCTCGGGCAGCCATTGTGGAAAGAGCTGACTTTACTCATGTCGCACTTGGTTATTCACCAGCACTAAGCCCCATATAGTAGAACCGGCTTGACCAGGATGTTATATAAGCAGATGCTGTAGGTGTTGTCTGATAATCAGGCTAGTATAATAGTATAATATGGTATAAAGTGTAATGGCATTCATTTAGGAGAAATTGGAGATACAAGATTTCTGTTATATTATGTTATTTTAGACACCATTCCAAATGAGGTATTAGCAAAGGCATTATTAAAAAGCAGTCTCTTAATTACTTGAGCTAACGGATCGCAATTATCTGAGCTAATTGCAATTATTTTTGCATAATTGTTGTTATGCAAACCAGCTGTATAAATCTGTCTGGATGAAATTAACAGAAATGTCATATATTTCCATCATTATGTCCACATAGTTCTCCATGCTCTTTAAACCACTTTCGACCTGGCGTCTCTATTTTTGGTATTTAGGGCAACATTCTTCAAAGGTTTTGCAAATATTCAGTATCACGACATGTCATGAGCTTGTAGATATTTTCGCAGTTTTACCCTTATTTTTTTAAGTATCAAATGTGGCTTGTTTTGACCATAGTATATCATTTATTTTTCCAGTCATTGTCATTTATGTGTATTTTTCAGTGATGAGGCTTTGTATATTTAACCCATTAAGACCGGGGAAGCATCCGTGTCATTTTTAGATTTCTTTGGATATTCAAAAATAGCAGATATACAAGTTCATAGCGCGGCACTGAGTATGAACTTGTAGATCTGCTATTTTTGAGAAATCGTGAAAATTTGTGCAAATCTCTGAATATATTAATTTTTTAAAGCGAACATTTGTAACTCAAATCTCTGCTTCTGGGGGGTCCCAGGAACAAAATATTTTGAGATGGGGGTCTGCGGCCAAATATATATAATTTTGGGGTTTCTTGACATGAAAAAGTTTTGAGAACCACTGATGTAGCAACATAGGTAAAAAAAATCAAAAATCAAAATGATTTAGAAGACATTTTTGTAGAATCGGCCTCAGAACTTGATGGGTTAAGTTATTTGTCGTATCTGCCCTGTGCAATCTTTTGCTTACAAAGTCTAAAAAGACAATGGTCGTCTAAAATGCCACGGTCGTGACACAGCCCTAAAGGAATCTACAGTGTGGTCAGAATATAGGAAGAATCTGCATGAAGTCTGGCCACATTGATGAGCTGTGATGGTGTGCAGGGACACCTCCTGGCAGCCGATCAATGCAATCATTCGCAATGTGTCAATGTTTCATGACAATGAAACCATTCCACACTCACTTATTCTTCACCTCAGAACGCATCAGTGGTGGAAGTACTCACATGTTGTACTTAATTAAAAGTACCAATACCACAATGTAGAAATACTCTGTTACAAATAAAAGTCTGGTATTCAAAAAGTACGAACGTATTCGCATTGAAATATACTTAAGCACTGAAAGTAAAAATACAAATTTCCAGTTTCCAAATGTATAAAAATGCTTTGAAAATAGCAGATCTACAAGATGATCAATGCGTTGTGAGCTTGTAGATCTGCTATTTTTGCCAAATTTCAAATAGCCTAAGTATGCATAGGGCTGAAGTGATTAATGCATGTTTTGTAATAATAATCAAAATCTTCAAAGTAACTAGTAACTAAAATGATCAAACAATTGTAGTGGAGTAAAAAGTACCAATATTTGCCGCTCTGATGTAGTGGAATATAAGTAAAAGTATTGAAAATGTAATTTGGATAATTTCAGAAGTTTACTTCAGAGGTCTGCAGCTGTTTTACTTGAGTTTTAACGTGTTTTTGTGTATTTTGTGTTGTGCTTTGTGTTGTTATTGTATTCTATGGTGTAGTCTCTTGCTGATTTTCTTTCTTGGCCAGGGCTCCCTTGCAAAACAAGATTTCAATCTCAAAGGAATTTTACCTGGTTAAAGGAAGGTCAAATAAAAAATATATGAATACATTGTGCTAGTGGGTAGAGACCATCATAACACATCAGAATCGTTCAGCATATCTTCATGCAACTTGTCTGAGAGAGAGAAAAACAATTTGGTCTTTGGCCCTCGGAGGTGACCTTCTCACAGTGGCGGAAGAGGGACTCTTCTTTGCCAAAGTTAAAGTAGAAATATCACAATGTAAAAGTACTCGGTTACGAAAGTAAAAAGTCTGTATTCAAAATGTTACCAAAAGTTTTACACCTGTAAACCTGTGATGTGACAATAAAGATGATTCCGTGTGGACAACCACAATGTTGTATTTCACCTGACAGCTGTAGGAGTTTCAAAGTAACGCAAAAGCAGTGGTGTAAAGTAACTAAGTACATTTACTCAACTACTGTACTCAAGTACACTTTTGAGACATTTTTACTTTACTGGAGTGTTTCCAATTTTCACTACTTTATACTTCTACTCCACTTCATCTCAGAGGCAAATATTATACTTTTACTCCACTACAATTATTTGAAAACTAGTTACTAGTTACTTTGTAGATTTTGATTATTATTACAAAACATACATTAACCACTTCAGCCCTATATAGATTTTGGCAATTCGAAAATAGCCGATCTATCGCGACGCATTGTGAGCTTGTAGATCAGCCATTTTCATTTTATACACATTTTATACATTTAAAAACTTGTGAAATGGGACACACTGCATAATTAGTACTTTTACTTTTAAGTATATTTTGATCCAATACTTTTCTACTTTTACTCAAGTAAAGTTTGAATTTTGGACTTTCACTCGTAACAGAGTATTTTTACATTACATGCAGTATTGATACTTTTACTTAAAGGGGTAGTTCACCCCCCAAATAACTTTTTTTCTATTGATTACTCACCCCATGGAGCCTTGAATTCATGGATATTTTTTTGTTTTTGTCGCATTCCTTCCTTTATTATTTGATTATAATAACTTTAGCCCCATTGATTCCGGTAGGAGACACAAATGCATTTGTGTCTCCTACCGGAATCAATGGGGACACATTTATTATAATCAAATTATTGGCTTAGGAATGTGACAAAAACAAAAAAATATCTATGAATTCAAGGCTCCAGATGGTCAGTAATCAATAGAAAAAAAGTTATTTTGGGGGTGAACTACCCCTTTAAGTAAAGAAATGTAGTACTTTTTCCACCACTGCATATTTTATATACTGTACATTAGGTGCCCTGTGTTGTAAAAAGACAGCGGCCGGCCACCCTGGGTGCCAGTGCCCTGCTGGACGCACCACCATGGCCCATAAACACACGTCTAACACATAGACAATGGCGTCACTTGTTCCAAGCACAGCTTTTATAGAGTGGTTACCTCACTGACAAAGCATTGAAGACGAGCCACTCTCCTCTCCCCCCTCTCAGGGCTGAAGACATTGATGGGAGACGGGAGGGGAGGAAGTGGTGTGTGTGTGTGTGTGTGTGTGTGTGTGTGTGTGTGTGTGGAGACAAGAAAAAAGGTCAGAACCACCATCCACAAAACAGACGACCTGCAAGCCTTAAGTCGATTGGCTCTATTGTTAAGTGCTGTATGGGAAAAAAATAACGCTTTACTTTTTCTTTCTGTGCAGCGATACCTTGGAATGGATTACTTGCAGACCTTGTACACGTGTTAGCTCTTTTGTTATAGCTTTCAGTCCTCCCTATAGAGCTGGCTGAATAGAAGTTGGACCTAATGATTGTTTTATGTCCAAAACCATTACCTTAGGCTTAGATGCAGCAGGTCTTTTGTTTTACCTTTCGCATAGTTACTGTTTTGAGCTTCCGTCTTACCGTTTACAAAGAGGTTTATGTATTCGAGTTTTTTTTTAATTATATTTTGTATTGCTATTATTAGATAACAGCAATACACTTTTTTTTTTAAATGCATAGGGAATTCATTGTATTCCCTATGTATCCCTCCCCACCCCTGCATGAAGGGCGCATCCACGCATCTTCTTATAGAGATTGTAATATGCACACACACGCTCACACTCCACAATACATAATACACACATACATGTAAAAGTTGTGAGCTTGTAGATCGGCTATTTTCAGAGTGTCTCTGTGGGTTTTATGAATATTGAACCGATTAAAAGTATTAACAAGAGCTTGTGAATAAATAAGATTGGAACTCAGGTTCTTTTCTTTTTTGTTTTACATTTCATGAAAAGTAACGGTTTTGGACACATACAGTACAGTACAAGGTTTCCACCTGACAGTGATGCTATAATGTATACGGTGCATACAATGCATTTTTGTCAATAAATGTGTCAATCAACCACCCCCACCCCCTCACCCCCCGGGGGCAGAGAAAGACTCTCCCTAGCGACACGTGGGATATCCGTGGACCGCAGTTACCATGGTAACAGGGCCCCGCGGTCTGTGAGGTCGGTCAGCAGTGCGTGTTGAGAATGCATGCAAGGGGTGGTTTAGGGTCATGGAGCCAGGAAAATGGTCCTCACAATGGAGCACCGCAAGTCCTGACGTCACTCACACTAGCCCTGGGTCACGGCGTTAGTTTGTATATTGGCAAATCTTATCACGTCATATAAGAACCAGTGGTGGAAGAACCTACTTAAGTAAAATAATCAATGCCACAATGTAGAAGTACTCTGTTACAAGTAAAAGGCCTGTGTTCAAAATGTTACTTGAGTAAAAGTACAAAAGTATTGGCATCAAAATATACTTAAAGTACCAAAAGTAGAAGTACTAAAATGCGTTGCATCTGATGGCTGATTTAAGCAGATGGATACATATCATTTTGGGTGGTCCTAGATATGAAAAAAGTTTGAGAACCACCTGATATTCTAGCAACGTAAGTTTTTTTTCAAAATAAAGTTCGGATTTAGAATACCCCAGAAGCAAAGATTTGCGTTAAAAAATGTATATACTGTATATTCAAAGATTTGCACCCATTTTCACCATTTCCCCCAAAAAATATAGCAGATCTACAAGCTTGAGCTTGTAGATCTGCTATTTTTGAATAGCCCAACGTGTAAAATAATGGTTATAGCTAAAAAACCAATGACACATATATGCGTTCCCGGATTGAATGGGTTAATGCCACAACTTACCACTCTCAACAATTAAATGCGTTTGAACCATCTAGCTGCTGTGTCCCTGGGTGTCAGAGGAACGCACAAGCCACAGAGGAGGCTGGTCAGTAGCAGCAACTTGCTACACATTCCATTTATACCAGTGGTTCTCAAAGTGGGGGTCCGCGGCCAAATACATGAATTTGGGGGTCCTTGACATGAAACAGTTTCAGAACCACTGATTGAAAAAACTGCCACCGCCAGCTGCTTGTCAACGATCAGACACCCTCCACCTCCCCAGCCTCCTACTGCATTACATAATGTGGCTCAGCAGCATTTTCACTGATGTGGGTTCATCTCGTCTCTGTCGGGGTGGAAACCTCATATGTCCAAAACGGTTACTTTTCAGGATTCAAATGAAAAAACTGCAAAAGTAGCAGATCTAAAAGCTCAAAACGCTTTGTGTCACGTTTCGAGCTTGTGGATCTGCAACTTTTGATGCTTTTGTGTGACGCTGTAGTATGATCAAGTAGGGCCGTTAATTTACGACAAAAATACAAAGAATTGCAATATGTAGATCTGAGGTTTCTGCCCGACAGCAACGATAATGTGTCTGATATATTCATGTGATAACTGTGTACCTTTAGGCTCTGTCCTATGGGGGGGGGGGGGGGGGTGAGCTCAGCATCCGTGTCATTCTCGTGCAAATGTGCTGTGGAGCATCATGTGGGAGCAGAGCAGCACAGAACGTCCTAACATCTTTGCAATAAATGGTTTATGCCGGTTCTCAACATTTTCGGCCCACTTAACCCATTAAGACCTGAGGCGATTCTTTAAAAAAATTCTAAATCATACGTTTTTGGAAAAAAAAATTGTTTCAAGATTTTCCAAAAATAGCAGATCTACAAGCTCATAGCGCGGCACTCGGTGCCGCGCTATGAGCTTGTATATCTGCTATTTTTGAATAGGCAAATAAATCTAAAGTGACACTGATGCGTTCCAGGTATTAATGGGTTAAAAAAAATCAAAAGCTTTGACCGGTCCATAGGGTTGAGAACCACTGGTTTGTACTGCATCTCAACAAGAGTGTGCTGAGTGAGCTGGTGATTTTCACCAACATTTTCACAATTAATTGGTTGAGAACCTTATGTAACAGTAGGATTGCGTTGACTTCAAAAGTAAGATTTTTCATGACTGCAGAATGCAACTGTGCATATAAAGAAGCATCAAGAAAGTAGGAGCGTGCTCAAACCGTTAAACCCAACGGCAAACAGGATGTTTACATGCTTCAAGTATCCCAGATACTCACTGAATATTTCAGGAATGATATCCATGTTTACAATAACCATTATCTCCAAGCTATATTATAGCTGGGAGATGAGTTTTATCTGGGCTATTGTAAACAACGGCACATGGCGTTTACAGACTTATAGCGAGTGAATAAGCTCAAACTGGAGTGTCTCAAAATTACAGTAACGGTATATATATAGAGACTTCAGTATAGCATGCATTGATGTGCAGTCACTCTGGATAAGAGCGTAGCCGTCATAGACCTTCTAAAGGCCTTACATTATAAATAGTGTAACATGCATTCATCCATCATCGCAGATTTTTCTGACACACATAATCCAACCTTAAATTATAAAGTGTAACATACATTCATCCATCAGTCATTTTTCCGACGTACATAATCCAACCCTAAAAGCCACGTTTCAAGTCTCTCCCCCATTTCCTGTCTCCCATAAACACACATCTGTCATTCTGACATGGCTCTCAATATACGCAAATTCCAAGTGTCCGCGTCCGCGCGTGTGTGTGTGTCCGTGTCCGTGTGTGTGCGCTTGTGCTATCTGTCCTGGTTTGTTATTCAAATCACTGGCCTGATAGCTGGGCCGTCACCTCCTGTTTGCATCCGCCACAGGTAAATGGAGCTGGCCTTTCAATTAGCCTGAGCGTTCTAGTGAAGGCACTTAACCTGCTGTGTGGAGTGAAAATGTGTCTTGGTAAATGGCCAGCGTTTCTCACCTCGTCAGTGGGGAAAAATGCTTATCAGTGAGTCCCACCTTCCATTTGCATAATGACAGGGGGGGCAAGCCCTTTCACACACACAGCCATCCACTGCATTGGGGACTGTTGGTTCATACAGTCAGCAGATGAAGAGGGCCTTCCTTTGCAACACCCAGTCAATAAAATAGCTGGTGGGTGTTTTTTTTCTGTCTGTCTGTCTGTGTGTGCGTGCGTGTAATCCTAGCTATTGGATGCAAGTTCTGAAACCACACAAATCACACAACCATCCCGCACGTAAGCACATACGCACATATTTCGTTGCTGTCAGGCAGAAACCTCTTATCTCACTATTTTAACGTTTTGTGTTTTTTCATAAATCAATGCCCTACTTGATCATACTACAGTATCACACAAAAGCATCAAAAGTAGCAGATACAGGCTCAAAACGCGTCGCTTCACGCCGTGTTTCGAGCTTGTAGATCTGCTACTTTGGATACTTTTGCATTTGAATCCTGAAAAGTTACAGTTTTGGACATGAGAGGTTTCCACCCGACAGACCATTTCAAAGGTCTGTGTTGACTCACTCTTGACAGTGGCGGTCCTGGTGCAGTTGTAGAGAATAGCCAGCTCTCCAAACACCTTCCCTGGTCCCATGGTGCAGAGCTTGACGCTCTCCTTCGTCACCTCCACCTTTCCATCTGAAACAAACAGCAACCACATTTCATGTTAAGGTAGCTCTCCACCAAACAGACAAATTACTACATGCTGGCAGTCGAATGAAGTCGGGAAATCAGTCGATTGGAAGGTGCGAAAAAAAGTTGCTGAATGCACCTGAGAGCCGACACAGACAGACAGCTAATATGGGAGCTAGAAATAGCATATGGCTTGACGTCTTTTTCAATAACAAGCCCGCTGCTATCCGACGGTCAAAAGTCGGCTTTCAACGCTTCTACCTGGATTTTGTGGATCATGACGCAACTCCCCGGCCATTTGTTTCAGACAAGATCTTCCGCCATTTTGCGTTTACTTCAAAAACACAGTTGTTGCTAGTTTGTCCAAAACTCACAACAAACCGGTACACATTATCTCTGGAGTCATGTGATCAAGATGTATCAGTCCGACTTTTCGTATTCCATTCCAGTTGATTGACTTCCAAGGTTGGGTAGGCAACCTGGCCTGGTGGAGACTGATTGATTGAATTAATTCTTTATTAGTCAGAAATGTAAACAGCACGTGGTAGAGTCAGACAATAAGGCTAAAAGGATAACACAAAAAGTCCTGGGGACTTGTTTCCATTGTGGTCCTATGCTCTGAGGAGCGCACTTTTCTAGTTGGACTTCTATTCATGGTACAGCACCAACTGTTGTTTTTTAAATGTGCTTCATAAATGAACTGAACTGACTTGAATACACTGTACTAATAGCACAGTGCTTCCTGCTTCCTAGTAATGATGACAACGTTTCTCTGATGGGATGGAATGGGGTTTGAGCTCTTTAAGGGACTGTGTTCTCCTCTGGGTTCAGGCCTCCAGAGTGTATTTGACTGATCCTAGACTGTCTGGGAGTAAATAAGGATGCAGAGTGCTTTGGACCTTCCAAAAGGTCACTGGCCTCTTCCAAAAGCCCTTTGCTTGACCCTGTTAAATGGCACTGCTATATAAACATTGTTTCTACTTTAATCACATGAACCCTATAACGTCCCTATTCTGGGGGGAGAATAGTCAGCGGAAAAATAGCAGATCTACAACGCATCGCAATGCGACATTTTGGTGTAGAGGGGAAAATATGTGCGGAATACCAAGTATAGAGCCTTGGGGGACCTCTGTCAGAGATGTGTCTGGGTTCAGCCCATTAAAACCGGGAACGCATCTTTAGGATTGGCTATTCAAAGATAGCAGATCTACAAGCTCAAAGCACGTCGCTTCGTGGCGCGCTGCGGAAATTGTACATCTGCTAATTTTGAACATTTTTGAAAAATCTTGAACGTGTTTGAAACATTTTTAATAATTTGTTTAACACAAATCTTTTCTCTTCTGGGGGTCCCTCGCACAAAACATTTTCAGACGGGTGTCCGCGACCAAATATATATATATCAATTTGGAGGTCCTTGGCACAAAATATTTTGAGAATTACTGATTTAGAAGGCATTTGTAGAATCGGCCTCAGGTCTTAATGGGTTAAGTGGTTGAGCCTGAAAAACACAGAACAACCTGCAGTTCAAAAGGTCATACTTTTGTTTATATACGGTAACTACAGGACTCTTAGTTATACTGTAAGGAGGGACACCAAAGATCACAAGTGGGCGTGAGGCCTCTAGTGGAGCGGATAAATGCTTTTTTCTGGCAGAATATTTCAGTTGATGATACAAGCGTGAAAATTGGCATGAGCAGTCTCCATGGGTCACTTGACAAGAAAATTGAGCCATTTGTAATTTCAAGATGGCGGCCATTTTTCAAGATGGCCGACACCTTAGTGGGCAGTTAAGTGATATGATGGTTTATTTGGTGATACAAGCATGAAAATTGGCATGAATACTCTCTGTGGGTCACTTGACAATAGGCCACCCACAGCTACTTGAAATTTCAAGATGGCGGCCATTTTTCAAGATGGCCAACACTTTAGTGGAGCAATTAAGTTATATAATGGTTTATTTGGTGATACAAGCATGAAAATTGGCATGAGCAGTCTCTGTGGGTCACTTGACAATAGGCCACCCACAGCTACTTGAAATTTCAAGATGGCGGCAACTGAGATGTGCAACTGAGTCCATATCTGAAGCACTTACACCTTCCAGTACATGCCTTGGTGCACCCACATTTGGTCAACTCCCAACAACTCTCCGCAATAGGTGGAAGTGGAGTTCAGAAGACTTTCCACTTCTCGTCCTGTTCCACCCATCCCCAGTCAGATGGGCTCGGCATTTGTGGATGTCGCTTCAATGCCTGTCCCCACACGTATCCAGCCTCATAAGAAGCACGTTTGGCATGCTCTTTGAGTGCTGCTTTTGATCTCTTTGATCTCTTTGCAATCTCTTTGAGTTGGCGGGATCAAGTCATATTGTCTTTGCTTTCTGGCAAAGAGATCAAGCCTGGCCTCGTTCACAGTTGTGACATCGCTGGACCTGTCATACATTAGATCTTCTTGGCCTCTTGACATGGATATCTTGGTATCTTCGGTGTCTTCAGCAGATGTAGATGCTCTCTTTTGGGCCCTTTCCAGCTCTGTGTTGTTGAACCTAAGTTTACAGCTTGAATGATATTTTGCTCTGTTTCTTGTCAATGTGCTTTCTATGCCATCACCTTCATCGAGTCGGGTTGGACTAAGTAAGATAGGCAGAGCATTGATCTTATGAAATAATGGAACATTTCTTGCAATGGTATCATAACCAGTACGATCGTGCTCTCTGTTGAATAAACTCGGCTGAATGAGTTTTTCCTTGGTGACCTGCTGACAAATGAAACATCTGTCCCAGTTAGTTTTCACAACTGTTATGATGGCTTCTGCCATGTCTGCAGCATAGGCAGAGGCCGAGGGTTTATCCTTTTACCACCCTTTACCAAGCACTTTGATGTATGGGATACAACTAAGTTCGTGCCTTAACCCTACACTTAGTCCGATCGTTCATCCAATGCCATTTAAATCCTGTGCGATCTGTACACCATCCGGTTAACTAAAACCCCATTAACCTTGGCTCGGCTCTCCCGCGCTGGCACAACCTGTCAATTCAGGCGCGGCTATCTAACGGTTTTGGGGTAAATTAGACAGCATTTGGGATACTAACTTTCAATTAGCTGACATTGAACCCCACTCTGAGTTTAACACCTTTACCGCCGGGCCCGTAGTTCTACGGGCCGTTAAATCCAACGGTTAAGCGCCGAGCCCGTAGTCCTACGGGCTGCGGTCTTTTCGCGCATGCGCGGTCCGGGTGCACTTTCGGAATTTTTTTGATCCACTTCCGTTTCCGGTTTGATGACAGGAAATAGAATTATTTGGGATCCGGTTTCGACGATCACACCCACTCCCATTCTACAGACGAAACTGAAACTCAATTCTCTTCCTGTAGTTTTTTCTCCTCGCATTTCACTGTTTAACGTAATCCGCTCTAACTCAAACATGGATGCCCCGTTTGACACGCGATCTTCACTGGGAGATACAGGGAGATCTCGCGGATGTAAACAGACCGTTCACGGCTCAATCTTAAGGATTTTAACAAGATCTATGGCGACATGAAAAAAACAAAAAAACAACAAAAACACCTTGGCACTGGTGAGTACATTATGAGATTAACCTCTGGCGGTGGATGTGTTAACAGCAGTGATATATCAACAGTGTGCCCTGGTAGTGCATATATTCACTCTTATCTAATCTATGATCAACAAATCAACACAACTGTATTGTGATGTGTTAAAAGTTGTTCTTTAGCATAATAATCATAATCGTATAATCGTCCTTAATGGAAAAAAAAACATCTTTTGAGGATCCAGGGGGCGGCCATCTTGAAAATAGAAATTTCAAGTGGCTGGGAGTGTTTTCTTGTCAAGCAACCCTTAGAGACTGCTCATGCCTAATTTAATGCTTGTATCACCAAATAAACCATTATATAACTTAATTGCTCCACTAAAGTGTTGGCCATCTTAAAAAATGGCCGCCATCTTGAAATTTCAAGTAGCTGTGGGTGGCCTATTGTCAAGTGACCCACAGAGACTGCTCATGCCAATGTTCATGCTTGTATCACCAAATAAACCACTATATAACTTAATTGCTCCACTAAAGTGTTGGCCATCTTGAAAAAATGGCCGCCATCTTGAAATTTCAAGTAGCTGTGGGTGGCCTATTGTCAAGTGACCCACAGAGACTGCTCATGCCCATTTTCATGCTTGTATCACCAAATAAACCATTATATAACTTAATTGCTCCACTAAGGTGTCGGACATCTTGAAAAATGGCCGCCATCTTGAAATTACAAATGGCTCAGACAATTTTCTTGTCAAGTGACCCATGGACTGCTCATGCCAATTTTCACGCTTGTATCATAAATTGAAAGATCGTAGCACTTATCTGCTCCGCTACTCGTCTCTACTGTGGAGTTAGTAGAACATTTTTAAATAGTAAAAAATATACTACTTTTAAATTTTATGTAGCTATTTATCGTTTATCTAGTATATATCGTTGCTGTCGGGCAGAAACCTCTCATCTCCATATTTGAACTTTGTGTTTTTTCATAAATTAACGCCCTACTTGATCATACTACAGCGTCACACAAAAGCATCAAAAGGAGCAGATCTGCAAGCTCGAAACACGGCACGCAGCGGAGCGTTTTGCCGCTACTTTTGCCGCTTTTGTGTGTGTGTGTGTGTGTGTGTGTGTGTCTGTGTGTGAGCACATGTGGAGGATCTCAGCTTTTGTCAGAGGAAGGGTGGGCTCCAAGGGGAAAAAAAAGGTTGGGTGAACCACTGGTTTTATGGCTTATTATTTCAAAGCAAAACATTTACTGTTAACTCCCTGTTAAACAAAGGCGGTTTTGTTTTAAATATAAGTGACTGTGAGCAAGAAGACTCTTATCATAAATCCTCTGGCCCAGTGGTGTGCGACTGAGACATCACAGCTGGTATTTACTGCAGATAAGCTTCATCGTGGATGCATCCCCGCCTGGCTCCATGGACTGGATTCATGTCGTTGCCTCACAATAAGAAACAGCTCAAGGATAAACAGACCCATTTATACATAGTCTCTGTCGGGTGGAAACCTCATTATGTGCAAAACTATTACTTTTCAGGATTCAAAGTCCAAAATAGCAAAAGTAGCAGATCTACAAGCTCGAAGCGCATCGCGAATCTGCTACTTTTGATGCTTTTGCGTGACGCTGTAGTATGATCAAGTAGGGTGTTAATTTACAAAAAAACACAGCCAAAAAAAACTGGAAAATAATATGGAGATAGGAGGGTTTCTGCCCGACAGCAACAATACGTGAGCTTCTTGGTATCTTATGAAAATATATGAGGAATAAAGATAACAGACTGGAACTCATTCAATGATTGATTTTGGAGAACAACGATTTCCTTTGAAGGTCGTCTGGGACTGGCGATTCCAAACCTGTGGGTCGGGGCCCACTGGTGGGCCGTGAGGATATTGCAAGTGGGACCCCCCAAAATCATGGGCAAAAAAAACTCGGAAGATATTTATCATAATAACTTTGTAATTTTATAATTGGCTATTCAAACATAGCAGATCTACAAGCTCGCAGCACATATGCTATTTTTTAAAACCTTATTTTAAATCTGAAAAAAGTTTTCTTTTACACAAATCGTCTCTTCTGGGGGTCCCTGGCACAAAACATTTTCAGAAGGGGCTCCACGGCAAAATACATACTGGCTGTGAGGCATGACAGTGTGCTCATGTGGTTGGGTTCATGCGAGGACAGTGACAGCCCCATGCATCAGGTACTGTAAAAAGAGACGTTAACAGCCTCCAGTCATTTCCTGTGGAGTGAGAGAGATGTCCATTTACATTTTTAAAACTTCCCGATTTGAGCCTGTGTGTGATAATTACTGGAGCAGAAATAAATGTATGAATATTAACAAGCTAATCCAATTACTGGACTTCCATGAATGGCATAAATGGTGTCTTTTTCAGAGACATCATTATTCATTATTCCAGAGGCTCACAAACACGTACAGTACACGCACACTAATGGGGTGACCTATAAGTCTAACCCAGTGGTTCACAAAGTGGGGTCCGGGGACCCTTGCGGGGGTCCCCAGCAAAATAAGCTAATATAGCATCAAAATCAGTTTAACCACTTTAAAGCGGCACTATATAATAATATGTATGGTTTAACTCTTTAACCCCATGACTTTTGGGGTGGTTGTATTTAGTCTCCCTGCGACATTTAGATTGTGTCAAAGGTCATGTCTCACCTAGACACAGGATCTGACACAAATTTTCACCTGATGTACAAGATTCAAATTATCCCCTGAGCAAGCAGGCCGGCTCTATTAGCTCAATGGTAGGAATTTCAGCACTTGTGCAGGGAACCGGGTTCAAATCCGGGGTAGAAGAGGAAAGTTACATACTGTAATGAAGATTTAATCAGATTTTGTCTATTTGGCGAAAATAGCTTATCTACAAGCAAAAAAAAAAAAAACACTTTCCATATGGGGGTCCCTGGCATAAAATATTTTCAGATGTGGCTCCGCGGCTAAATATATTAAAAAAAAATTGGTCCTTGACATGAAAATGTTTGAGCAACACTGCTCCAACCTGCTTTTATCATTACAATTGAACAATGAGATGCGAGTGGAAAGTGGTGACGCAAGAGCCTATAGTTGTGTGAGGATAAGCAAACAAAAACTCCCATCATGCAAGCGATATTCAAATCATAGTCAAATAGAAGATTAACACATACTAGTCTCAGTCTCACCCAGACAGACAGAGCGGCTGGCAGTAGTAAAAAAACACATTTGCATTTCATCAAGCCGCTTTTCAACCGTATTCAAAAAGGCCATGATGAAGAAACAGGCTTTCCTTTGTAGAAGCATCAGAGCGCTGCATTCTGGCCCCCCAGGAATACTGAAGTGCCTGGTTGATGGTTTGCCCGGTATTGTGTGTGTGTGTGACCGGACCGAACAGACAGAGCTCAGAGCGGTCTGTAACGTTACCTATGGTCTGTGGGTTAGGGCAGTGGTTCTCAACCTTTTCAGGCCGCGAGCGCAATAATAATCATATTTGAACTGGGGACCCCCCTAGCCTCACGTAGCCAGACTATATCACTGCGTGGATATATGAGTCTGGTGCTTCTATGAGGATGTTTTTTTCCCAAGGGGTGGGATCAAAACAATGGCTCTGGACGCAAATGGTTAGACCTACAACCAAATACCAATTACAGTCTCCCATATTTGAAGTCACCCCAGACTTCGGGAGCAGGAAATGGATTCACAACGGAGCGGTGCCAGACCCAAATCGCCGAGGGCAATTATTTATTTGCACTGGCAAATTCGTCTGGTCCCAGGCTAGGACCCCCCCACCCTGATAAGTACTTGGAATGTAGGAGCTGAGGCATAAAATTCAGTTTGACTCGGTTCCACAGATATATTGTGAAAATAGCAGATTTACAAGCTCAATGCCTCGCTGGATTCCAAATTAACAGTATTCTGCTTTTTCGTAAACACTTTCTTGCACATGGGAGTTACCAAGACAAGAACACATTATAAGAGCAATGCCAACAGTGCTGCCAACTATCCCTCCAAAAAGGCAAACATTTATTGGCTCCAAATCCTCTGAGATCAACGAGGATATGTCGGACCAGATATTGAGCTTGCTGCATATGTTTAGTTTTCTGGTTTCCTGTCTCATGACTCAGTCAATGACAACGTAATGTGATGAAGGCCAAATGCAACACGAGTGGTGGACGAAGAGAATGCATGGCATAATGCATAAGCCAAAAGTCTATGATGCCACTTAACCTTGTGTGTCCAAAAACAAACAGTTTGTAACAACATTTTCCAGAAATACTGAAAATAGCTCACAATGTGTCTCCATGTGTGAGCTTGTATATCGTCTATTTTCGCTACTATTGCTTGACAGCTCTTGTATGATGAAGTAGGACATTAAATGACGAAAAAAAACATAACACGTTGGAGCAGTGGAGATAGGCTGCAAAGGTTTCAGCCCGACAGGGATGATATAATCATGATAAGCTGAAAACTTGAAAAGTTCACAACAGACAACAAAGGACAGACCCCCGCTGGGGTGAGTGACAAAGTACTGTACTTTAGTAATGTTTGAGGTACTTTTACTTTGCTTGAGTGTGTCAATTTTTCAATACTTTTTATACATCTACTCCAATACGTTATCGGTGGTAAATATTGTACTTTTTTACTCATCTACAGTTATTTGACAGCTTTAGTTACAAGTTACTTTGGAGATTCAGATTGTTTTACATTAAGCACTTAAGCCCTATTGTATATTGATCTACAAGCTCACAATGTGTCGCATCGCAAGACTTCCCTCTTCTACCTCGGATTTCAACCCGGTTTCCTGCGCAAGTGCTGAGACACGATCTAAATGTCTCAATAGAAGAGCAATATTGTATTACTCTACCATAAGATTGGACACAATTAAATTGTATTCATAAAAAAGTGCTGCTTTAATAAATCGGAGGACTTCTTCCACCACTGAGTCTGACAGACACATCAAACGACACTTTGACTTACACTACTTGCTAATGCTAATACAGCTGTCTTATTAGCATGACACTAAATTAGAGTTAACAAAACAGTTCATTTCCTGGAGTCTTTCACATACAGGAAATGGTTTTTCGAACTTTTTTCATGTCAAGGACCCCCAAAACGATTATGTATTTAGCCGCGGACACCCCATCTGAAAATATGTTGCGCCAGGGACCCCCTTTTTTGGGGGGATAGCCAACGTATAAATGGATAAAGTGGTTAAATAAAATGATTGTGAGTGACGCTGTTTTAACAAATTATTCTGAGGAGGACCCCCTGGAACCCCCTCCTCAAGGACCCCCTGGGGGGGTCCCCGGACCCCACTTTGAGAACCACTGCTTTCTTTAGATCTATAAATAACGCCGAGTGTTAAAGGGTCAGGTGTAAAAACACAAACTTCCATGGCCAGTTGTTGTTGTTTACTGTGGAGCATGCAGAAACAGGATGTGGGGGTGTATGTATGAGTCCCATGAGGATCAACATGTGACCACCATCCCATCAGACACCAGACCCTGCTCTTCCGCCTCTACTCAAAGGGTCACATTATGTGTTGAAACCTCGCATCTCCATATTTCAACTTTTTATGTTTTTTGTTTTGTAAGTGAATGCCAGCGGTGTAAAGTAACGGGGTACATTTACTCAAGTACTGTACAATTTTGAGGTATTTCTTTTACTTTACTGGAGTATTTCTAATTTTCAGTGCTTTTACTTCTGCTCCACCACATCTCAGAGGCAAATATTATACTTTTAACTTTTAACTTTTATCATTACAAAGCATACATTAACCACTTCAGCCCTATACATTTCAGCCATTTGAAAATAGCGGATCTACAAGCCCATGGCAAGCTTGTAGATCTGCCATTTTCAAAAGATTGTAATACATTTTTATACTTCTGGAAACTTGTGAAACGGGACATTCTGCATAATGAGTACTTTTACTTTTGTACTTTAAGTATATTTTGATACCAATACTTTTGTACTTTTGCTCAAGTAAATTTAGAATTCCGGACGTATTTGTAACAGCGTACTTCTACATTGCAGAATTGATACTTTTACTAGGTAAAACAATTACGTATTTTTTCCACCACTGCTACAGTGTCACACAAAAGTAGCAAAACATTGTCAATCTACAGGCTCACAAAGTGTCACGTTGTGACGCGTTGCTAGCTTGTTGATTGGCTATTTAGTTTTTAAGCTTAAAAAGTGAAAGTGTGTCTGTAGGTTTTATTAAATAGCACTTGCCCTAGCCTTGACGACCTTGCAGGCTTATGCAAAGGTTAAATGCAATTTAGATAGCATGTTATGTAGACATAATGTGTAGTTCATGTGTTGACCTGGCATCCTATAGTGTGTATAGTTTCAATGTACAGATTATTTATTTTTTGATATTTTACTGTTTACCTATGATGTCCTAGATGACTATTTCTATGCATTTGATGTATTACCTTGTGTTTTCCTTGCTTACTGTAAATCGCTCTGGATTAAGAGCGTCTGCTAAATGCCTAAAATGTAAATATGTTAACCAATGAAAAGTATTAACAAGAGCTTGTGACTAAATAATAAAGACATGGGATCAAAGGTTCTTTTTTCCATTGCAGTTTTTGGACATCCAAGGTTTCCGCCAGACAGAGACGATAATTCTTGTCCATTGGGGACGACATGCTGATGGTGGATCAGAGGTAACATCCTCCTCCCACAGGCCAAACACAAGGTCATCACCACTGGAGGTTATTATTGCTGCACGCTATTCTGACCTGAGGTCAGTGCTGGAAAGCTACTAAGTACATTGACTCCAGTACTGTACTTGAGAACACTTTTGAGGCACTTTATACTTTACTTGAGTGTTTCCATGTTTTTAATACTTCACTACATCTCAGAGGCAAATATTGTTGTTTTTCACTCCACTACAATTATGTGACAGCTTTAGTCACAAGTTACTTTGCAGATTTAGATTATTATTACAAAACATACATTAACCATTTAAGCCCCATTGTATACTCTAAAACACTAAAATAGCCAATCTACCATCACAAGATGTTGCATTGCATTGTGAGCTTGTAAATCAGAATCTGCTATTTTGAAAGATGTTTTGACACATTTTGAGAACGAGTACTTTTACTTTTGGTACATTAACCCATTAACTGATTCACTGCCAATCACGTAGATCTACGCGAACCTATTTAAAGCCGCCACGTGCCAATCGCGTAGATCTATAAAAATATGAAAATACCTCTGGCAGTTAATGGGTTAACTGCCAGAGGTATTTTCATATTTTTTTAGCCAGTGCCAGAGTTTTTCATTGAAAAAAATAAAGTACTCAGGAGCCGAGATACAGAATTTTTAAGTTTTAAGTTAACAAGGAAGTGGATAGGAGTCTAGATCTCCTTTTTTTTTTTTTTTTTTTTTCCAGTTCACGTAGATTTACGCGATTGGCACGTGACGGCTTTAAATAGGTTCGCGTAGATCTACGTGATTGGCAGTGAATCAGTTAAGTATATTTTGGTGCAAATGCTTTTTGGTCAAATGTTGTTTCAATATTTGTATTGATTTTCTCAAGTTGTCTCTTTGACAGTACAAACACCACATCCTTTATGAACGCATTCCTACTCTTCCCACCCGATTACACAAATCCATGCAAACCATGTATAAACACACACTGCCCAGGGGTATAAAAAGAAACAAAACCATTAAAACCCCACAAAAATAGAGACTTCTTCAAGTAGCTAAAATACAATGATTAAGATGATTAATTCATGAAACATCAGTTCAACCTTTGAGGAAATTCAGATTCAAAACTCGAGAGAATGTTTTTATACGCACAGGCACTTTACTCGAGTATTTCGATAATTTGGTATTTCTACTTTTACTTAAGTAAAGTACTTCCAACCATGGTGCTATTGTGACCTGTGGTCAACTGTTACATTTTCCCCCCAAACTGTTTTGATTAGAGGATTGAGGGCTGGAGGGAAGCTGGCCCTAGACCAACGTTTATGTGTCACACTCACACACATATACACACACACACACACACACTGATTAGATCTCTGGAGGGGAAAAAAGGTCCATGCTGGAGGAGAGAACGTTGATGCTCAACAGTTATTTTGGCAGCAGAGTCTGAGATCTATTCAAGGACTGCAGAAAGAGACTTCAGACAAGTCTGGTGCATGTCCGCTTGTCACGCACGCACGCACGCACGCACGCACGCACGCACGCACACACGCACACACGCACACACACACACACACACACACACACACACACACACACACACTCAAAGGCAGCTGTGCATACACAATGATCACACACAAACAGGCAAACAACCACACACACACACAAACCACAGATTATTATCATAATAATTTAAACACGTCCCACACACACAGGCACCCGACACCTACTGCAGACATAATATTTGGACAAAGCACCTTTATTAGGTGCTGTACAGGGCTGTCACGATTACAACATTTAAGTTGATGATTAATCGTCATATATCGTCAATTGCGATCAAGGATTCAATTGTGTTTTTGGCGCAGTTTTTGAACATTGGAACGTATGAATAAAATTGATTTTTTTTCTGTTTGGCCTTTTAGGCGTCGTATACAAACTCAATGGCTGGGGGCGTGGCTAAACTGTGATTGAGAGGTGACGAACAGTGTTAAGACCACAGGCTGTCTGTGTTTTAGCCCACCTGGGTCTGAAACTAAATTACTGTACATATCGATTGGCAAAAGTAGAAGGTACATTTATGAAAACATTGCCTGAGGTATTGTGCACTGCACACAAGAGCACCATTTAAGACATCATCCCTCTAAACCTTTTGTTGGTGAAAAGCAGATCTACAAGCTGACAACGTGTCACAAGCTATTTTTACCATTATTGCATGTACTGTACATGTGTGAAAAAATATACAACAACGCTTACGTGGTTAATCGATTCATTGATTATATAAAAAATATACTCTTCTCGATTATTCGATTAATCGGAAAAAGTAATCGATAGAGTAATCGCTAAGAAAATTATTGTAAGAGCCAAATCGGTGAAACATGTGAAATGGATTTATGTGACCATGGGGTGGCGCTGTTGGCTATATAGGGGTCAGGTTCACTGCCATGGGTAGGAGGTTTGAGCCGGAAGGGCAATGGTTTTTGACCGCAGGTTACCGCTGTTTACGTGCTGTTTAAATCACCACGGTGCAAAATGTTTGTAAAAAATATTGATTAATTCATCTGATCTAGTTATGGAACCCAAAAGATGCTGTTTTGCACGGTGAAGTAAATTAATATATCTTTTTGCATGAAGAGCTATCTGCATCTTATCTTTGGAACATTGACACACAGTGGACAGTACGGTATTAGGCCAGACTGAATATCAGCGCATCAGCCAGGTCCAACTACGGGATCAAACCCCTCAGCAGCTACGTATGAGACGGGAGCTACTTTAATAATAATCAATAGTTGACCTAGTGTCAATGGCCCAGCACCATTCCATTCTATTCACTTTTCACAAAGAACATTCCCCAGGCGTTCTTTCTGACAAAGCCAGCCTGGCAACCGAGGTTATGAATCTAAAAGGTTCACAGAATTAAATTCTTTCAATGCGTTAATGCTTTTGAAATAGCTTTTAAAAAAAAGAAAACTTTAAAGAGAGAAAAAAAAGCACCTTTGAAGTATTTTCTTTCATTCTTTTCAGAAGAAAATTGCAATACACGGAAGGTAATTCAGAACATGAAAGTCTTTAAAAAATGTATTTTTCTGGGGTTTCTGAGTGCATATAGCAGAATGAGCCTTTCAGACCAAGGTTCTATAAAGAACCATTAATCACATAAACCCTATACTTCATCAAACGGTGTCTTTCCAGGGCTCTATCTTGTCTTTTAGCACTTTGGAATTTGGTTCAAATGTAAAGTGCAATATAAATAAAATGTATTATTAATATTCTGTACTTGGTCCGCTTCTTTCATGCCAACAACTCAGAGTTACAGACCTGTGAACGGTCCATTTGGTTCCTATAACTATCAATAATTTTGCAGGGGACCACCCTGGAACCCCCTCGAGGACCCCTGGGGGTCCCTGGACCCCACTTTGAGAACCACTGAACTAAAACTCTTCCTGACGACACAACCATGACCTTCACTGTCCATTAATTAAGTTTTAATTAAATGTTTTAATCACAACAGATAGCAGTGACATACAAACAGGAAGTGGGTCAACTTAAGGCAACAGGCTTGTTACAGTATGGTGCGTCACATTAGTACATACAGTTGATAATAAATACAGTATTATCACAATGTGAAGTGTAAACCTGGGAGACTCTCCTTTGTGATAGAATACAAATAATTATAATAATAATATCTCCTATAAGGCAGTGGTTCTCAAAATGTTTAATTTCAAGGACCCCCATTTACGTCTGTGGTTCTCAAAACTTTTTCATATCAAGGACCGCTAAATTGTATTTAATGTATTTGGCCGTGGACCCCACATCTTAAAGGTTTGGTGCCAGGGACCCCCAGCAGATAAGATTTATGTAAAAAATAATGATTCAAAAATAGCAGATATTCAAGCTTGTATATCTTTTTTGAATAGCCAACATATAAATGGATAAAGTGGTTAAAACTAAAATAATTGTGACAGGCCTAGTACTGTAAGTATTATTTCGATACCATTTACTTTTTGTACTTTTACCCAAGTAAAACATTGAATGCAGGACTTACGGAGTATTTATTATATTGTGGTATTGCTACTTGTATATAATTAAAAAAACTAATATGAATACGTCTTGCATCACTGAATGTCCCCCATCATCAGATAGTCACCCGACCCTAACCCTCCCAGCACCCATCTCCGTTTTCATTTAGGCCTCATAATGGGCCTGTTCCATCTCTGCAGCTCCCACAGCCATCATCACACACAGATTACAGTCTCCCAGCTTTAGACAGGGTGATTGATAATATCGTAGTCGCGGTCGTCGGGCAGAAACCTCGTATCTCCATATTTATTTAAAAAATAATTTACATATATTCAAAGATTTTCACACATTTCCACGATTAAAAAAATAGCAGATCTACAAGCTCATGAGTGCCGCGCTATGAGCTTGTATATCTGCTATTTCTGAATAGTCAAAGTATGAAATAATGGTTACACAGATGTGTTTTTATGCAAAGATTTATGCAATCTCTTTTGTAAATTAATGCCCTACTTTATCGTACAAGAGTGTCATGCAAAAAGATCGGCTATTTTCGCTACGTTTTGGCATTTTTACAAAGTGAAAGTGGTTAAGTCAGTGTGGCTTTTAAAAAATATTGAACCAATGAAGAAGTATCGAGAGCTTGTGACTAAATAATAACTACAATTTACAATTTAGCAGACGCTCTTAAAGGGGTACTGTAGTTCACCCCAAACTACAGTATCGATTATCGATATCGGTCACCCCATGGAGACTTTCATGGATATTTTTTAGTTTTTGTCGCATTCCTAAACCAATAATTTGATGACCAGCGGACCGGTAGGCAGCGATTCCGGTAAGAGATACAAAGGAGACTCTTTGTGTCTCCTACCAGAACCGCTGCCGGTCATCAAATTATTGGCTTAGGAATGCGACAAAACAAAAAAATATCCATGAATTCAAGTCTCCATGGGGTGACTAATCGATAGAAAAAAACTAATTTGGGGGGTGAACTATCCCTTTAATCCAGAGCGATTTACAGTAAGCAAGGTAAACGCATACATCAAATGCATAGAGACAGTGTAAACCAAGAACCTAGCATCAGTCTTAACAGTATACTATACAAACTATAGGATGCCAGGTCAACAAATGCACCTAACTACATTGGATCCATTGGGCCACATAGGTTCCCTTTTCCATTTCATTAGCGGTATAACGGCTTTGGACATACAAGGTTTTTTCCCAATCCGACAGCAACAGTGAAAACGCTAGTTTTGCATTCGCATTAACCAGAGATCACGGCATCGTATAATAATTAGCAGTTAGCGCTGCTGCTGCCGAGTTTCCGTTTTTATCGTATTAATTATTTATGTGGAGCAGGATTATCGGAGTGCTGCTGGAGCATTAGCAGAACAGACTAATGTGGCTTTTAACACATTCAATCCGGGAACCATTGTCTTATACTTTGGCTATTCCAAAATAGCAGATATACAAGCTCATAGCGAGGCACCGAATGCCGCGGCGCTAAGAGCTTGTAGATCTGATTTTTTTTTTAATCATGGAAATTTGTGCAAATCTTTGAATTTCAGTGAATATTTTTTAATCAAATCTTTGCTTCTGCGGGGTCCCTGGAACAAATCATTTTGAGACGGGGGTCCGCGGCCAAATACATATCTAAAAATGTTTTCTAAATCCTAACAGCATGTATAAGTATAAGTAAGTATATCAGTAGTGCTCCAAGAACCCCCAGAATTATATGTATTTGGCCGCCGACCCCGATCTCAAAATATGTTGTTCCAGGGACCCCCAGAAGCACAGATCGGAGTTTTAAAAAATCGCTTAAAAAAAAAAAATATATATATATATATATATATATATTCAAAGATTTGCCACACATTTTCCACGATTTTTCAAAAAAAATGCATATGTACAAGCTCATATCAGCCATTTTTGAATAGCCAAATAAATCTTAAAATGACAGAGTTGCGTTCCCGGTCTTAAAGGGTTAAGGCAGCACAGTAATAATGGGCCTCTCTCATTTCCTGGGTAGGCCACCGTATCGCTGGGGAGAAGATGGATCAGCCTGGCTCATTAACACTGCTACTGCCGTCTGTCTGTTTCACTGTGGCTGAGGACGTGACGGACACATGTCCACACACAAACACACATGTAGATGCACACAAACACACACGTACACACAGTCGCACACACGTTTGTAATTACTATGCTAGTGAGGGCATCAACGTTTTAGGATAAATATTTTATGAATGCCGTTTTTACATATTTGTTTTGCCCTTTTTGACCCTATAGCTGATCTACAAGCTCGCTGTGAGCGTGTAGTATATATTGTACTTTTACTCCCCTACAATTATTTGAAAACTTTAGTTACTAGTAACTTTTTAGATTTAGATTTTTATTACTAAACATAAATTAACCACTTAAGCTCTATATATATTTCGGCTATATGAAAATAGCCTACCTACAAGCTCACAACGCGATTCCTTTTCTTTTGGTACTTTAAGTATGTTTTGATGCCAATACTTTTGAAAATTCTGAATACCAGACTTTCACTTGTAACGGAATATTTCTACATTGCAGTATTGATACTTCTACAGAAGTAAAAAAATGTAGTACTTTTACCACCACTTCCTAAATCCTTGTAAACCTAACCTCTAAATGCCTATAATCCTAACCCTACACCCAACCTCAAACTTCTCCTAATTGGAACCCTAACTCCCCATATTGTTTTTAACCATAAAAAAGCAACTTCTCATGTGAGGACCAGGAAAATGGTCCTCATAATGTCTATTTATCATATTCTATTGTACTTCCTCGGGACATTTGGTATAGTAATACAAGAACACCCACACACTCACAAGTACGCATCCATACACTTATTCACAAATTGATTTTTATACAGATATCTTCAAGGACATCTCTTTACAGAACAAGACGTTCAGTGTAAGTATGGTACACAGTGGACCGTAGGCGTTTGAATAATTTAAAATGCCAATAGGAAAATAAAGGTCGAGAGACAGAAGCCTGCAAATACAAGATGAAATGGTCTCAGTCCCCCAGTGACATGCTTGACTGTTGGTTTACTGTAAACCCCCCCCCACACACACAGCGGAGGGAGAAGTACTCGGACAGTACTTGAGTATATGTGTACTTAGTTACTTTCCACCACTGCACACAAAGAGCACTAGTACAGTCCACAAACACTGGAGTTTCTAACATTTGCATACAGGGTGGAGTGATGCTGTTGCTTTTACATGTCTGTCTGTCTGTCTGTCTGTCTGTCTGTCTGTCTGACCATCTGTCCCCCCCACTCTCTCTCATTCAAACGATCTTTGTTGGCACAGATTAGACAGAATCTCACTTAATGGACGGTGAGGAATAATTAAGGAGAGATTTGAGAGAGGTCTCGTTTTTAGTTCATCCTTCTTCCCTGTGCTGATCCTATAGAAACTGTCCTATCTAAAACTATGTGGGGAGAAAAGTTAATGGTTCTCAAAGTGGAATCTGTGGACCCCCCAGGGGTCCTTGAGGTGGTTCCAGGGGGGTCCCCACACAATCCATCTTCAACCACATTATCTGGAGTCGGGTCACAACAGTTCTAAGCAGGAGAGCTCCAGACTTCCCTTTCCGGGGCAATATTAGCCACTTCATCCTGGGGGATCCCGAGGCGTTCCAAGGCCAGCGTGGAGATATAATCCCCCCATCTGGTCCTTGGTCTGCCAGGGGGTCTCCTCCTCCCAGTGGGACCTGCATCGAGGACCTCCCTATAGGCAGACGCTCAGGAGGCATCCGTACTAGATGCCCGAACCACCGACTAAATGATAGATAGTTAAAGGGAAACACCACTCATTTTCAACATTAAACTATGTCTTTAATATACCTTAGAGCTGGAAATAAGAAAAAAGTCCCCCCCCCGCCTAACTGATCACATGACCTCAATCAATTATCCTTTTCTAGGCAACATAGAAGGGGGGGGGACTTTTTTCTTATTTCCACACAACAGCTCTAAGGTGTATTAAAGACATAGTTCAATGTTGAAAATGAGTGGTCTTCCCCTTTAACACATTCCCTGCCAGAGGGTTTTTTTTATTTTACTTCCCCCAGTGCCAGTGTTTAAATTTTTTTTTTTAAGGAGCCGAGATACAGGATTTTAAAGTAATAAGTTAACCAAGGAGTGAATGGAGCTAGAAATCTTTGGATCGTGATATCTCTGGGCAGTAAACGGGTGTATTTTTCATCAACGGTTATACTCGTGATTGGCAGGTAAAGTGTTAAGAGGAATCAACTAAACCAGTTAGGAAACACCCACAAGAAACAACAAAGACCGGCAACACATCTGTCATTTTAGATTTTAACTATAACCATTATTGTATACTGTACATTGGCTATTCAAAAATAGCAGATCTACAAGCTCATATGAGCTTGTAGATCTGCTATTTTTGAAAAATCTTGAAAATGTGTGCAAATCTTTGAATATATATATATTTTCAAAGCGAACATTTGCAACTCAAATGTTTGCTTCTGGGGGGGTCCCTGGAACTAAATAGTTGGGTCGGCGGCCAAATACATATAATTTTTGGGGTCCTTGACATGAAAAGGTTTGAGAACCACTGACAGACAAATACGTTTTTCAAAAACCTGTTAGGATTTAGAAGACATTTGTAGAATCCCCCAGAAGCAAAAGATTTGAGTTACAAATGTTACAAAATATATTTATTCAAAGATTTGCAAAAAAAACTAGATAAAAACAAAATAGTAGATCTACAAGCTCATAATATGACACAGAGATGCGTTCCCGGATTGAATGGGTTAAGGTAGCCCTCCACCAAACAGACTACTACAGATTACCACAGACTGGCAGTCGAATGAAGTTGGGAGATCAGTCAGTTGGAAGGTGTGAAAAACAGTTGCTGAAAGCACCGACAGACGGCTACTATGGAGATTTTTTCAACAGCAAGCCACGCTGCTATCCAACGGTCGAACACTTCCCTACAACTTGCGACCCAACGAGACAGCGTACCCACCGGCCATTCAACAGCAGATTTAACAGTGTACCCACCGGCCATTCAACAGCAGATTTAACAGTGTACCCACCGGCCATTCAACAGCAGATTTAACAGTGTACCCACCGCCCATTCAACAGCAGATTTAACAGTGTACCCACCGCCCATTCAACAGCAGATTTTTGGCAACAGACGCTTTCCAACACTTACCGCCGCCAACGTCGGTGCGGTGGAGAGCTATCTTTACATGTCTGTAACTCTGAGTTATGGGGGTCCATGGTCTAATGCATACCAAAATGGGGGTCCTTGAAATTCTTTGAATGTCATAGTTATGTAATGGCTTTTAATTGTTATTGCATATTTTCTTATTATATGTATTTATTGCTAATGATTTGCTAATGTGTGTTATATCTTCTGTATTGCTTTAAAATCACTAACTCTCACGCGCACACGCACCTATCCAGATGAAAGCGTCTCAAAAGCAGGTTTAATCAGAGAAAAGGCAGAGATCACTGACAAATGAGTCATTAATTCACCCCCTCTGATAGATTTATATCCATCACACCCTGTGAATCTATTCCTATATACCTGGAGGTTTGAATACTAACCCAGCAGGGGGGGGGGGGGGGGGGGAGAGAGAGAGAGAGAGAGAGAGAGAGAGAGAGAGAGAGAGAGAGAGAGAGAGAGAGAGAGAGAGAGAGAGAGAGAGAGAGAGAGAGAGAGAGAGAGAGAGAGAGAGAGAGAGAGAGAGAGAGAGAGAGAGAGAGAGAGAGAGAGAGAGAGACAGAGAGAGGCAGAGAGAGGCAGAGAGACAGAGAGACAGACAGACAGATACTGTAGATGACAGACAGACAGACAGTAAGAGAGAGGCAAAGAGAGAGAGACATAAAGAAAGATAGACAGACAGACAGACAGACAGACAAAGGCAGAGAGACAGACAGAGAGATAGTTAGATGACAGACAGAGAGAGAGAGAGACACGAGGACAATAGAGGAGGATAAGTATGGAAATAAAGGGGGCTGAGATGGACAGATAGGTGGAGAAAATTAGTTCTTGGAGGAGACAAAGGGGACAAATTGACAGGGTGATTAACAGATAGAAGAGCCACGGTGACAACGAGCTAGAGCAGGAGTCAAACGAGTCGGAGGGAAAGTGACAGAGGGAGAGACAGAGGTCGCTGATCTCTCCTTAATTAGAGCTTATTAGATTTCACAGCTTCAGCACCTGTGATTGTGTGTTTGAGGGCGAGAGAGAAGGAGAGAGAGAGAAAGAGACAGAGAAAGATGTAAATGAAAGAACTAAGAAGAAACTTTGGTAACCTGGTAGATTCCAGGTTAATTTTTTGACCTGGCATCCTATAGTTTGTGTAGTTTCAATGTAAAGATGATATTTATTTTTATATTATACTGTTTAGACTGATGATAGGTTCTTGGTTTATCTATGATCCTAGATTACTATCTCTATGCATTTAAAAATGTATAGGGTATGCTTCTAGGGCTTCTACTGGTTCTACCGAGTGAAGACCCGCCCTCGCTGCGGTTCCAGCCAATAGCAGTCGTTTTCCGGTTTCTTTCCGGGACCGGAAATTCAAAGATGGCGGATTTGAATTCGCCGAAAAAGTGGCTTCAAAACGGCGTCCGTAGAAACCAATGGGGCTCCCTGCCTTCGTCCATATTTTTTACAGTCTATGGTATTTATTTATTTACCAGGGACAGTGCACATTAATCAACATGTCAGTTTATCACGTCCACGTAAATGAGCCAGAGTTGGCTAATTTTCGTACACCCACATACACACATGCTCAGAAGAGAGAGAGAGAGTGACAGAGAGAGAAATATGCAAATGAAATCAGAGATGAACCATAGGAGGAACTTTCTTTTGGTTGAGGGCAGATGCGATGCCGGGCCGTGACAGCGTTGATTGAGACTGCAACACACGTGCACACACCATTTGCACATAGATTACATATTAGCCGAGCTCATAGACGTATTACAGACCGTTAGGATGTGTTACGGAGTCCGTGGAGAATTTTCCACCTCCAGAAAGAAATCAATAAGTTCCTGAATGGAGTGTATTAGTGAATAGAGTGTCTATCGGAGAAGTCTCCAGTCCTCCGCTCCCCGCTTTTTTATTTGGACTCCATTTCTCCCACTTTCCACTGTATTATTATCACGCCATCTCATAAATGAAAAGCTATTTCTGCCTGGTATAGAGCTAGAGTCCTGCGCTCATTGCATATGGTAAATTCCCTTTCTCAGAATGGAACCACGTACAATAAAATAGAGATTTTTCTATGCACTTTCACATTTCCCCAACAATCGATTTTTCATACCAACCGGTCCCACACATTAACGGAATAATAATGTTGACGGGAATTGGAGGGGAAAAAAGTGTGTATGGCTTTTTTATTTCACAGTCAACGGTTGGACACACACACACACACACACACACACACACACACACACACACACACACACACACACACACACACACACACACACACACACACACACACACACACACACACACACACACACACACACACACACACACACACACACACACACACACACACACACACACACACACACACTGTGTTGAACAAGGTATGAACACTGTATGCCTGAGGTGGTTTTTAACCATGCAGAAATGTGGGTTTTTTAACCTTTCCATGCTGCACAAACTGGTCTTTGAAACAGCACCTTAAGAAACATTGTACCTGCTGCTACTTTTGTGTCACCTGCATATGATGCTAATATTTCCAAATAACACATACACAACCTGCATATGGTCTCTGTCGGGTGGAAACCTCATATGTCCAAAACTGTAACTTCTCAGGATGAAAATACCACAAAAGTAGCAGATGTACACGCTCAAAACGTGGCGTGTTTCGAGCTTGTGGATCTGCTACTTTTGATGCTTTTGTGTGACGCTGTAGTATGATCAAGTAGGGCGTTAATAAAAAACACAAAAAGTATATGGAGATGAGGTTTCTGCCAGACAGCAACAATATGGTGCCAACGTTCTAAATATCATTCATAATATACCTGCTTTCACACAGTCTTTATTTGTTATATTTAACCTGTTTTCTGTCTCTTTCCTCTCACTCTACCTCTGTCCTCTCTCTGAATATTACGAAACGATGGAGCGTGCACAGGGAAATAAATAATTAAACCCGTAAAACTGTGATGTGACAAGTGATTCTGGCACACAAACAAGCACAGGCTCGCGAACACGCACCGCGCACACACACACACACACACACACACACAGTAGGCTGCAAGTAAATGTACATATCGGATTGGAGCTGAATTGGTTCAGTCTAGACTAGAGGCCTGAAGACATGGTTCAGTCAGAGTGACATTTCAGACAGGTAACATCATTGTCTCCGCCAGAGGTGGAGAGTGTGTTTTCGTTCTGTCCCGCTGTGTCCCCCCCCCCCCCCTAGCCAAGCTAACATTGGTCAAGCTTCACGAGACACGTGACAATATGTTGTCACCAATGCTTTTGATTGGCTAGCGAGACGCATGACGAAATAAAATCCTATAAATAGGTGTGTCACTTCAAAAAGCCATTTATGTTTTTGAAGTAAGGTAACATTGGTCAAGCTAACGGGATCAAGCTAACATTGGTCAAGTGACACGTGACAATATGTAATATAAATAGGTAAGACAGGATTAATCAGGAACAGTACTGGCGGAGACCTGTGCTCCGAGGAGCACATTCTCTAGTATAATCATGTCATTGCACTTTCAACTTTTTTCTCTAATTATCTTTTACCTCTTTTTAGTCGTTATGCCAATTAATTCCTCCCACTGCCTGTCACTAGTACTATTGTACCCTATGGCTCACCTGCCAGTGAGGAGCCCCCAACGGGAGGACACAGCGCCTCCGTCCGTCCTACTCCTCCTCCTCAACATTCCCCGCTGACAGCCTGTAGGAGGACATCGTGCAGCGATAAAGATGCCGCCCGCCCCCCCTCCTCCCCCCCCGGCTTCCCTCATAATGTAGACACTTTCAACTTAATACCAGCCAGTGAGGTTGTCTGTCTAGCTCAGTGGTTCTCAAAGTGGACCCATAGGCGTCGTTGAGGGGGTCCCAGGGGGTCCCCAGGTAAATTAGTTAACATGGCATCAAAATCTGTTTAACCACTTTAACCCTATCCTACCCTAGAGTGGCGAAAACAGCCGATCTACAGGCTCTGTGAGCTTGTAGATTTGCTATTTTCTAAAAATCGTGAGAATAATGTGAAGATAGTTGGAATATAAATGAGAAACATTTTAATTAACAACACGACACAAAAAAACTATTTTCAGATGAGGGTCCATGGCCAAAGACATTAATTTGGGGGTCCTTAACATAATAAACCATGGATTTATGGTGGTCCTCAAACTTTTTTCTTTTTATACCTAGCTTTGCTGCTCCTATGTCAGGGCTTTACTGGTTGTCACACATAGGTCTGGGGGCGTATAGACTGGAGTGATAGCATGTCATCCAGGTTGGTTCATTCTATATGGCTAGCGGGAGAAGCCGCGGCGGTTAGCCGTTAAAATGTCACGGCAATTACAGACCTCCCACCTCTGGCCCTCAAAGACACCCCCATCCTCATCATCACACCTCCACTGAGACGGAACCTCATTAGGGACGCCATGCAGAGCCAAATGGACTCTATAGCAGAGAGTCTGCCATACGTGATTCAATCTCATAACGGTAGTGTTGCAGGCCGAAGCGTATTGTCGCCGTCAGACGGAAACCTTGTATGTCCAAAACTATTGGGTTTTAAGGAAATGGAAGAAAGAACCTGTGTTTCCAATGGATTCAATGTAGTTATTATTTAGTCACAAAATCTAAAGTTGTTTTTTTTTTGGCTTTTATGCCTTTATAGATAGGACAGTAGAGTAGACTAACAGGAAATGGGGAGAGATGGGGAGTGACACGCAGCAAAGGTCGTCGGGAACGGGATTCGAACCCGCGACGCGCTGTCAGGCTGGCATTGTAACCTAGGGTGCCTGGACTGCCACGCTGCGACCCAGGCCAGTGAGGCCACTCACAAGATCTAGATCAAGATTTTGATACTTTTCATTGGTTCAAAATGTTGTCGCTGTCGGGCATAAACCTCCTATCTCCATATTTTAACTTGTGTTTTTTTCGTAAATTAACGCCCTACTTGATCATACTACAGCGTCACACAAAAGCATCAAAAGTAGCATATCTACAAGCTCGAAACGCAGCGCGAAGCGACGCGTTTTGAGCTTGTAGATAATGCTACTTTTGCGGTTATTGAATTTGAATCCTGAAAAGTCACTGTTTTGGACATATGAGGTTTCTGCCCGACAGAGAACATAATAGCACTTTACGCATACACGCATAGACGCACGCACGCACGCATTGCACACCATCGTCCATCCAATCTAAAATCTCAGTAGGGTTGAAAATTGAGTTTTTCATGAGTTGCTGCGCTGCAAAGATGGTTCATTTTACCCTCCGCACTGATTTACCCATGCAACCAGACTCTTGTTCAGTCCTGTCAGGATACAGTACGTCATCGCATTCGGGATGAAAACCTGAGATTTTCAAAAGCGTTGGATTTTCAGGAAATGGAAAAAAAGAACCTGTGCACTACTAGCACTATGGAAATATTTGAAGTATTCTCAGGAACCAATCAAACTGAGCTCTGTGTTGACTTCGCTGCACCTTCCTTCCCAGCATTCATACAATAGCTTTGACAGCAGTCACAAATCGACAAGATCGACATTCATTCATTCATTCATTCAAGTTGCCAGGCAACAAAGTGCAACGGTATTATTGTGCGCACTGACATTTACGTACACCCATAAATTCTCAATATCCATTGTAACCTTATTAATATGCAAATACATAAGCCAACAATAATCCTTAATTATCCAGTCTAGAGGTACTATAGGATCCTCTCTGCTCTCATAACTTGGGAGGAGAGGCACTCTAAAATTGGTTTTAGAGTTTGGATGAACACTCAATGCTTTAATATGATATAAGCTTGAGTTAATCAGTGTATTAATGTTAATGTAATGCCTTGGAGAGTAAAGGGCTGTTCACACAAAAGACCTAGAACTATAACGATAACTATTAAGATATTGTTTTAAAACATCGAGCAACTTACACCTTCACTTGGGTAATGAAGGCAAAGACGTTGGCTGCCATGTTATTTGTGTCCAAAGTGGCCACTGATACCCAACATAGTGTTGCTAAGAACCCCCCAAATAGCCATAGCCTGGCTGCAGGGCTTCAAAATAATAATGAAAATTGACAAGCTCACAACTCGTCACACTGCGATCCAATGTGAGCTTGTAGAACGGCTATTTTCACTGTTCTCGAAGGACTTAAAAAAGATTTTAAAACATTTTGACAATACTGACATGACCAAAAAAGGAAAGCCATGTTGAAAATGGTTAAACCTGCAGTGCGCAACAGTCTTAGGAATTGAAATCAAATTTTATGATTTATTTATGCATTTAATTTTCCTCTCCTTTGCAATTGGCAACGAGCCCCCACTTTTGATAACCCCTGTGGTAAATGGTGCATTTTCTTTATCCAAAGAGCTTTTACAATGTTCCTTACATTCACACACGAAACCATACCAACCTGCTCAGTAGTTAGGAGGTTCAGTGTCTTGCTCAAGGACACTTCAACACTAACCCAGAGGGGAACTGTGGATCGAACAGGGAATCATCCGCTTCCCAAGTGGCCGCTCTGCCTCCTGAGCCACTGCCGCCCCAATTGGCTCCGTCTGAAAACCCTTGTCCTTAACGCATGTGGGGCCCTGACTGAGTCACACTCGGGTGACCTTATTGATTGCACCTGTGATGTTATCTCACTCCACTTCCCTCACCTTGTGTGAGAGAAGTCCAGTCCATCTCTTATCTGCTGCTTCACTGGGCTTCATCTCTCTTAACCCATTCAGACCGGGAAAGCATCGGTGTCATTTTTTTATTTCTCTGGCTATTCAAAAAATAGCAGATCTACAAGCTCGAAGATCTGCAATTTTTTTGAAAAATCGTGGAAACGATTACACTCGTGTGCAAATCTTAAAAAAAAGATCTAATAATTTAAGCGAAAACTCAAATCTTTGCTTCTACAAATGTCTTCTAAATCCTAACATTTTTTTTGAAAAAAACGTATGTTGCTATAATATCAGTGGTTCTCAAGGACCCCCAAAATTATATGTATTTGTCCACGGACCCCCCTCCTACAAGCTCATAGCGCGGCATGTGCCGCACTATGAGCTTGTAGATCTGCTATTTTTGAACGGCCAAAGAAATCTAAAGTGACACAGATGCGTTTCCGAATTGGATGGCTTAATATCTATCTGAGACAGGAGCATCCATCCATTCCACTGCTCTGCACTCACTGATGAGGCCTGGCTGCTTGCTCCACTTGTTGCTTTAAATGGAGGCAAGAAGCTGGTGCTTAGGAGAAGCATTATTTAATGATATATAAAGTATATGACATGTTTTATTTTAATTCAAATTCATACTGTTCATAAGTGTATTAACCACTTTAATTCTGGCATCCCTATTTTGGGCGGCGTTACAAAACAAATGTATGAATTAGCCAATCTACAAGCTCACAACACGTCGTGTGAGCTTGTAATTCTTCTTTTTTGGGGGGTATGGGAGATTTTTTCATTCTTTATAAGTCAGTGGGGAGAAAAGGGAATGGGGATAGTCAGCAAAGGTCCACCGGGGTCAGGAATCGAACCCAGGACTCACTGCCATGCACTAGAGCCAACGTGGCATGCACCCAAACCACCCGGCCATTATAGGCACTCCCAGATCGGCTATTTTCACTATTTTTAAAAGTCATTTGGCAATAGACAGGCTGAAACCAGAGGCTACAGTATGGCTATTTGGGGCCCTTAGCATGGGAAGGTTTGGGGACCCCTGGGTATAGACTACAAGGTGACACAGAGGTGATAAAGTGCCAGTGGAGGCTAAGGGGGATTACCGCAAGAAAAGCAAATGCCCCGAAATGAAATGCAAACAAACAAACAAACATACACCTTCACCTCTCATTTTCTAATGGCTTTTATACAGGATTACAATCCCAAACAAACACAGATTAGTATTCCATGCTGGCACACACACACACATACACACGCACACAGCAGACAATGACCAAAGTCAAAAGTGTCAAAAATCAAATTACCCGCTGCATCAACTAAAGAACTTGGCCCGGTGTTGTAGGTAAATGCCGTTATTCAAATCACCTTCCGCCTCAGATCACCTTCCGCCTCAGGTCAGGCCAGGTCAGACTAACGGAGCAGTTTTGCATAAGCCTCGGAACAATGGATTATTTGTTTCTGTCATATTTAAAGATGACACTTAAAGTAATACTAGGTAACTTAAAAAAAAAAAAACGAAAGTTAAATTTTATATCTTTTGTGAGTGGCAAATGTTTCACAACACCTACTCCATGAATTTCACCCCCGAAAGCCTTTTCTATTATATTTTCTATTGAAACGGTGGTGGGCCGTCCTTCCCGCGAAAATGACATCCGGCCGGAAAACAGAAACGGAAATGCACCGGTTTGGCCAGAAACTACCGCACCGGTTTCCTGTTTGACCAGGAACTACCGCTAATAACAAAAAGGAATCTCACGCTGTTTTTAAGACTTTGTAGGATTTGAAGATGGAAAAACCACAGCAAAAGAAAACACAGCTCACGGTAACTAAAGCTCCACTGGCTAAGAGAAACGATCCACAGATAGTATAAAACAATTAAAAGAACGCTTTTTGAAACGCTTCCGTCTTCCGGTGAAAACAAATGGAATTCTGGGTAATGCAGGAATAAACGAACGACCTGCAGTGACGGTAATGACCAGCAGAGGCTGCTAAAAATCGTTATTTGTGGACCTGCCTTGTATTACTTTAACCCATTAAGACCTCAGGCAGATTGTACAAATGCCTTCTAAATCAGTAGTTCTCAAACTTTTTCGTGCCAAGAAGCCCCAAAATGATATATATTTGGCCGCGGACCCCCATCTGAAAATGTTTTGTGCCAGGGACCCCCAGGAGAGATTTGTGTTAAAAAAATATATATATTATTCAGAATTTCACAGAAAAACATTTTCAAGATTGTTTCTTTTTTTAAATTAAAACATAGCAGATGTACAAGCTCGCAGCCCGGCACAAAGTGACACGCTGTGAGCTTGTAGATCTGCTATTTTCAAGAACCACCGTTCTAAACCACTGTTCTAAATCCTACAAAAAACATAATGCAAAAAACTGCTAAATAGCTCAAATCTAAAATGACACGGATGCTTTCTCTGTTTTAGTGGGTTAAATCCCCTCTTTCACTGAACGTTTTAAGTATACTTGGGAGAATGCATCAGAATAGCAAGTGTTCTATCTGCTACCCAACACAGTGGGACAGAGGGGAAATAATTGGGCCGCGGCTCAATTTCTGTCAGGAAAAAAAAACGCTTGTTACTTGATACGAAAACCCCTTGAATAAATGACCACAGCTCTGAGGTGTGGAGGAGCTAGGGGCTACACTTAAAGGATTATTGTTGTTTTTATTAAACCAGCAACGGTTATGTCCAATCCAGGGGTCTTCAAAAGGGGGTCCGGGGACCCTAGGGGGTCCTCAGAGTTACTACGGGAGGGCCACCAAATCTTTGTGTGATATCAATCACTTGAACCCTAGAATCCCTATTCTAAGGGGAACATTAGCCGAAAATAGCAGACCTACAAGTGTTGTGAGCTTGCAGATCGTCTATTTTCGGCAAAGATGTTTGGTGTAGAGGGGAAAAAAGTCCAGGCAATTTTTTTTTGTCGACTATATCAACTGTAAATGTGGTTAAAACTAAAACATTTCAGATGAATAAAACAACTAAAACACTGCTGAAAACAACGAATGATGGAGCTTGCACACCCACTTCTTTACACCCGTGTGATTCTGATTCTCGTTAGATATTACTTTCATCCATCTCATTTTATCTGTCAAACATTCCACATTTTCCTACATCATGTTTGTGTTAAGATGTGTCCTTTTATTTGATAATAAAGGAAATACAAATTACATGTTTACACACATGTTTGTATTTGTCATTTTTGATTTGATACGAGGGAAATAAAGTGGGTTGTATTGTTGATGAAACATCTGGATGTGATTCCAGCAATCATGTTCATTAGATTAGAACATCTGCACCGCACACACACACACACACACACACACACACACACCTTGTCGCCATGGTAACCAGCCCATGGCATTCATATCGTCCTGCAATCAGAGTTTGACACCACCAGAGTGAGTTCTATTATCCGCAGTCCTTGACATGTTTCCATGTCAAGGACCCCCAAATTTAAAATGTATTTGGCTGTGGAGAACACTACCATAAAAGCTCAGTTTTAATTTAATAGCTGAAGTATAAAATAGGGCTGAAGTGATTAAACTAATTGTGGTGTTATATTGAATAATTTTGCAGGGGACCCCCTGGAACCCCTTTAAGGACACCTGGGAAACGCTTTGAATAGCCAAAGTATAAAATGATGGTTTAAGTGGTTACACAGATGCGTTCCCGGTTTTAATGGGTTAAGTTTACAGTGAATTCGTGCCGACCAGCCAGCCTCCTATGGAAACATGACCATGACCGTGTTGAGTGCTTTCCTGTGTTGTGATATTTCCTTGACACTGGCTGCTATGATGGATCACACCACTTAGGTGCAATAGACCACGGTTTGACGACGTTATGTGTTACATACGTGCACGCAGTGGTGAGAGACTTTGCCCTGTGTTTACATAACAAAACATTGAATGCATTGTGTTACCCATCATTTTCCCTCTATAGCAGCAGTTATCAGCCACTGGAGTCGTGTTGGTGGTGGCGTTTACCTGCAGAAACACATTGTCTGTCTCGCTTACGTGCACGGTATAGCAAAGGAAAGCCAACCTGGCGGACTGGATTAAAAGGTTGCTGATTGTTGAAGGGCTGTCAGAAGACCCTGGTAAAAGCTTGTTGACAGGCCCCAGGGCCAACACTTTATACGTCCACTGATCATTCTAAACTCATCACAGTCAAAGACGGGTTAGGCTGCAAATTAATGATGAAGCACACGCAAGTGCAAGATGGAGAGGGAGAGAGGGACAGAGGGAGAGAGGGAGAGAGAGAGAGACAAGTGAGGAGGGTTAAACTCCTTGGAACCCTAAGCTGTAGCATCTCTATTTCACTTTCACCCGGAAAAGCAGATATGTTTTTTTCTGCGATGAGTTTTGGACAACCCTGGTCAACTCCGTATTAGTTTACTGAAGATGGAGGGTTGACAGACAGAGAATTGTCCGTTGATTGGAGATGAACATGTCATGTGTAACTCTAGACACAGGGGGGACAGCAGCATGTCATATCATTAGTGCATCGACTATCTGTCACTGTCACTAATCTAACCACAGAGTCCCCAAACAATTTCTGCTCTTCCACATTCGTTTATTTTCTTCTCTTTTTTTTTTACATTATCTGAAGTCCTGATCAAGAGAACCAGATTCATCATTTCATACAAGGTGCGTACAGCACCCAGCACAGCCAGTTCTCATCTCTAGATGTTGACCCTTGTTGTCCATGTGCTGATGGCTAAAAAGGACCTTTTGTGTGATAGTTTTTTTATTCAGGTTTCCATTATAACCACAACCACCCCTGAATGGGGGACATATGTCATAAAAAAATAATAAATAAACTCATGCAAATAGCTTGCAGATCGGCATAAAATTAAGTATCATGGCCTGGGTGGTGCTTATAGCATCCACTGCAACAACAACCGCAAGCCACCTGCAGAACAGCAGGTGTCATTATAGCCCCCCCACTCCAATTCATCCATGTGCTTTTGTTGGTCACAGTCCTGTCCTGTTGGGAAGCTTTCAGAATAATAGCTCCTTGTTACCAGGAAACGGTGAGTGAGTACCGAGATCACTTTCAACTGAAGGGCCTGGCTGTGTCTGACACACGTCTGATTCGCTAAAACAAGCCTTCCTGGCTCAAGCCTGGGAACTGTGTGCCAATGAGCAATCATCTCCTGTGGTAAATATACAAGTAGGTCCTAAAAGAGTCAAACATTTTATTTTTGTTTGTTTTTTTTTGGTGTTTTTTGTTGTTGTTCTTTTGTATGGGGTTCATACAAGGTTTGAAGTTTCTTTATTGTTTCTTAATTATTAGTTGTTGATCTCATGTACGGGTGCATAACAGACACTGTATGCATGCAGTAATAATAATACGAAACAAAATCGTTGCTGTCTCAATAACTTCTAACTTTTTGTGTTTTTTTCGTAATTTAACGCCCTACTTGATCATATTACAGCGTCACACAAAAGCATCAAAACTAGCAGATCGGCAAGTTCGAAACGCGGCAGGAAGCAACGCGTTTTGAGCTTGTAGATCTGCTACTTTTCAATTTGAATCCTGAAAAGTAACAGTTTTGGACATATGAGGTTTCCACCCGACAGGGACAATGTACAACAAGGAGAGCAGTAAAATAAATTAAAAAATTAATAATAATACACAAGGAATAAATGGAGATCCTAGAAGAAGTTCAGGAGGAGGAACACACCTACAACCCTTTCCTTCGAACGAGTGTCTTCCGTTCACCTAAATGCTCACCAAACCCTCTTGCACTGCTCTTGGATCTGGTATTCTGCTCCCCTCCCAGCCACCCTGCTACTCTCCCCATTTCTCTCTACTCTTTGATTTCCGTAGGGTCGTGTGTGTGTGGGGGGGGGGGGGGGGACTCGGCAAGTTCATCATGGAAGCGTCCGTGTTGAAGACGCCAGTCCCTCGCGCCCTTCCTTCCATTCATTCATTTCACTCGTCCGATTTGTCTGTGATTAGTTCTCTTCAATGGTCTTTAAAATCCTTAAACACACATTGATTGGTATGCGTGGTGTGGTTCTTGCTAGGGAATCAACAATCAGAGAGTAGCAGCAGTATCAGTTTCTATAGCTCTTAATCCATTAAGATCGGTGTCATTTTTAGATTTCTTTGGCTATTAAAAAAAATAGCAGATATACAAGCTCTCAGCGTGGCACCGAGTGCCACTCTATGAGCTTGTAGATCTGCTATAACAAATCGTATAAATGTGTGCAAATCGTTGAAAAAAAAAAAATATATATATATATATATATATATTTATTTATTTGTACTGAAATCTTTGCTTCTGGGGGTCCCAAGTAAATATACATATCATTTTGGGTGTCCTTGACATGAAAAAAGTTTGAGAACCACTGATATTATAGCAACATGAGTTTTTTCCAGAAAAGCTAAGGATTTATTTATGATGCAGATCTACAAGCTCGTAGCGCAGTACTCGGTGCCACGCTATGAGCTTGTAGATCTGCTATTTTTGAATAATATACAATAATGGCAAAGAATCTAAAATGACACAGATGCGTTCCGGATTGAATGGGTTGATCGTGCTTGAAGGTGCTGCTGTGTGCAAGCCAGGTTCTTACTCCTAAATTCTGCCCTGAATTCAACCTAGTCACGCGTAGCCACCAGACAACTATTCCATAATCTCCAAATCCTATATAGTCTGTCATCTGTTAGTCATTTCCGTTCACAAAAAGATATTTTGAAATGGCTTTACATTTTATTTTAGAGTGTCCATTTCTGATAAGCAGCTAGCTATAAACATGTATGCTTCGATTAGCTTTTATTTATATTAGGACAAATTTGTGCGACTGTAAAGACGAAACAGAAGCGGGGATGAGGAGTCACATCCGCTTTATTTTCTCATAATTTTCAGAGCTTCCGTTGCTCAAGACAGCATGACGAAAGCATTTGAAAATTGTGGGAGGCAACAGTCTGGCTCGTGAGACTAAATTCAACCTGACCTATGGGTTCTTTTCCTCATTTCAGATCCTCACAATGAAGTCCTGCTTTGTTTTGTAACGTTCCAATTCAAACAATGCCTTTTTAACATCCCCCGATCTGACCTCGGATCAAAGCACATCTCAGAGACGGTCCTAATAAAAATGTCAAATGCCCTGAGGCCATTAGCCATGGAGCATTACCCCGGATCAGTGCTCAGCCTTTTTGGCTGGACCACAACAGAGCTGCCAGCCCTATAAATTGAGTGACTGTGATTGAGTGAGTAGGCATGTAACAATTCACTCAACTCACGATACGATTCGCGATACTAGGTTCACGATACGATTTTCCACAATTTTTTAAACACAAAATTATTTTCCAGACAAATGTCTTTTGTTTTATTATTTCTCTTCCAAAATCCATTATTTTCTTCACTTTTATTTTTTTTACAATACTGCGTTTTCTCTTATCCCCTTTTCAATACAGATTTTTACACGCCCTCTGCTGTTTGCATCGCGATAAATTCTTTATTAAATCGATTTAAATTGTCACCATTTTTAACAGATTTTAATCGATATACGATAAATCGTTACATGTCTATCGTACATTTACTTAAGTGTTTCCATTGTTCAACAGGGGGTCCGGGACCCCTTATGAGAGTCAAGCACAGCATGTACAGTATGTGGTTAATGATCATTTATGGTACATGGGGTTACAGAGAAAATCGCTTTGTAGAGTTTTACTGCTGTACGGTAAAAAAAACAAAAAACTGAATGTTAATAATTCAGCTACTGAGAGCGACCAGGAAATGTCTTGCCCTCTCGATAATCAAAATCGATTGCCTATATGAAACAACTCGTCCGGTAGGTAGGCGTGTCGATCGATGTCCGCGGTCTACCTGCCAGAATATTAACCTTTAAATGTCACTGTTTGTCTAACCATCCCTCTCTGATAGCTCGCTCCATCACCTCTAACTCTCTTCTAAAAGTTTCAATGGCATTTAGATTTGGAGTGTCGATGGAAACAGGACCTGAAGGTTCCGGAGGGCACTTTCCTTGGAAATGCCTTTTTCGGGATGAGGAGAGTGTGGATATCTGACATGGGAAGATGACCTTCAGAGGCGGCTGTTCGTGGCTAAAGTAGAGTCGGTGCTGCTGTATGGGGCTGAGACATGGACATCACAGTACAGCAGGAAAAGGCCCTGGATGAAGTCTACCAGTGGTGGAAGAAGTACTCAGATATTTTACTTAAGTAAAAGCAATACCACAATATAAAAAATATACAAAAGTACAAAAGTATTGGCATCAAAATATACTTAAAGTACCAAAACTAAAAGTACAATGTTTGAAAATAGCAGTGCGACGCGTTGTGAGCTTGTAGATGAGCTATTTTCAAATAGCCTACAGTATGTATAAAATAGGGCTAAAGTGGTTAATGTATGTTTTATAATATAGTAATTTATATCTGCAAAATAACTAGTGACTAAAGTTTTCAAATAATTGTAGTGGAGTAAAAGTACAATATGTAGTGGAGTAGAAGTAAAAGTATAGCAAATTGGAAATACTCTAGAAAAGTAAAGAGTAACTCAAAATTACAAGCTCACAATGCGTCACATCGTGAGCTTGTAAATCTGCCATTTTGAAAATATTGTTATACATTTGAAAACTTGAAATGGGATATTCTGCATAATGAGTACTTTTACTTTTGGTACTTTACGTACATTTTGATACCAATACTTTTGTACTTTTACACAAGCACATTTTGAATTCCAGACTTTTATTTGTAACAGAGCATTTCTATATTGCAGTATTGATACTTTTACTACAGTAACAAATGTGAGTACTTTTTCCACCACTGGAAAGAGGTTAACCACACTGACTGTGGCGTGACAGCGGAGAGATAACAATACTGCACAGATCAAGACCCTGATAGACGGGAAGGAGTGAGGGGCACCGATCCAGGAGTCCCGGGTTGGCGTCGGCTAGTCCGCAATCTCGAATCGCATCATTGCATCAGCGTGAGACCATTATACCGTTAGTAATATCGAGCATGCTCCTTTTCAACTCCCAGCCTCCACCATGTCACACATAAGAGTCATACCAAGGCCTTTCTCAAGGTGCCCATTACGACCGCAGTCCATCACAGTATAACTCCACCCATTGACTGTAAAGGGCCGTCCACACCTCGCACTATAAGCAGTGTAATGATAATCAGTGGTGGAAAAAGTACTAAAATGTTTTACTTAAGTAAAAGTATCAATACTTCAATGTAGAAATATTAAAAGTTTGGTATTAAAAATGTACTTGAGTAAAAGTACAAAAAGTATTGGTATCAAAATGTACTTAAAGTAGAAAGTACTCATTGCAGAATGTCCCATTTGACAAGTTTTCAAATGCATACAAATCTTTTGAAAATAGCAGATCTACAAGCTTACAATGTGTCACGATGCGACGCATTGTGAGCTTGTAGATCTGCTATTTTCAAATGGCCGAAATGTATATAGGGCTGAAGTGGTTAATGTATGTTTTGTAATAATAATCAAAATCTAATCTAAAAGTATCTAGTAACTTAAGTTTTCAAATAATTGTAGTGGAGTAAAAGTATAATATTTGCCTCTGAGATGTAGTGGAGTAGATGTAAAAGTACTGAAAACTGGAAATACTCCAGTAAAGTAAAAATACCTAAAATGTGTACTTAAGTACAATACTTGAGTAAATGTACTTGGTCACTTTACACCACTGATGATAATTATGTGGCCCATCCACACTTTAAAACGACTAAAAATAATATATGTATAGTTATTTTTTTTTTCTAAATTTTTATCCCGCGATTTTTGTAACCCATTTTTTTCACCCGGTGCCAATTTCCTAAGTGATCCTGGGCGCTACACCAGTCCCCTTCAGCCTAGGGAGGCCAGGGCCGAGCTCATGCTTCCTTCAATGCATGAGAGCCAACTGACCTTCTTGTCACCTGACAGGGGGGAGTTTCCCTGGTAGGACGTAGCGCGTGGAAGGAACACGTTATTCCAACCAGTTTCCTTCCCCTCCATCAGGCGCCCCGGCTGTCATGGGGGAGGCAGTATAGCGACCAGGATTACTACATGTTTTTGTGAGGGTATTAACTACCCTAGGAGACACGGGGAGAATATGCAAACTCCACACAGAGTAGGCCCTTTCACCAACCCCACCTAAGGTATGGGCGCTGATGATGCGGAGAAGACACGCCCCCAGCGTCCCCGGCGGGAATCGAACCCAAGACCTTCTAGCTGTGAGGCGACAGCGCTACCGACTGCGCCACCGTGCCCCCATATATGTATAGTTATAGTCTTCATACAAATTTGCATACGTTTTCCTAAAGTTATCCGTAAAGAAGAGGATGCAAAATGATGCCACTTAACTCAGCAACTTATTATTTGAGTCTGCAGTGCTTATTTTAGCATGTTAAAGGACGACTTCACCAATTTTCAACCTATCTTCATATAATTGGTCCTCATTAATGCTCATTAAAATATGGAACAACTTTTTTCTACTCCGTCTGTGTCTCAGACTCAGAGGACGGGGCTGTGGACAGTTAAGAAACCTGCCTACCAGTGACATCATCAATGGGGAATCCAAGCCAATAGAAACTGCAGGCTTTCTATTCATGAAAAGTTAGCATTCTATACTGGAAGCCATTGTTCTCGTGTTAATAAAAATCTAAATACAAAATTTGGTGACCGGCTGTCGTGTCGGGTCGTAAGTTGTAGCAAGGCGCTGAAAGCCGACCAAACCTGCTCGGTGGGCTACCGCCAGCTACTGCCCGTCGGTACACTCGCAGTCTCTGGTTCTATGAACAGTGTGTACAGTAGCTACAGTAAAAAGGGAAAATCTATCACTTCCTCTCGATTCTTGTGACGTTTCATGGACCAGGGGAAGAGAAACTGAAATAGGAAGGAGTTTAAAATACAGGCAGTTTTCAGGCAGTGCTGCAGGACCTGGGCCCATGGCAAACTTAACCACTTAAGCCCCATTTACTTCATCATGACAAATAGTGAAAATAGCCGATCTACAAGCTTGGCTCGTAAAACTATTTTTTAAAAACTATTCAGCTATGGAGAGATGTCCGCAAAAACGGTTTCACCTGGACTTACTATTTCCACTTACTATTTCTCCACAGTGAGACCGTTTGAGAAACGTACATATTCAGCCAGTAAGAAATCATCTTCTCAACCCCTCCCCTCATTCTGTACTCCCACCACGCCACCGGATGTCATATATCAGGACAATTAGACACGCGTTGTCGCCTCAACTTTGTATTTCGTCTCCGTCGGGTGGAAACCTGTCCAAAACTGTTACCTTTTCAGGATTCAAGTTATAAAGATTGCTCGAAGTGTGTGGCTTCATGTCGCGCTTCGAGCTTGCAGATCTGCTACTTTTGATTGTAGTATGATCAAGTATTCATTTCATTTACGAAAAAACATAAAAAGTTTGAATATGGAGATAAGAGGTTTCTGCCCGACGGCAACGATATGTTAGGAACAGGTGTTAAGACATCGTATCCCCTCCCTGTGATCTTTGTTTATAGAAACGTCATGCACAAGTAAAGCGTTACACAAGACAAAAAAAAACAAAGAAAGACATGCCATCTCCGGTTTACTTCTCGTATCTACGTGACGTAGGTGGCCGGCAGGGTCTATTAATTCCGATGGGAGAGTGAACGTGAACACTCTCAGCACTCTCAGCTTCTGAACCAAGTCTTTACCCCAAGGTCACTGAACTAAATATTGGACCCAACCCACACAACATTCCGAACATTGCGACAGTAAAAGAAAGGTATTTCTTTCAGAGAGACAAATTGGGAGAAAATCTACTTTAATATCGACCTTTCTCTGTCCCAGCAACACTCTCTCGTGGGATCTAGCACCAGTAAACATAGGACGTTTGCAGGTTTCTGCCGTCAAACGACGCCCCCACACAGACCATTTGTATGCCATTTTTGTACCATTTTGCCTCTAATGGCTACAATTGGGATGGCCCAATATCTTTCTATATCCACCATCTTTGGCTTTACCTTCCATGACGTAGACCAAGGAGCCCACGTCGCCCTCCTTAATGATACAGCTGTCCTTGCCATACTCCACGGGGTACATGCAGTCCACGATCTCCTGGATCTGGGACAGCTCCAGGTTCTTCATGAAGTCATTGTCTAAGATGGCCTCTTTGATCAGGTCCTTGGACCTGGATGAGAGAGAGGAAAGAAAAAAAACACTATTTTAGGGCACAATTTATTTATAGGAAGGGATGCCAAGAGCTTTACTGGCCTATATTTAACAACAAGAAAATGATCTCCCCCTGATCTTAGTCTCAGAATCTGTAAAGGATAAAACTTTCAGGAATAGAAAAACCCTTGAAGGGGAAAGAAAGGGAAAGAACCTTGACAAGGATTACAGGTTTTAAGCCAGATTGTTTTAGTCCGAAGCCGATCCCGATTTAGAAGAGTCCTAGCCAAACGATTACCCATGTTTTGACTGATATTGTGTCAAATAGCGCAAAATCAATTCCAATTAATTTGAAAAACTTTTAATTTGATGAAATAAAACCTGAAAATAAAAAATAGCAGCCAGATCTACAATCTCAATGTTATTTGAACATATCGTCTTACTTTGCAGATCCACAAGGTCGAAATGCAGTGCGAACGCGGTAGTATGATCAAATACGGCATTAATTTTCGAAAAAACGCAAAAAGTTAGAATATGTTGATAGGAGATTTCTGCCCAACAGTGACCATATAAAAAAAGAAAATTCACCTAGAAGGACATGCCCAAAATAGGGCCGCCAGGCTCAATATGGTTAAAAATCGGGACACATCTGCAGCATAATTGCTGATACAGATGTAGTCAGAAACGTCAAGTAATGGCTGATATATCTGATTTGATTTATTTGATTTGAACAACAGAATATATTAGGCCTGACCTCGACTAATAGTCAGGGGATATTAGCAGAAAGATTTCCAATCTTGGAATAAATTCCTTACCAAAAAAAATCTTCACCAATGTGTTTGTAAAGGTGTCTAGTAACACATCTCACAAAGACTGAAATTCAGTTTCCCTAGGAGAATTTTTGACAGCTGCTGAAAGTTGGGGTACCCACCATTTCCCTGCATTTCCATGCAGGGCAAAAAAAAAAAAAATTATTCTGTTTTAAGTAGCATGTGAGGGGTCAAACTAGGGTGTTTTTATGATTCTGAATCCATTGCAAGCATTTGTTTTGCACCAAAACCACTCCTTGGGCTAAAAACAGCCCAATCTCAATGGGCTTTTTACACAAAAAGTATACCTGGACAAGGATGGCTATGGCCGTTTTTAGCCCAAGGAGTGGTTTTGGTGCAAAACAAATGCTTGCAATGGATTCAGAATCATAAAAACACCCTAGTTTGACCCCTCACATGCTACTTAAAACAGAATTAAAATTAGATTTTTTTTGCCCTGCATGGAAATGCAGGGAAATGGTGGGTACCCCAACTTTCAGCAGCTGTCAAAAATTCTCCTAGGGAAACTGAATTTCAGTCTTTGTGAGATGTGTTACTAGACACCTTTACAAACACATTGGTGAAGATTGTTTTTGGTAAGGAATTTATTCCAAGATTGGAAATCTTTCTGCTAATATCCCCTGACTATAAGTCGAATAGTCGACTGGTTAGTCGCGGGGGGTCCGAGTCGACTGCGTGTCTCTTAGTCGAATCTAGTCGAGAAAAAAAAAAAAAGGGACAAAAATGTTTTTAATTGTTTTTTGGCCAAGTGTACACCTGCAACCACACATAACTTCCACTTTATTCTTCTTATTCCTCGTCTTTGTATTGGTATTGTTTGTGTTGGAGCGCCTCAGTGCGGCTGCAGAGTTCATGTGCAACCTCTTCCAGAGAGAGATAGAGACACTAGAAACTCTGCTGGAGACACAAAACAAACTGTGTAGACATGGCCCTTTGAAATAAAATGGCTTTTGGCCCTAGAAAAAAAAAAAAAAGAAAAGAAAAATTGCATTAGTTGACTGCCAGTCGACTAATGGCAATTAGTCGCCAATTAGATTCGACTAAACAAATCCTTAGTCGGGGACAGGCCTAGAATATATATACACATATGCATAACATAATAGTTCTTCTTCTTTCCTGGGAAAGATGACAGATTGTTCTTGTGACGGTGAGGTAAGAAACCCTAGGAGGACTTATAAGAGAACCTCACTGTTTACATAACATACACTTTGAATTTATTAATAAAATATCGTCCAGACAAAAAATGGGACCCTCTTCCAGGGTGGACTGGAAACATTTTAGATGGGGATTTAGTCATGTCGTATTATTACAGCAAAGATGCAGCACAATAGCCCAGAAGACCAAGACGTACTAGTGATTCACACTGTTCAGTGTATTCTGACTTCAGGGTGAAACCATTTTTCATTTTCATTTTCTTCACAAAGCATGGAACAAATCTTTTTACCTGTCCTTAACCCATTTAGACTGGGAACGCATCTCTGTCATTTTAGATTTCTTTGGCTATTCAAAAATAGCAGATCTACAAGCTCGTAGTGGGGCACAGAGTGCCGCACTACAAGCTTGTAGATCTGCTATTTTTGAAAAATTGTGAAAATGTATGCAAATCTTTGAATATATATTTTTTAAAGCAAAGATTTGTAAAAGATTTGAGTTACAAATGTTCGCTTTAAAATATTGATATATATTCAAAGATTTGCACAAATGTTCAAACATTTTCAAAAATAGCAGATCTACAAGCTCACATGCCGACTCTGTGCCGTGCTATGAGCTTGTATATCTGCTATTTTTGAATAGCCAAAGAAATCTAAAATGACAGAGATGCGTTCCCGGATTGAATGGGTTAATAAGAAGAAGGCTGTTCCTTTTGCTATGGTAGTTTCTAAAGCCCAATTTATTCAGCCTTCAGAGGTTTCAGACTGCACGGCTGCAAGGATAACAAGGCTAACATTTCTGTACTCCAGCCTGCTCATAAAGGATAACATTTATGTACTGGTGGTGGTCTCCTGCTTGGGAGTGTACACACACACACACACACACACACCACCAGTCAAAAAAGCACAAGAGCCGCTCAAAGCTCTCTCCACACAAGATGCACTCCTAATTTGGACAAGATGGACAGAAAACCTAATTCCCAAAGAAAGCATAAAAGGAGACATCACTCCAAATAACACAAATAAAAGGAATACGTCATTAGGATTCGCATGCTTGGTCAGGTCAGGACTGGGAGGCCAATTGGCTAGGTCTGTCACGATGATGAAATGTGTACAAATAATTGCAATTAAGGATTTAATTGTGTTTTTTGGCGTTTTTGGAACATATAAATACAAATTACGTTTCTGTTTGTCTTACAGGCTCAATAAACAAGAATTGCATAGGGCAGATATGACAAATAACTTCAATATCTCATCTCTGTCGGGTGGAAACCTCATACGTCCAAAACAGTTACTTTTCAGGATTCAAATAAAAAGAATTTAAAAAGTTGCACATCGACAAGCGCAAAACACGTCGCTTCGCGCCACATTTCGACCTTGCGGATCTGCTACTTTTGATGCTTTTGTGTGACAATGCAATGATATAAACAATTGACAATGACCAGTACCCAATAATCAAAATAAATGTACTATGGCCAAACAATGTCAACAAATGAATTCATACAGATGAAACGATTCTGAATCATAAATAATCTAAAATAATAATCTAAAATAATTCCAATCATGCGCTTATGTAATTATTGTACCTACCCTTAGCGGTAAAAAATACTGTATGTGAGAGCAATTGTCAGTCACACTGACTGCGATTTCACCAAACGTTTCTAAGGTGATGGAGAGCCTGTGTGTCATGTGTTAATGACAGGCCAGCATCCATGGAGGGACAGACAGAGAAGCTTTGGTATCTTAGACCATAGAGTCCATTTTGACATGAAATAGTAGGGTAAACTCTGCTAGCACACAATAAGGTTCAATTCCATTCAGGTCAGACAGAGTCAGGGTTCTGCTGCTATTGTGCATCGTGTGTGTTGTTCACTGAAAGGCTTTGCTACACTAGAGCCACTCTCTCACACATGACATCAGTGTTGCCAGATGTTGCGAGAGAAATAAGCAACCAGGTCTACGAAAACCAGCCCAAAAGAAGCGACTATAGACAAATCCACAGAGCGCTACGGTGTCAGACTCCTGCTGCAGTGTGCATTCTGACACCGCAGTTATGATTGTGCCAGGGGAGCGCTGTGTGGATTCGTCTATAGGCTACATGAGCACTTAAAACCTAACCTATATGCATCGGATATTTGAAAATAGACGAAAATGGGAAAATGTTGAAAGATTTGAACAACACAAATCTGGCACGGGGTGCCTGGCACAAAATATTTTTGATGCGGGGTCCGTGGACAAATACATATTAATTGGGGGGTCCTTGCATGAACATTTTCAAGAACCACTGGTTTAAAAACATTAGGAAACCGTTTCTCAGAACCATTTATATTGTTGGTTTTATTGGGCCTCTGTGAGCCTGATGGATGGGGAAGACGTCTTGTACGGTGTTCTAGTTAACCTCGGTGTGCGGTAATTTGGAGGAAACTAGGCCAGTGCTTCTCAAAGTGGGGTCCAGGGACCCTCAGGGTTCCTTGAGGGTATTGTGACGGCCCTGCCCCCTCTGCCTTCACTGATGGCTAGCCGGCAGCCTGAGTGAGTAGGGTGGAGTGAGGCAGGCCGTTAGACCAACTGGGTGCAGCTGGGTGAGGTGGTTTGGGAGAGTATATAGGGAGCTCTCCCACAACCTCTCATTCTCTCTCTCTCCTCCCTGAAAGCAGGATCTCTGCTACCTGGCCTGTGGGGCCTAACCCTTTTGTTTTCAGTTCCTTTACACACCTTATACAACACTCGCACAGCACATTCCACACATCCATACACTGCATTACATTACTGATTACTGACTTACTCACATCTCATACTTGCTTTGCTTTTGATTATGATTACATTCTTTAATTCTGAATAATAAATATAATTTAAACGTTGACCTTGTGTGGACTCCCTCTTTTTGCCATGTGTTACCCTAGTGCATGACAAAATGGGGGCTCGTCTTAAAAGTCACTTGGTTTGTTTGGAAATTTAGATTTGATCAGATGATTTGAAATTGCTTTGGAATTTGTTTGTTTGGGAGTTTCACACAAGTTTGTTTGTTTTGTTAGGAGCTGGGGAGAGAGAGCATTTGGCCCCGGTGTGCAGACTACAAGGTAGGTGTTGGGATGGGTATTACGGGGGGTAGTGAACAGAACAAAAAGTTGGGAACAAATCCCTGAGCGACCGGTGCCAGTTAGGGTACCGGTTGTTTTTTTTCTTTGATGTAATTAGTGTTTGAATAGCGGCGGATCTCGAGGGTCACAATAGGTGGCTGGAGGGGAGCATTCCTCATGCTCGGGTGCCGACTGGTAGGTTAAGGTAGCTAGGTAGACTAGTACTGTATATTAGATAAGTTAGGGGGGGGTTTGTTCCTATTTTTGTGAAGTTCATCTGCACCTTGTGTTACACAGACCAGCACTGAGTTTTGTTGAGTAATCTGCACAAACAAATTTTAGTCATGGAAAATTTTGTTAAAACTCCATCAGTGGAACTGTTGAACCTCTGTACCAAGGAACAGTTAATGTTGGTAGCCGCTTATTATGACATTCCTGTGACAGAAAAGCTCAAGGCACCTGTGAAGGCCAGTATATTGACAGGCTTAGTGGCGAAGGGGATCCTTCAGCCAGTTGAGGAAGTTGAGGAAGATGAGGAGGAAGATGATGAGGAAGATGGAGCTGTGGGAGAATCCAGTATGGGGTTCAAAGAGAGAAAGGAGCTTTTATTGTTAAAACAGCAGCATGTGTTGGTAAAACAGCAGCATGTGTTGGAAGTGGAAAAAATTAAACAACAAATTGAGACGGCTAGGTTGGATGTGGAATACAAAAAGCTAGACATGATCCAACAGGGTATATTATCATCAGACGCACTGTTCACTGGTAATACTGAGAGGAGAGGGAGTGTAAAAACTTCTGACATTGGCATTAACCTCAGACTACTTCCCAAATTTAACGAAAAGGATCCCGATACATTCTTTTTATTATTTGACAGAGTTGCGGATGCACGTAACTGGCCAGACACAGATCGCGCCTTAATGTTACAGTCCATTCTCACAGGGAAAGCTCAGGAAGCATTCGCTGCTTTAAGTCCTATGGATAGTAGGAGCTATGTAAAAGTCAAGGCAGCAGTGTTAAAAATGTATGAGTTAGTGCCAGAGGCATACAGGCAGCGATGTCGTACCTGGAGAAAACGTGACAAACAGACTCATGTAGAATTTGTAAGAGATTTGACTACACAATTTGCACGCTGGTGTTCTTCATCAGAGGTTGAGAACTTCGAACAACTATTTGACCTAGTGGTAATGGAACAGTTCAAGAACACTCTACCTGCTAATGTTGCTACGTATGTAACTGAGAGTAAGGTAAAAACTCCAGCCGAGGCAGCAGTTTTAGCAGATGAGTACGTTTTAATTCACAAGAGTAATTACAGTGGTCAAAGTACAGAGAAAGTGTACAGAGAGAGATTTCCCCGGGTAAAGACCGGAACAGAGTTTCATGGCCACAGGTTCGACAACAGAGTTGACAACAGAGTTGACAACAGGGTGACACCAGGCACGAATGACAAAGCAGTGGGCTTATGTCATTATTGTAAAGCAAACGGACATTGGAAAAAGGAATGTCCAGTCCTTAAATCTAAGGAGAGGTTCACCGGCTCACAGGTTAAACCATCTGCCTTGACCAACTCACTCAGCCCAGTGGCTTTGCCTGTAGGACAGCAGAGTGCGCTATTGAAGCCTAAGACTGCTAATGCATATTTGCCATTTATTTCCAAGGGGTTCATATCAGTAACAGGAAGTGACAAACAGGTGCCAGTGAGGGTGCTAAGAGACTGTGGCTCATTGGATTCCTTTGTAAGAGAGGGTGTTTTACCTTTTGCAACGGAAACTGATACGGGGGAGAGCATTTTGATTCAGGGAATGGGCATGTTTGTGTTTCCAGTTCCAGTGCATAAAATGTCTCTCATTTCAGACTTGGTTAAGGGAGAAGTTCACATGGGGGTGCGGCCAGAGTTGCCTGTGGCAGGGGTGGACATCATTCTCGGTAACGACCTCTGTGGGGAACGAGTATGGGCTGATCAGGTACCCAATGTAGTAACTAGAAAGTGGCCTGGGGCTGTTCAACAGGACAATGTGTCTGATGTTGCAGTGGTATATCCAGCTTGCGTTGTTACACGTGCCATGGCTGCCTCACATGATCTCCAAAGTGCCGATCAGGAGGTGGGTTGTGGTACATTTGACTTGACTTTGCCTGAACAGTTTAAATCTATGTCACAGGTGGATTTGGCTGTAGAACAGAAAAATGATCCTAGTTTGCAAGAGCTGTTTGACAAAGCCATGTCTTTTGACAAGATAAACAGTAGTGTACATGGGTATTTTCTGCAGGATGGCTTGCTGTTTCGCAAGTGGGTTCCTCAAGCAGAAGCTCTTGGGGGGGATCCAATCTTTCAGTTTGTGGTTCCGAATAAATTTCGGACATTGGTCTTACAAACGTGTCATGATAATGTTGCTGGGCATCAGGGTGTAAAGAAAACCTATGATCGGGTGTTGCGATATTGTTTTTGGCCCCGTTTGAAGCGTGACATTGCAGCATACATCAAAAAGTGTCATACTTGTCAGTTGACGAGCAAGCCGAACCAGTCAATAAAGCCAGCTCCACTGTGTCCAATTCCTGCAGTGGAGAAACCATTTGAACATCTCATTATTGACTGTGTTGGGCCGTTGCCTCGTTCAAAGCTGGGCCATACATATTTGCTCACAGTTATGTGCCAAGTAACGCGTTACCCAGCAGCTTATCCACTTAGAACCATAACCACCAAGTCGGTTGTGAAAGCCTTGACACAGTTCATCTCGGTCTTCGGGATACCTAAGATCATACAGAGCGACCAGGGTTCTAATTTCACCTCCCGTATGTTTGCCGAGGTTCTCAAGCAGCTTCATGTTAAGCATAATAAGGCTTCAGCTTATCATGCTCAGTCACAGGGGGCCTTAGAGCGGTTCCATCAAACCCTTAAGTCCATGCTGCGCTCATACTGTACAGAACTGGGGCGAGATTGGGAGGAGGGGTTACCGTGGCTCTTGTTGGCTTCTAGAGAGGTAGTCCAGGAAAGCACAGGTTTCAGCCCGAATGATCTAGTGTTTGGTCACAAAGTTCGAGGTCCCATGGCTATTTTAGAGGACAGCTGGAAAGTAGCTGAAACCCCTAAAAGTCTTCTTGACTATGTCAATGGGTTTAGACACAGGTTGATTTTGGCGGTGGAAAGTGCAAAAGAGAAGTTAGGACAGTCACAGAGGAAAATGAAGTCTCTTTATGACAGGCGTACAGAGCCTAAGCAGTTTAAAGCTGGAGATCAAGTTTTGCTCCTTCAGCCGATAGTGAGTTCTCCTTTCCAGGCAAAATTCAGTGGGCCTTACACTGTTGTGAGACAGGAGACAGAGCAGAATTACATCATAGCTACTCCAGACAACAGAAAGAAGACTAAGCTGTGTCATGCAAATCTGCTAAAATCATATTACTCCAATCAAGCTGATGGGGAAACAGTGAATGCATGTCTTTGTACAACCAGGGTAGCTGGGTCTTCAGCTCTGGTAGTTAATCCAGAGGAGGGCGAGACTCCTGATGTCATTTTACAGGGTCGGTTGAACAATACTGAGTCCTTGAGTAAGCTTGATTCTAATTTGGCCTATTTGGATGATGATAAACGTTCTGAGTTGTTGGCTCTTATTAACGGTTATCCTACTCTGTTACAAGATGTGCCCACGGTTACGCATCTCATTGAGCATGATGTGGAGTTGGAGGATACAGTACCTATAAGACAGCGTTTTTATCGGGTGTCACCTGAAAAACGTAGACATTTGAACAAAGAGGTCCAGTATATGCTGGACAACCATATTGCTGAACCATGCAGCTCAAGCTGGGCATCGCCTTGCCTATTGGTTGGTAAGCCTGATAAGACCTATAGACTGTGCACAGACTATCGAAAGGTCAATAATATCACAAAGCCAGATGCTTTTCCCCTTCCACGAATGGAAGATTGTATAGATGAGGTGGGATCAGCTACTTATGTGAGTACATTTGACCTTTTAAAAGGATATTGGCAAGTCCCTCTGTCGAAGCGAGCACAGGAAATATGCGCTTTCATTACACCATCTGGTTTATTCAAATACACTGTTATGCCTTTTGGTCTGCGCAATGCGCCCGCAACTTTTCAGCGCCTCATGAATCGAGTGGTGGCTGGTTTAGAGGGATGCGCCGTATACCTTGACGATGTGGTAATCTACAGCGATACCTGGTCTGAGCACGTGCAACGTACGAAAGCCCTCTTTGAGAGGTTGGTCTGGGCACGATTGACAATCAATTTGGCTAAATGTGAGTTTGCAAGAGCAACTGTAACTTATTTGGGCAAGGTGGTCGGGCAAGGAAGTGTGCGCATGGTTCAGGATAAGGTAAAGGCAATCATTGAATATCCTCCTCCAACTACGAAGAAAGAGTTGCTCCGTTTTATGGGACTTGTAGGATATTATAGGAGTTTCTGTAGAAACTTTTCGTCCGTGGCTGAGCCATTAACCAGATTGTTTAAAAAAGATGCTAAATTTATCTGGTCAACTAGATGTCAGTTGGCGTTCAAGAATCTCAAGGCTCTGTTGTGTTCAACTCCTGTACTGGCCGCTCCACGGTTGGAGGAGTCCTTTTCATTACAAGTAGATGCTTCAAATGTGGGTGCTGGAGCTGCGCTTTTGCAAGCAGATGAGCAGGGTTTGGACAGAGTGGTGGCTTTCTTTTCACGAAAGTTCAATACGTATCAACTTAACTATTCAGTTATTGAGAAGGAGGCTTTGGCCCTAATATTAGCTTTGCAACACTTTGATGTATATTTGGGTTCTGGTTTAACTCCACTGGTGGTCTACACAGATCACAATCCACTGACATTTTTGAAGTCGCTGCAGAATCCAAATCAGAGGTTAATGCGATGGGCATTATTTTTGCAGCCCTACAACATGGATATTCGCCATATAAAAGGTTCTTTAAACGTGATGGCAGATGCACTGTCACGTGTACATTAGGCTTATGTGTTGAACTGTTATGTTATTTATCGTAAATGTCTTGTTTTTCTCCACTAGAGACTATCCTGTCTTCGGCTCTCTTAAATTGCTCCTGTGCACAAGGTTGCTGAGGCTGGAGGCAGGATGGTGTGGCAAAGTGGAGTAACAGGTAGTTATGGATGCACTGTCACTCATCACTCTTAATACTGTTCTTACAGGTGACTGAGGGGGTGAGTGGGTGGTTGTATGGATAGCATACAGTTGCAAATTTGTTTTTGGTAAACCTTAGTTATGGTGAGTTTGTTAATGGATATTGTGGGCTGTAGGGGCTTGGTTACAATAATCTAAAAATTGTAAGGTGGCTATTTTACTTTATTAGAAAAGTGTACAGTGAAATGTTGTCACTTTGATTTTGTTGGTTGCTAATTGTTTTTTTGTATTTCTTTAGTTAATGTGGTGGAACCACATTCTTATGGAGGGGGGTGTGACGGCCCTGCCCCCTCTGCCTTCACTGATGGCTAGCCGGCAGCCTGAGTGAGTAGGGTGGAGTGAGGCAGGCCGTTAGACCAACTGGGTGCAGCTGGGTGAGGTGGTTTGGGAGAGTATATAGGGAGCTCTCCCACAACCTCTCATTCTCTCTCTCTCCTCCCTGAAAGCAGGATCTCTGCTACCTGGCCTGTGGGGCCTAACCCTTTTGTTTTCAGTTCCTTTACACACCTTATACAACACTCGCACAGCACATTCCACACATCCATACACTGCATTACATTACTGATTACTGACTTACTCACATCTCATACTTGCTTTGCTTTTGATTATGATTACATTCTTTAATTCTGAATAATAAATATAATTTAAACGTTGACCTTGTGTGGACTCCCTCTTTTTGCCATGTGTTACCCTAGTGCATGACAGTATTCCAAATGGACCGTTACAAGGTTTGTAACTCTGAGAGTGTACAAATGGAACCAAATGATTTATGGCTGATCTTTGAAATTAAAAAAGTTTGAGAACCACTGAACTAGGGCATTGTACAACAGCTCACAGCTGACTCAAATTAAACGGCCACGGTTCACAGCTAAATAATGGAAAAATAAAACCAAACGCTAAATTTTCAACTACTTTCGATTAAAGGGAACGTAAGTGGTTTTTTTTGTTTTGTTTAAATTAAGTGTTAAATAGCTCTATATTCCAAATTTCCAATAGTTATCTCTATCTCTAGCTCTTTAGTAAACAAATGGGTACCTCAGGTCGAGATACCAATTTTATCCAATCACAACAGAGAAAGCATACAGGATAAACAAGTGAAAATGGAAGCGACGAAAAAAAGAAATTGAATATAGATCTATAACTTTAACAAAAAAAAACACTTACACACCCTTTAAAGGGGAAGACCACTCATTTTCAACATTGAACTATGTCTTTAATACACCTTGGAGCTGTGTGTGGAAATAAGAAAAAAAGTCCCCGCTCCCCTTCTATGTTGCCTAGAACTGGATAATTGATTGAGGTCATGTGATCAGTGACATACGCAGGGTGTACTTTTGGCTGAGGGGGCGGAGCCAAAAGTATCCAAATACCCTAACCCATAGTTCAATGTTGAAAATGAGTGGTATTCCCCTTTAATTGTGCACTCTAATTAAACATCACTAGAGAAGTCACTCAAATGAGAGACAGCTGACATGGTTTTGAAGAGAGACGACTTGAAGAAAGAGGCTAATAATAACATGTAATGGGGTTATCCCGACTCTTCGAAGCGGAGACGTTTCGACCCCAATTCATGAAGAGGAAGCACTCTACAGCTCATAAGCACTTTGGGAATAGACTCGGAGGTGGGGGGGGCTCCTTCCTTCCCATGATTTCAAATCTGTAGGCATCAATCTGTGAGAACTAGATCGTGCATTGCACTCACCCTTCCAACCAACCCCTTTTCTCACCAACTGTGCAACAAGCTCTTGTGCCCGCTACTGCAGTGGTTCTCAAACGTTTCCGTGTTAAGGACGCCCACAAATATAAAATATTTAGTTCCAGGGACCCCCAGAAGCAAAGATTTGAGTTACAAATGTTCGCTTTAGAAAATATATATATTCAAGGTGTTCACGATTAAAAAAAAAGATAGCAGATCTACAAGCTCATGAGCTTGTAGATCTGCCATTTTTGAACAGCCAAACTGTAAAATATGGTTAAAATGATTGTGACACTACATTAACTAATTCCCCGGACCCTACTTTGAGAACCAAGGCACTACTGCACAGTCAAATCCAATTGACTTATACTCCCAAAGTTAGATCAACACTGATTATTTTACAGTGTAGATTGGGGTCCCAGAGATTAAAAAAAGAAAAGAAAAATCATATAAAATGGGGGTCCGTGCCCTAATGCATTATCAGACTAGGGGTCCTTGAAATTAAAAAGGTTTATGGGGTTTATGGGCTATACTTTCCCAAGTAATTTCCATTTCCCAAAAGGTTTTCAAGCCAGGGCTCTTCAACGTTTGGCAAGCCAAGGACCCCTTAACTGAGAGAGAGATGAAGCAGGGACCTCCACTACATGTTGTACAAAATTGTGTTGCAGATTAAACGCCTCGCGGCATGAGGTGTTGTGAGCTTGTAGATCTGCTATTTTCGGCTAATGTTCCCCTCAGAATAGGGATGCTAGTGGTTAATGTAAAAAAAAAAAAAAAAAAAAATCACACAAATATTAGGCAGCCCCCCCTGTAGTAACTCTACCCCCTGTTGCATGTTGAAGACCCCTGCTCTAAGCAGACCCTCCAGGAAAGGCGTGAAGACCAGACCAGGACCCCCTGAGCGGAGCCTCCGCATGATGACAATGTTCATGTGTGTTTGTCCTCCCGTGCCGTCAGCCAGCTATAGCCCCTTATAAAAACACCAGCCTTCCTCTCCTTTGTAAAGAGAGAAGATATATTTGCCTTGATCCCGCCAGTCAAGTTTGGGGACTGCAGCATGTACAGTACAGTACGGGCCTTCCTTAAAAGGAGAAACTATGCTCTTTTAGAGGGAAAAAGGAGAGAGAGGGGTGGCAGAATAGTGGGAGAGGCTAAGACAGAGAGTGTGTGTGTGTGTGAGAGAGAGAGAGACAGGCAGAGAGAGACGGATACATTCCATCGAACTTGCAGAAAAGATAACGAGATGAAGAATCACTACCTGGCAAAGAGAAAAACAAGAATGATGATTCAAAATAAGTTTTTTCTTTACTTAAGTAAAAGTACCAATACCACCACAATAGTAGAAATACTCTGTTACAAGTAAACTGTCTGTATTAAAAATGTTACTGGATTAAAAGTACAAAGGTATTGGCAACAAAATATACTTAAAGGCATACTAGGTAACGTTTTCAACAAAACTAAAGTTAAATTGTATATCTTTTGTGAGTGGCAAAAGTTTCACTACACCCACTCCATGAATTTCACCCCCGGAAGCTTTTTATTTATATATTTTCTATTGAACGTGGACCGGGGGGACTTTCCCGGGAAAATGGCGTTCCTGGCCAACGTCATGACGTCGTGGCCGACGTCCTGGCCGACGTCATGACGTCGGCCAGGAAATACCGCAACGGTTTCCTGTTTGGCCAGGAACTACCGCGCTAATAACAAAAAGGAACCTCACGCTGATTTCAAGAGAATGTAGGATTGGAAGATCGAAAAAGAATAGAAAAAGAAAGCACAGCTCATGGTAACTAATGCTCCACTGGCTAAGAGAAACGATCCGTAGATAGTATAAAACAATTAAAAGATCGCTTTTTGAAACGCTTCCGGCTTCCGGTGAAAACGAATGGAATTCTGGGTAATCGAGGACTACGGAAATTGTATGCAGTGACGGTAGTGACCAGCAGAGGTTGCTAAAAATCGTTATTTGTGATTCTGCATTGTACAACTTTAAAGTACTAAACGAAAATAGCACATCTACGGGCTCACAATGCATCATGAGCCGTTGTGAGATTATAGATTGGCTATTTCTGAATAGCTGAAGTATAAAATAGTGCTTGATGTTGTGCTTGTGCTTCTTTAGTATTAATAATCAAATATAAAGTAAATAGTAACTAAAGCTGTAACAGTAAGCAGTTACTAATTTGAGTGGAGTAAAAAGTACAACATTTGACCTGAGTTGTAGTGTAAAGTAGAGTAGAAGTATAGAGTAGAAGTATAAAGTAAATACTCGAGTAAAGTAAAAGTACCATTGAACTTATTTAAATACAGTCTTACTGGAGTAAATGTACTTGGTTGCTTTACACCATTGAGAAAGGGAGACAAAAACATTCCATCGACCTTGCAGAAAAGATAACGAGAAGAAGAGTCACTACTTGGCGAAAAGAAAAATAAACAATCTTGATTCAAACAAAAAATAAAAAACAACTTCTATTTTAATGAACAACGCCATCAGCAAAGGTTATTCACTCAGGAGACAACCTTGATACTTAAGCATCAACTCTACAGACCAGAATAACTTGTCTTAGCTGTTACTCTAGGAGAAATATCGATCCTCACGCTACTGAATAAACACCCGCTCTACTCTGTTCTAATCAATATAAAACAATGCCAAAATGTATTATTTAAAGTCGTTTCAAAGGGGCCTTACATTCAAGGCACTTTGCAAGAGACTTTTCCGTACAATAGGCTTTTTGTATTACTGTGACATCTGATTGATTGTTTGACAGAACATGTCATGTCAAAATGTTGAACACATTCCCACTCTTCCATGGGTAGAAAACGAACTTAAAAAGTTGTATTTAAAGTAATACAATGCAGGTCCACAAATAACGATTTTTAGCAGCCTCTGCTGGTCCGTTTATTCCTGCGTTACCCAGAATTCCATTTGTTTTCACCGGAAGACAGAAGCGTTTCAAAAAGCGTTCTTTTTATTGTTTTATACTATCTGTGGATCGTTTCTCTTAGCCAGTGGAGCTTTAGTTACCGTGAGCTGTGTTTTCTTTTTCTGTTGTTTTTCGATCTTCAAATCCTACAATCTCTTAAAAACAGCGTGACATTCCTTTTTGTTATTAGCGCGGTAGTTCCTGGACAAACAGGAAACCGGTGCGGTAGTTCCTGGCCAAACAGGAAACCGGTGCATTTCCGTTTCCCGGCCGGATGACGTCATTTTCCCGGGAATGACTAACCTAGCCACCGTTTCAATAGAAAAGGCTTTCGGGGGTGAAATTCATGGAGTGGGTGTTGTGAAACATTTGCCACTCACAAAAGATATACAATTTAACTTTAGTTTTGTTGAAAAAGTTACCTAGTATTACTTTAAGTACCTTAGAAGTGCGCGCACGCACACGCACACGCACACACACACACACACACACACACACACCTTGTACATCGGCTGCTTGTACATCGGCTATTTTCACTATTTGTGGAAAAAGAAGTATATAGTGCATTCGTGGACGTGTGGAGGGTCTCGGGTTTTGTCAGATGTAAGGAATGTGTTATGGTCGAGACGTAGTGCAAAAACATTGCAATAGATAATAAAATGTCAAAAATGCATCAAAGGGAAATCAACTAGATGTATTCAATTCCTGCTCATGTTTAGAACAGATGCAGGGTTTTTGCAAGAAACTAACGAGTTGCTTTCAGTCAAGCGCCCACGCAAACTCTCAACGGATGCAGCCTACGAACTCAGCAGGGGATTCTAACAATTATCATAGCGATAATGGATATTCTACCAGTGTGACTGCAACTTGGGTCCTTTGTCTCATTGGTTCGCAGCGTCGGGTACGGGGACACGCCGACCCGGCCACCAGCCGTCCAGATAAGACCCTTAGGGTATCGATTCTCAACCTAATTATTTGTATTTCTTTTTTGGGGGGGGGGTCCCCAGATGATTTGCTTCATGTGCAACATTGCTTTCTCACTCAACAGTTAACAAGCCAACATATAGTATAAGTGTATACAGGGTATCTGCACATTTCTAAAGTTACAATTGAATGCCTTTTAAGACCTTTTTAATATCAAATTGGCCAAATTGGCAAATATTACGGAGAGGCAAACTTGTTGACAAACTTGTTGCAAACTGTGAAAATAGCCGATCTACAAGCCCCGTTGTGGGCTTGTAGTTCGGCTATTTTCACAATATCTATCTGTGGAACCGAGTCAAACTAAATGCAATGCCTACAATTCCAAGTGCTTGTCAGGGTGGGGGTCCCCAGTTCAAATATGATTATTTTTTTTGGGGGGGGGGGGGTCGCGGCCTGAAAGGTTTGGGAAACCTTGACCTTAGGGGTCCGTAACTCAGAGTCCATTTGGTTCCATTTGTATACTACTCTCTCTGAGTTACATTAAGTACACACCTGCTATCTATATCTTGATTATACAAGACCAGGAGACCTGGTTCGGCCAGACCCAGAATGAAGTCCTAGTATGTAACACACCTACAAACCACTTTATAACTGAAAAGCATAAATCATTTTGGGGGTTCCAGAATGGAGAGTACAGTGGTTGATGAGCTTTACTTAATTACATACTTGTGACATAATAATGATGTCATGAATAGTTCGTGACGAAAGGGGGACGGACTTTTTTGGCTGGGGCCGGGGGACAAAGTGACCATGCCCATGTATGGAGAAAACAGATACAAAGCCTCATGTAAGCCCGACCCCTTGGGTCTGGCAATAATTCTATAATTCTATCCAGTGTTCTTTTTTTCCCTATCTTTCCAGCTCTCATTCTACCTCTACCCTCTCTCTTCTAACGTAAACTACAAAATGATGGAGCGTGCACTTCTTTACACCTGTAAAACCTGCGATGTGACAATATATAGCTATATTCTGATTCTTACAGACTCATAAGGGTCCATTTGGACCCTCCGGCGCTCCTCGGACCCGACCTTGAGAACCAGTGCTTTATCTGGCTTTCCTAGCCAGTCTACCTTGACAAGACAATCAAGTCCGGCCAGAGCTTCCCATTTATTTACCTCGGGGGAGGGAGGGAGGGAAGGGAGTGTTGCCCTGTGAATAAGAATGGCTATCCGTGCTGTTGCATCAAAAAGCTGACAGGTTGAACTAAGAATAATACCCTTTCCCTCATCAAACAAATAGCCACCCTCCTCGGTGTTAAATCATCTCTGATGAAGCCCTTTGAAGGTTTGTTTATTTGCTCATATACAGCTCATATCGGGTTTGTGAGGACACAGGTGGGTCTCTTGTCAAGGCCTGTTAAAATCAGATTTTGTTGATCATTATGGTTTAATACTTCGGGAGCATTTTGATTGATGGGGCGGCTAGTGTAGAAAAGTCTCAGAGCCTCCAAAAACACCAAAAAGCTTAACCCATGAAGACCATGCAGGAACGCATCTGTGTCATTTTAGATTTCTTTGGCTATTGAAAAATAGCAGATATACAAGCTCGTGCCAAGCTATGAGCTTGTATATCTGCTATTTTTTCAGCTTGTAGATCAGCCATTTTTGAGAAATCTTGAAAATGTGTGCACATCTTTGAATACGTATATTCTTTTAAACAACATTTTTAACTGAAATATTTGCTTCTGGGGGTCCCTGGAACAACATATTTTGAGATGGGGGTCCGCAGCCAAATACATATAACTTTTAGGGTCCTTGACATGAAAAAGCTTGAGCACCTCTGATATAGCGACTTACGTTTTTCAGAAAACTGTTTGGATTTAGAAGACATTGCAGAATCGGCCTCAGATCTTAATGGGTTAAATAATCTCCCTCGGCCAAGGGGGATTGCCCTTTATGCTGGGGTTAAGATGTTTGGCTTTAGTGTCCCTTCCTACGCGGCCGGTAGACATGGGTTTGAATCCCGGGCGTAACTTTGGTGCCGTGACCCGGATCGCGTTTACTAGTGGGGGGGGGGGGGGTCGCTGGGGTGGTCAAAGTGGAGTGAGTGTAGCAGTATAGTGGCTCAGAGCCCAAAAGCCCAATAACTCCCCATCCAAGGAGGACTGTCCAATGTAGGAATCCCAGGACACTAGGACTGAAAATGCTATAAATTAATACAGTGTACTGTGTACAGCCTTTCAAACTCAGCCTCCACAACTCAGGTTAGAGATAAAAAATGCACTCCAGTTTCAACATGAGTTTGTGTTCTCAGAGAAGAAAGCCAAAAAGATTTGTTGGGACAGTTGGTGCTTTTTCTGTGAGACTGACGAACGGAAAGAGACAGGAGTGGAGAGGAATGTCTTTGTGAAAACAGTCTGAGGGAAAGACACAAAAGGGAGTATAAGAAGACTTAAAAGTCGACACACCATGGTGTAAACATTACAAGGAGGTCCTGTAGCCTCACTCAGTGACTACACCTCCATATCAGTTTGGATAAAACACACATGGGCACAGAGCATACACAGAACAGCCACTATACTTGCCAAAATGCCAAATACATACTTTGTATTAGGACTGGGCAAACCGACATTTAGTACCAATGACCGACTTAATCTGTCTCATTTAGGTTCATCGAATAATCGAGAAACAAGTTTTTCATTTTTCCTTATAATGTTTTTTATAATCGACTACATTGATTAGTCTGATTAACCACTTGACCTTGTAATTTAATTCATTGTACAATGGTGGCATACAAAAATAATGAAAATATCTGAACTACAAGCTCACAAAGCATGACATCGCAAGATGTTGCAAGCTTGTAGAGCGGCTATTTTCCAGTTTTTTTTAATAATCGAATTAATCGAGGCAAAAGTTTTAAGTACTAAGTTTGTGATATTGATTTGAAGTCACATAAACCCAGCCCTAATACCTCCTCCTATCAGTTTGGATAAAACAGACATGGGCACATGAGCAGAACATAGCCTGGCCCTACACAGAACAGCCAATACAGATACTCTTTATCAGTGGTTCTCAAAGTTTTTCATGTCAAGGACCCCCAAATTGTTACTCATTAGCCCGCGGACCCCCATTTGAAAAGATATGCCAAAGGACCCCCATAAGAGATTTTTATGGCTCTAGCAGTGATTCTCAACCATTTTCATTACAAGACAAGTACCCCCAGTTTGACATGCATTATTAGGCTACGGACCCCCATTTAATGGCATTTATATCTCTGGGACCCCAATTTATATTGTAAAATTAATGTTAATGTAACTCTGAGAGTGTACAAATGGAACCAAATGGACCCGCTATGGCTGTAACGCTCAGAGTTACAGACCAATATGGGTCCATTTGGTTCCTATCCATCATTTAGCTGGGGACCCCCTGGAACTCCCTCAAGGACCACTGGGGGTCCCCGGAGAACCAATGCTCTATATGCCTCTGTGATTCCACCTCCAAACAGGATGAATTGCTTTACTCAATGCAAAGGAAAAAAATATCCATTTTCCAAATTAAGTGTGATGCAATAAATATCGTTATACAGCCAGATGCTTTACATATTCGTGTGTGCATATATTGGTATGACACGGATATTATGGTCAACAGAACCGAACAGAACAGCTAGAGCTACAGAGAAGATGATAGCTATTAGCTACACACAGACAGCATACAAATTAGGCTGATGTGCTACAGGTGTTCTACCTACTGCTGCGCACATTACACACCAAACAAAAAACACGTGTCCTGGACTCCTGACAGATTCTCAAACGTTTTCACGTCAAGGACCCCCAAATTCAAACATATTTGTCCGCGGACCCCCATCCGAAAGGATTTGTCGTGCCAGGGACCACCATAAGAGAACACTTTGTGTTACGAATGTTCCTAAAATAGCCAAAGAATAGGCTACAGAATGGAGTTTTAAGTGGTTAAACTTGTCATTCGATTTCTTTGGCTATTGAAAAATACATTCAATACACATTCCCAGACATCATCATCACCACTATTAACACCTACTGTGGGCTCTTGTGATAGAAAGGCAGCGTAACGTGGCTCAGTTCGTGGAGGTCGAAGGCGGTGGGCTCGGCAGAGATGGCCGTCCTCTTGGTCCTCTGCTGCTCTCCTCCGCCGCCGGGCTGCTGCTCGGTGGTCTTGCCGGTGATGACCTGCTGCTGGGTGGCGGGTCTGATCACGGACCGGTACTTGTCCAGCTCGTTCTGCAGCCTCTGGATCAGCTCGTCCTTCTGGTCCAGCTCCAGCTCCAGCTCGTCGATGAGCGCGTCCCGCTGCCGCAGCTCCTCGATCTTCTCCTGGAGCGCGTACTGGAGGTCGCGCAGGGTGCCCATGACGTCCGCTTTCATAGGATTTTTAAAAGATCCAACTTTAATTACAAAGATCCAACTTTAATCCGAGATTTCAGGCAGTCCGAGTGTTTATTCTAGTCTCCTTCCTCGTCCTCTTGCCCTCCTTCCCTCTGCCTGGGAAAATCTGCCGGGAAACTTTGCCGGGAAACATCCAACAGCTTCCAGAGAAGAATCCACTCCCCTTCTTCTCCTATAACCGCCTGTTGATATATAAGCCAGTTGGATGGATTGTACGAGGTATCTCTTTCTTCTTCCACGGGCGATTACATTTTCGAGACGAGCGCAGTTTAGCCACAAATGCAAAGTTTGATCAATGCCTCTCTCCTCTCTCTCTGGTCTCCCTCTAGGCTGTGACAGTGGAGGTGCAGCCCAGCCTCTCTCTCCTCTCAGCCGTGCGTCAGGCTGAGAGCCGGGACAGAAGCGCGAGGCGAGAAGGGCGCCTACAGGAATCCGTGGAACAGTGCAGCCTGGGCGGACGCACTGGAGCAGAGCAGAGCGTCCCCCCTCCTCCTCACGATTGATTGATTGAATACTTTATTTAGAAGTTTGCAGTAAAAAGCACATGAAAGTACAGTTTACAAGGTCAACTAAATAGGATTGAAAAGCCCATGAAAGCCTAATGGCTTCTTTCAAATGGAGTTCCATTCCATCCATTGGAGCAAATTATTTATGAATAATGCAGTGTGGTTCTCTTTTTTTTTTTTTTTCAAGGACCCCCACTTTGGTATGCAATTAGGCCAGTGGTTCTCACTGCTGGGGGGGGGGGGGTCCCCACTCCCTAGCCCTGGTCCAGAGCATTGGTGAGATCTCTCTAACGCTCTGCCAGGCGCGCTGCTCTGCTCATAGACTTTCACTACCGTGCGAGGTCTCCGTCTTTAGTTAAAAAATAATAAACTAAACTGCTTCGCTACTCACCGAAACAAAGGCAGTTTTGTGTTGTTGAAGGACTATTCTCCACTGTGGGAAGCCTCTCAGGATACACTTTTTTGGCAGAAAATTAAATATGTCCGCCAAATGGAAATTATGTTATTTACTCCACTGCGCCCTCTACATAACTGGTCAATATAAATTACCATTGACCAGATCTGTAGAGGGCGCAGTGGAGTAAATAAAATAACATATTTAATTTTCTGCCCAAAAAGTGTATTATACGGAGAAGGTAGGATGCTGAAAGGCTTGCCACCCTGGAGAATAGACTCTCATCAACACAAAACAGCCTTTCTTTCGGTGAGTAGCGAAATAGTTTAGTTTTTTAACTAAAGTTGGAGACCTCGCACGGCAGTGTAATTTGGGGTCTATGAGCAGAGCAGCGCGCCTGGGAGAGCGTTAGAGAGAACTCATTAAGGCACTGGACCAGGGCTAGGGGGTCCCCAGCAAAATGACTGAGACTGAAACTTAGAGAACGAATGATTTGCCTTTTTTGTAGGAGTTGAGGCATTCAATTTCGTTTGACTCAGTTCCACAGATAAATATTGTGGAAAATAGCCGATCTACAAGCTCACAGCGCCTTGCATTGCAAGGCCTTGTGAGCTTGTAGATCGGCTATTTTCATATTTTTCCCTCTTTCTTATATTTGACTTTTTTTTTTTTTATCAAGCTTTTGCAGATACAGGCTTTATGAATAACATTCAAAGAACATATCACTGATCTGCAGCTACTCAGTCAGGGGTATATATAAACTGAATGTTTGATGATTAAATGTCCTTGAGCTCCACGGGATTACATACTGGTCACATACTGAGGAGGTGTTTGTTCAGCCTCTTCTTAAAGGCATGAATACTACTATGCCCAACAATGTGAGGGCCCCCCTGCCCTGGGGGTCCCGACCCACAGCTTGAGAACCACTGGAATAATGGACTCGCTCAAAGAACTGTCATTAAACCTCAATAACTTCCCCCAGGCAGATGCTGTGTATCAACACCGGTTCACAAATTGATGAGCACTGACTGAATCCTTAATGGGAGTTGAGTTGATGGCAGTTTAATTAAACCCCTTTTGTGCAAAATATTAGCCTCACATTCCTCACTCTTGTTTTCTTTATCATGCAGTAGCTTGTTTTTTTGTTTTTTTTACTGTGGATCATTTTGTCAAGACTGCATCCCCCGCTTGCAACATGAAAATGTACAAGTACAATCTGTTGAGGTTTCTGTTCGTGGATTTTGCTGTGAATAGTGCTTGTGAAATGACATATAAAGAAATGAAAAATCTCAATAAAAAATAGCTGAGGGCTGAGGGAATTCATCATCCCTGAAATGTCTTTGGCAGTGGTGGAAAGTAACTAAGTAAATGTACTCAAGTACTGCACTTAAGTACACTTTTGAGGAATATTCCCAATTTTAAATATTTTTACTTCCACTACATCTTAGAGGCAAATATTTAACTTTTACTCCATACAATTTTATGAAAACTTTAGGCTATATATTTCGGCCATTTGAAAATAGCAGATCTACAAGCTCACAATGCGTCGCGATGCGACGCATTGTGAGCTTGTAGATCGTCTATTTTCAAATGATTTTTTGAACTTGTGAAATAGGACATTCTGCACAATGAGTACTTTTACTTTTGGTACTTTAAGTATATTTTGATGCCGATACTTTTGTACTTTTACTCAAGTACACGTTAAGATTTTTTATCTTAACATGAGTATACAGTATCTACATTGCAGTATTGATACTTTTACCTAAGTAAAACATGTGAGTACTTCTTCCATCGTGAGAAGACACAGTCATACCTTGTCTCCACAGATGTAGGCCATAACCCAAATATATCACTAGCTTGTGTATATCCAGTGACAATGATAAATGACCATTTTCTTCACACAAAAAAAAATGTCTCTCGCAAACGTGTTCAGCTGGCACCTGCTAAACACATGTACGGTACGCCTAAACACAACCCAAGGGAACAAAAAGGTCAAAGGAAGTAGATTGGATTGGATTCTAAAAATACAAGTCCAAAATAATAATGATAAAAGAAAAGCTGAATCTGTGAGTGATAGGATCATGGGGTCACCTGTCTCTCACCACTGTGATGTCATCAGATTCCAATGAGTCACCTAAAAATCTTCATGAACAGCTGTAGGGGCTGCCGTCCGTGCCTATAAATCCAACCACAAAATTGGCTATTTATCCAAGAACATTCAGATGGGATCAATAAAAACGAAGAGTAATTGAAACAGCAATCAGCACGGGGTATAAAGGTTAAAGAACCATGAGTCACACGATGACAGCAAGGGGCGAACAAGGGTTACCACATCACAAAGAACCTCTTCGGGTGAAGGGATTGGTTTTATGTTTGACATGTTGGTGAGTATAGTGGGTGGGTCTGGTGTCATAGCAAACACCATGTTTCTCACAAGAAGCCACGTTGAGGTCCCAGGGAGGCCTGAGGACAGGTAAAAGCTGCCCTCTTGTGGCGGTATACGATAAAGGATTGATCAATGCAAATGGACTACATTATTGTCTGATTTTTGTATCCGTGGGTGGGTGGTATTTACTGTGGATGCACTCCACAATACAACAATGTGTTATTATAAGACAGACAGTGGTTCTCAAAGTGGGGTCTGGGGGACCCCCAGGAGTCTTTGAGGGGGTTCCAGGGGGTCCCCAGCAAAATGATTGTACATGTGCATGTCTGAAACTTGGCCTAATGCATACCTAACTGAGGGTCCTTGAAATTAAATGGTTTGAGAATCACTGTTAAGTAATGATATATGTTTTTTAAATGGGATTTTTTAATTGTGTTTTTTTCTCTGCTACAGCAAACCACACGTTTCATCGGCACAAAAAATGGAGCAAAGACGATCCAATTTATGTAACCAGAAAACAGTGATTCGTAGAAAAAGATGAATGTTTAAAAAATGGCTGTAAGTAACACCAAATTTAGTCTGTGCCTGTTTCCAAGTTTACAACACAACTATTTCATTATGACCTCCCTACATTCACCATGAGAACTAATACTTTGCCTAGTAAAGGGCATATGAATGAACTTGAGCAATATGTCGAGTTATGCAGAAAACCAACAACTAAAGCATATCGTTGCTGTCGGGCAGAAACCCCTTATATATTTTTTGCACATTAATGCCCTACTTGATCATGCTACAGCGTCACACAAAAGCAGCAAAAGTAGCAGATCTACAAACTCGACAAGCTTGTAGATCTGCTTCTATACTTTTGAATTTGAATCCTGAAAAGTAAGTTTTAGACATAATGGTTTCCACCCCACAGAGACGATGTGAATGAACTTGAGCAACATGAGTTATGCCAGTGGTTCTCAAAGTGGGGTCCAAGGACCCCTAGGGGTCCTTGAGGGGGTTCCAGGGGGTCCCCAGCAAAATGAGGAACAGTTCACCTAAGCCCTGATGTTTTATACTTTGACTGTTTGAAAACAGCCGATCTACAAGGTCAGCTTGTGAGCTTGTAGATCAGCTCTTTCTGGAATAATTTCACTTATTTTTAAACACAAATATTCTCTTATGGGGGTTTCCTGCCACAGGATATTTTCAGATGGGGGGGTCTGCGATCATATACATCTGGGGGTCCTTGACATGAAAATGTTAATGAGAACCACTGCCATAAGCAAAAACCAATACATTAAAAAGTCCAGAATGTGCATTTTCTGGACACTCTTCCCACAACTGTTTACTTCCTCTGAGCTGCATCATCCTCCACAACAGGCACTCTCCCCGGGGCGGCAGGGCCTACATGCCCTTCAAAGCACCTCTGCATCGGGAGGAGACAGGCTTTGAATTTCACCTCTCTAACCATCCAGCTCAGCCCTTTTCCTATGCAGATCAATAGAAACAGGATCCGGTGCTCCATGCCGCTGTAATCCGATGAGCGGTGAGGGCTGCCTCCTGGTGCCACGCTCTGACACTAATGGGGGTCGCGCTGTCTCTGACCCAAACCGGCGGGGGCGGCCCCATGTGGGCACCATGGCACGGTGGGTGAACGCCCTCCAGACAACATGTCAAAGCCGGATTTAGACCTATTTAGACCATGGGCGTCGTGACTCGTGCACCCGAAAATAGCTGATCTACAAGCTCACAAAGCGTCAGCGACGCGTTGTGAGCTTGTAGATCTGCTATTTTCCGGCCTCAGGTCTCATGAGACAACCACTCCCGCTCACTCAGATCAGCTAACACAGGGAAGCTGTCAGAACCGTCCCTAAAACATCCGGGACAACGCTCCACACGTCCCAGACTCTTCGCCCTATAGCCCCTGGCTCCCAAACTGTGGAACAAACTCCCCGTTGCAGTGAGAACTGCAGACTCACTCCCCAATCTTCCGCCGAAATCCGAAAGACTCACCTCTTCAGTCTCCACCTTAGCCGGTAGCACTTGCCGTAGCACTTGCCCTAGCCTTGACGACCTTGCGGGCTTATGCAAAGGCTAAAATGTAATTTAGATGTATTTAGCATGTTATCTAGACAGATGCCGGGTTCATTCGTTGACCTGGCTGGCATCCTATAGTGTGTATAGTTTCAATGTACAGATTATATATTTGTTGATATTATACTGTTTAGACTGATGATAGGTTCTTGGTTTACCTATGATCCTAGATTACTACGGTTAGGTATCTCTATGCATTGATGTATTACCTCGTGTTTACCTTGCCTACTGTAAATCGCTCTGGATTATGAGCGTCTGCTAAATTCCTTAATTGTAAAGTGTTAAAGAGTCACTCATTGAAGCAGGACAGAAACAGTACAGTCTCCATTTTGAATCAACTCTCTGATGCCACGGTGTCCTTAGATAAACTGCTTTTGGGGGAGGTGCTGGAGGAGGACTCTGGTCCATTTTGGTTCCATTTGTACCCGAGTTAAATTGCCACTGAGGATTTTTACCGTGTAACAAAGATGGATCTATATAATCATCCATTTAGGTCAATTTTTTGTGCTCTCAGTTTTATCTCATCAGTGCTTAATTTGAAGAGGAGGAAAAAGCCTCAAAGAAGAGGAGTTATGTCTGATCAGGAGAATGATTTTGCTTGGTTACACCACCTTAGTTTCATGAGTAAACCATTATCTACCCCACTGAGGCATTTCAAAATATTGTACCATTCCATTAGGATCTCTGCAGAATAAAGCCTACCGTTCTTTGTTTGTACTGTCATTATAGAAATACAGTAGATTTGTTAATTATCCATAATAGTCATTTTCTCACTGAATGTCAATCACCTCTAACGCATGTGCCCACACAAGTGCCTACGTGTGTGTTTGTGTGTGTGTGTGTGTGTGTGTGTGTGTGTGTGTGTGTGTGTGTGTGTGTGTGTGTGTGTGTGTGTGTGTGTGTGTGTGTGTATGTGTGTGTGTGTGTGTGTGTGAGAGAGAGACTACTCACACATGCACACACAATTATTTCTCAATGAATGACACAGCAAATCATTCATGAAGTCTCTCCCCTTATGGAGGACTTATGGTGTTGCTGCGAGGGCCTTGTATAGTGCACAGCGGTTCTCAAAGCCCAAGGGGTCCTTGAAGGGGTCCTGCAGGGAGTGATGCTATAGTTGTTAATATAGCATCACAATCAGTTAAACCACTTTAACACTATATATTTGTTTTACAAGTGCCTTCTAAATCAGTAGTTCTCACACTCGAGATTTTTCAAAAATGTTCAAAAATACCAGATGTACAGATGTATATCTGCTATTTTTTAATAGCCAACGCAGACATCTAAAATTACACAGATGCTTTCCCGGTTTTAATGGGTTTTGATTGAAAAATCTTGACAAAAATGTGTCTGTTAGCACAACTCAATTTGGGGGTCCTTGGCGTGAAAATGTTTGAGAACTCATATAGCGCTCCATGCCTCAGGAACACAGTCTGTCTTGCCTAACAGTGCCATTAATGCAAAATGAATGAAGATGGGAAATTGTCTCGCCGTCTTAACTGAATTAACCAAATTGACTATCACCATGTTAATGCAATTAAGCGGCGGAGTAATTTATGCTTGTGTGCATTACAGTTACAGTGGTATTACAAGTTCATTTGTCCTGATGATGTTATTATACCGGTGATTTGATGGGAACGAAAGGAGTAAGGACAGGGTGATAATGACAGACACAGTGAGAAACAAATGGAGGGGCCGAGGGGGAGGAGAGAGAACGAGAGAGGTTGTTTTTGACACTTGCTTTGGCGATGTAAACATATGCTTTCTCATGCCAATAAAGCTCCTTTGAATTTGAGAGAGAGAGAGAGAGAAAGAGAAGCCTGTGGAGTCAATCACAATCTATTTTTGATTGTTTTGTTCCACATTTTTGCTTTGGCAATGTAAATGTAGGCTATGTTTTCTCAAGCCAATAATAAAGCCCCTTTGAATTGAGGGGGAGAGAGAGAGAGAGAGTGAGAGAGGGATAGGAGTGTTTCTTACCTTTAAACTGTTTACATGATGTTCTGCATAGTAGCCTAGTGTTTATCTGTCTGTCATTTAATGTCTCCATGAATTGAGTACATGAGGACCGCCATTGCGGCTTTTCTGGGCTTTTTCAATTCTATTTAGTTGACCTTGTATTGTGAAATGTACCATGTGCTTTTTCTCTGCAAACTTCTAAATAAAGTATTCAATTAATCAACCAGGACCACAATGGAAACAACAAGTCCCCAGGACTTTTTTGTGTTATCCTTTTAGCCCAAATGTCTGACTGTACCTCGTGCTGTTTTGCATTCTGTCTAATAAAGTATTCAATCAAGCAATCAAAGATGGTGAAATGAACATGGTTAGAGTGGCCTTATAAGCGTTGTTTATTGATTATCTAACAAACTAAGTTATAAGCCTTTGGGTATCAAACGCTAAATAAGTAGGAGGCCTACAAGTTACCATATGGAGCTAAAAACGAGCACCTAAAGGTGATGAAGCAAGCGGAGAAGAAGCAGCAGCATATGGGGGGGGGGGAGTTTCTAATGCAGGAGGATTAAATATCCGTTAGACGTGCACTTCAGGGCGCTCAGTGTCCAGATCTACTAAAAGCCAATAATGCATTGTACTTCCTCCCCTGGCGTCCCTGGGGGACGCGGTGATGGATCCATCAATTATCAAGCTCTTTCTGGACGCGCTGCGTCATCGAAGCACCCTATAATAACCGCTTGTATACTTTGGTTGCAGCTTCGTGTTGCGCTGAAAAAAATATGCGACCTACAAGCTCACAACGCGTTGCTCCGCAAGGCCATGTGAGCTTGTAGATCTGATGTTTTTTTTCCCAGCAGCGAGGCGACACCGGCGGACGGCTAAGTATATGTCGCCACCTTTTAAGAATGAAAGTGCTTGAGCCTCCCATTCATGGCAAAGCATCAAGGCAGAAAAAAAACTACAAAAAAAACATGGGACCAGCTTAATAGCAGCAGAGTTGGGACGCGAACATCATGCAAGAAGCAGTGTGTTTATGTATATTAATATAGGCCTACGCTACCCACTAACTCCACATGTTTGATCACATTGCATTGAATGGGGTCAAAAGTAACACTAATTACATTTTCCTTCATAATTCACAGCCTACTTGAAATATTCTAGTCATCTTTTGTTATAAGAAACATAGGCTATATGTGCCCTAATTAATAATATCATTTATAAGCTTACACTAGTAAGGACAAGACTAAAAATATTACGTTTAATCCAATAAATCAGTCAAAATTACAACAATCATAATAGTTGATGCTTGGTGGATGTATAATTGATGGTGGAAGTGCAGAGAAGAGCATGTGGCCAATGATTCACAATATCAACACTTTGATAATGAACCAAAAGAAGATCGAGGGCTATTTATTTAATGGCATGCATGAACTCCTCAATAATCTTACCAGTCGGACTTAGCATATTTCCTAAAGTTCTGCCTGGACAGGTCCTGGTGGGTCTGCGGCTCGGCGGAGATGCCCTGCGCCCGGCGGGTCCGGGGTCCGAGCAGCTGGGCGCTGGGCAGCACCGACTGGCATTTGTGCAGCTTCCTCCTGAGCTCCTGGACCTCGTCCTCCCGATCCAACAGACGCCGCTCCAGATCCCGGATCCTCTCCTCTTTGAGCAGCAGGATCTTAGCGAAGTCCTCCTCCAGGTCACTCATGGTGAAATCTGGCGTAAAAACAACTTTAGGTAGCCTACAATCCGTTAAAACAACTCCAATACTCGAGCGGAACAGGGGCTTTTTTGGTAGTTAAAATCCCAAGATTACGCGTCGGATCGGATGGATACCTTGCCCGTGCGTCGTTGCTGCGATCCGGAATAAATAATATCCCTTTTTTTTTTAACTGACCAACCGCACTTGTTTGTTTTCCGTGCGCCTCGGACTGGAGAGAACGCGGTGTTTAAAAGTACAGAGCGGACGCTGCGCTCCGGTCCGCCGATCAGCCAGAGCCTCCAGGGAGAAACAGCTGATCAGCCTTCATTGACAAACCAATCCTCTGTGAGGAGACGCATGGAGGGCCAGGCTGTCACACACTAGCCCACTGGCCGGGCTGCTGGGGCAATAAAGGTCTCCAAATAATGCCCCCGGTGGGAGAGAGAGAGGAGCAGCCGCCAGCCAGCCCGAAAGAAAGAAAGACAGTGTGTGTGTGTGTGTGTGTGTGTAGTGTGTACACAGATAGCCCAACCACCCGCCGGCCCAACAACACACTGACTACAACATCACACAGGTGACAAAAAAACGGTTTTTCTCCTCTCTTTTTTTTGCCATTATCTCTGATAAATGCCCTTTCAGCAGCGAGGATGTTTAGCTGTGGAAACTCAAGCCTGTCGAGTCATTAGATTGTCACTGGACCGAGCAGAGCAGAGCACCCCCCCCTCCTAAATTAATAAATAAATAAATAAATGATGCCCACTTCACCGTTTCTCACCTCAGCTCACAAAACTAAAATAGCCTACAACCGAACTAACTGTAGTTATTATGGGGTTTATGGATATTATTGTGCAGTAGTCTACACCTATCCTATAACTAATTTGATGGCGTGGTGGTTGGACTTCCGGGTCATTCTGGTAGGACTCTTTGTTTCGGCTATGTTCTAGCAGATCACGTGTGCAATTTCCTACACATTTCGCCTAAAAATCGATAATGCCTGTCGCCTTTGGATAGTGTACTTTTAATTGTTCAGCACACATTTGTATTTGTTTTTTGACCCATATTTTGCAGCACTACGTGATTACGCAACATTTCTACGCCCTACCAACAGCGGTGAAGGAGTGTAAATCCCTACTCACCTTCAAAACCGCTCTGGCAGGTGGCTGCAATTCGAAACTGGCCCCTGTAAAAAGCCAAATATTCACTGCGCTGCCAGTCAGACAATGTGTGTGTGTGTGTGTGTGTGTGTGTGTGTGTGTGTGTGTGTGTGTGTGTGTGTGTGTGTGTGTGCGAGTTTATGCTACACAGGCTACTTCTGGAATGATTACAGTAGCCATTAAATAAGCTAAATCAGTGGTTCTCAAACATTTTCATGTCTAGGACCCCCAAATTGTTATGCTTTTGTCTGCGGTCCCTACAGATCCCCCATCTGAAATAAAATGTTGTAGGCTACCTGGATCCCCATAAGAGAAGATTTGTGTTAAATATTAAAAAAATTATTCCACATTTTCAAAATCAAATAGCCGAAGTATAGTGGTTAAACAGATGTTGGTGCTATATTAACCAATTTTGCTGGGGACACCCTGGTTAAGTGGTCAGCTGACACATAGGTCAACTAGGCTATGCGTCATGTTTCACTCTACTGCCACCTGAATCCATATCAGCCCAGTGATTCCATTGACAGAGTTGGAGCATAAGGGGGAATATTTCATTAAGGTTCCAAGTTAAAAATAGAGAGAACCAATCCTTCATCTGTCAGTGTAGTTCTAAGAATCTCACCCCTATCTCTACCACCCCTTATCTCGAGCACTTAGATGCCTTTCTCTGGAAAGCATGACCCCATGTATATGTCAGTCATATATCGTTGGTGTCGGGTCAGGTAGAAACCTTGTATGTCCAACACCATTACTTATCATGAAATGTTGAGACGTGTTACAATTGATCCAGTGCAATTGTTATTTATTTAGTCACAAGCTCTTGTTAATACTTTTCATTGGTTTGATTTTTAAAAACAGACATTCCAGTTTCACTTTCAAAAATAGCAACAAAATAGCCGATATGCAAGTTCATAACGTGCATTGCAGCGGGTTGTGAGCTTGTACATCGGCTATTTTTGCCACTTTTGTGTGACACTTTTTTACGAAGAACATTCATTTCCGAAAAGGATCGGGGAAAAGTTGAAATATTGAGATACAAGCTTTCCGTTCCGACAGCGATGATATCTGACAAGTTGTTTTGGGCGTTCGTTCATTATCTGTAATTTCAACATCTTACTCCCTTGAAGTGTTTAATTTTGACACGATTCTTGGAAAGTTCAACAACAATTTGAATCCTGAAAAGTAGCAGTTTTGGACATAATGAGGTTTCCACCCGACAGAGACGATATGTAATTGGACACGGTAAGGGTCTGCAAAACAGGTATGCGCTCAGAATAACCAGAAGCAGAGGCTGATGTACCAGCAAGTGTCACGTTTATTCAATGATTGTGCTTAAAAATAAACCACGGAAGCAATAACAAATTACAGAAGCAATGAGTCAGGTACAACACAGAGGGGTAAGGGAGGGATTTGTGTTATACTGACTAAAGGCAGTGGCTGCTTGAGGGTTGACTACCTTTACCTTTGGGCCCAAGGGGCAACTTAAAGGAGTAGTTCACCCAAAAAATTACTTATTTTCTATCAATTACACACCCCATGAAGCCTTGAATTCATGGAGATTTTTTAGTTTTTGTCGCATTCCTGAGCCAATAATTTGATGACCGGCGGACTCTCCGGTAGGAGACTCAATGTGGACTCTTTTAGTCTCCTACCGGAACATTAGCATCTATCTGCCGGTAATCAAATTATTGGCTTAGGAATGTGACAAAAACTAAAGAATCTCCAATTCAATGCTTCATGGGGTGTGTAATTGTAATTGTCATTTTTGGGGTGAACTACTCATTTAAAGGCATAGTATCTTTGCCCTTTGTTTACATAACAATTAAACAAACAAAAAAAAATTACCCATCATTTCCCTCTTTACCAGCAGTTATCAGCCACTGGAGTAGTGTGGTGGTGTTTATATACCTTACTTTACAACGCCCAATCAGATCCAGTCTCTAAATGGCACGAGATTAAATGTTCAGACTGTTACTCATAGGTAGCATTTTGTGTGTGGTCATTCTCACACTGTATAGTAAGTAGTCTTGCCAAGTATTTGGTTCATTTTTTTGCAACGTGGTGACATGGGTTCAGTGCTTCTCAAAGTGGGGTCCAATAGTTATTTTAAACTGGTACTCTAGTTTTCTTGAGGTACTGTCTGAGCCTCTCTGCATTCTATTTACCTTGCTCTCTCTGGATAAGAGTGTCTGCTAAATGTTTGCATTGTAAATTGCATTGTGGAGGAAACAGTGAAGGAGTTGGAGTTCTAATGTTTAACTGATAAATTGCGTACAGTGTCTCTGCATGAAGCTGACTGTTTGAAGAAACTGGAGGATGTAGGAACATAGAACATAAATGAGATAACGGTAAGCATAACAAAGATAGCAGAAACCATCTAGAATAACCATCCCACTTCCATGTTGTCTCTTTCGGTTGGATGTCCAAAACTGTTCAAATGAAAAAATAACAGATCGACAAGCTCAAGGCGTGTCGCGTTTCGAGCTTGTAGATCTGCTATTTTTTTTATGCTTTCGTGTGACGCTGTAGTATGATCAAGTAGGCTGTTAATTTACAAAAAAATCTGCCCAACAGCAATGATTTGCTTGTATATTAAAAAAAGGTGACATAGAACAGAGGTTTCATTTCAAGGACCCCCATAACTCTAAGGGGGTCATTCCTCTGTTCCTCAGGTTCCATGTTCTCCGGGTTCCATGTTCCCTGGGCTCTATGTTTCCCGATTACCTTAGGTTAGTTTTATCTCGTTTGTGTAAACCGTTCCTGTCTCCCACTCTTTATTAAAGTGTGTTTTCTTGTCTGGACCTGGTAGGCCTATATATCAACTGTCATGACTAAATATTTGTATTAACTTTCTTTGATTTTCTGCTAACTAGATAAAGTGCAGCCTTACTTCTTCTGCATGGTTCTCAGGGTTACAAAACATGGAGAAGTTCGAAAGTTCACCATCACCTTTGACCCGGCCGTCACAAACTGATAACACACACACACACACACACACACACACACACACACACACACACACACACACACACACACACACACACACACACACACACACACACACACACACACACACACACACACACACACACACACACACACACACACACACACAAGACGCACACATGTCCTGTATGTGATGCATGCAACTATATACATACAGTATTCGCGTTCGTTGATTGCCATCAGCATATCAGCAAATAAGTTGACGTTGAATAGCGTTTATCTCTCTGGCAATGCAGTAGCCGTTTATCTGTTGTATATATACAGTACTGTATACAGTATATATATAAGCTAAATATTTACACATTTCTAGAAAATGCTTGTGGGTCTAAAGTATGCAGGGCCTGGTTGCTAAAGCTAAACACGTGTTGGAGACACCACCGCTCTAATAGTTTATGCTCAATACATTTTACCGGATGTGTTTCACACGCTGTGAATATCGTCTCTGTCGGTTGGAAACCTCATATGTCCAAAAGCTTTTCAGGATTCAAATTCAAAAAGAGCAAAAGTAGCAGATATGCAAGCTCGAAACGCGGCGCGAAGCGACTGTATATATACAGTATATCACTGTATATAAAATAATTAAATCCTATTACTGTCACAGTTTTGTGAACCCCCTGCAGTACTGGCAAGTACACCCAGGGGTTTGTGAATCCTTGGTTGAGAAACCCTGCTCTACACAGAATCTCTTTAAAAGCGATCTACAAGCTCACAACACGTCTGCCTCGCTAACATGATGCGTACTAGTGAGCTTGTAGATCGGCTATTTTCCCTGAACATTGTGCCACAGAATGGGACGCTATAAGGTTCATTGTGGTTGACTAAAACATGGTTTCTAATGATCATTCAGGGCAGATGATGACCTGTGCAGTGCTCATAAAAACACAAGTTAAGACTGGTCTGTCTGGTGGCATGGTGAAGCATTGCTCACTCAGTGTAAATAGGGAAATAGTTCAGTTGGTTCATCGTGGAGGAGCTGAGAACCATTGCAACATAGTGATATTGTGGTAATGACACGGTGAGTGTGTGATTACAGTCTGGTCTCGCTGCCGGTGTTTCATGATCATGTGGGGGACAGGGACTTGATTGTCAAAAGACTATAATAGACTATATAGGGCCTGTAGTCTTCTTTTGTTTACTGGGATCGCCCAGGGGTCCATTCTTGGTTCCCTCCTCTTTTTGTATATATTAAAAAAAATCTTTGAAAAATATAAAAAAATATATATAATCTTGATTTATTTTTTAAACATAAATGTTCTCTTCTGGGGGTCCCTGGCACAAAACCTTTTCAGATGGGGGTCCACGGCCAAATATATATAAATTTGGGGGTCCATGACATGAAACAGTTTGAGAACAACTGCCTTAGTTCACAGCATCCTTTGCAAAAGAGCCTTTGGCTGAGTGTCAGTCAGTCAGTCGGTCAGTGTCCATTCATGTGTGATTGCATTTGTTTTCATTAGTTTTCATGATGTACTGCAGTAGTTCCCAAACTTTTTAGCCCGAGACCCAAAAGACAAATTAGATCTCTCCCCGAGACCCAAACTAGTGAAAATAGCAGATCTAAAAGCACTCATGTGTGCTTGTTTCACAACTTTTTAAGAAATTCGTTTTTGTACAAAAACTAATTTCATTACTTCTTAAAAGTCTATTTATATATGGAATTCCTTTGATTATTTAGTATTTAATAGTAATAGTTACTTTGAAAAATGTTAGAATTTGTTTATATTTCATAATTATTTTGAAATACTTTAAGGGGTATTAAGACCCACTAATGGGTCCCGACCCAGTGTTTGGGAAACACTGGTGTACTGTACTGCTGTGTTGAAGGGCTCCTCTGTTGTCTTTGCAGGGTTTCTAGTATAGAGCATCTGGGCAGAGAGAGAGAGAGAGAGAGAGAGAGAGACGGTGCCCTCTGCTCCCTCAGGGACGGATCAGCTTACGGAAGAGAAAGGGGCAGACATTAGTCACTGTTTTCCTGTAACACGGAGAGAGAGGGAGAGGGAGGAGAGAGGGGGGAGAGGGAGGAGAGAGGGGGGGGGAGAGAGAGAGAGAGAGAGAGAGAGAGAGAGAGAGAGAGGGGGGGGGGTGTAGAGAGAGAGAGAGAGAGAGAGAGAGAGAGAGAGAGAGAGAGAGAGAGAGAGGTATCACGGGCAAACCCAGACATTTGCTTGCACATCATTATCACCCACGCACGCACACGCACACACACACACACACACACACACACACACACACACACACACAGACACACACACACACACACACACACACACACACACACACACACAAAAAGCTTTACATAACATACACAATGCTAAGATCTGCTCACGCAGGAATACACACGCATACACACGCACACGAGCGTGTACACGCACGCACACACACACACACACACACATACTCGTTTGTATTACTTAGGGCAATTTTATGAATTGATTGATTGAATACTTTATTTGTCAGAAATGTAAACAGCACGAGGTATATACTATCGTACTATATTATGTACTATAGTACCCTATGTATTCAATTCATCAACATAGCATAAAAATAACACAAAAATACATATCATCAACAAATATAAAACACATTATGTACAAAGGAGAGAAAGGGGAAAATGTCAGCAGTGAATGTCACCTCCTTTCTATGGGAACATTGAGTTTACCCACCATTTGTAAAAAAAAAAAAAAAAAAAGTATTAAACCTAATCCTAAAGCTGAAAATAGCATGCTTGTAGATTTGCGGTGTGCGACAATCAGGCATAACTCCAACTCCACACCCCTAAATATAACCTCTAAATGCCTAATAATAACCCTAACCCAAACATGAACCTTTTCCTATATTGAAAGCATACTGTAACTCCCCAAGTAATAAAAACAACCATTTATTTTGTGAGGACCAGGAAAATTGGCCTCACAATGTCTTGTTTCTCAAATTCTACTATATATTTGCCCCTCACATGGACATTTGCCCCTCACAGGTATAGTAATTCAAGCACATGCACGCACCACGCCCACACACACACACACACACACACACACACACACACACACACACACACACACACACACACACACACACACACACACACACACACACACACACACACACACACACACACACTATGTGTGCTGGTAGCTGTACTGTAGTGTCAGTCCCTGGAGCTTCCAGTCCAGTGTGCCTTTGAACAGGGATCTGTACGTCCCACTGAGACACCAGCTGGAGGACAGGACAGCCTGACTGGAGCTCACTGCCTGGCCCCAGGAGGACAGACACTGGAGCAGAAACGTAGCCACCGTAGAGGCAAGGCAGCTGCCTGCCCACGTGAGCTCTTGCCTGCCCCTGAAAGACTGATCGTAGGGGGAAAAAAACTAAAAACGCCCCAGAAACTACTCCGAACGTGTCCATACTTTTGGACAGTGGTGGGAAAAGTAAAAAAAAAATTAACTAAAAAGTAAAAGTATCAATACAGCAATGTGTTACAGGTAAAAGTGAGGAATTCAAAATTTACTTGAGTAAAAGTACAAAAGTACTGGTATCAAAATGTACTTAAAGTACCAAAAGTAGAAAGTACTCATTGTGCAGAATGTCCCATTTCACAAGTTCAAAATGTATACAAATCTTTTGAAAATAGCAGCTCTTTCTCAATAGACATATCGGCCTCGCTCTCATAACGCTAAAGCATTGGTTCTCAAAGTGGGGTCCGGGGGTCCCCAATAAAATGTGTTAATATAGCGTCACAATAATTTTATCACTTTATTTTTACTTTTTATTTTTCAGACTTTGGCTATTCAAAAATAGCAGATATACAAGCTCACAGCACGTCACTTCGTGCCACATTTTTTTTTGAAAAATCTTGAATTTTTGTGCTACAGTAATCGTTGAATATATATATATACAGTATATATATTTAAAGCGAACATTTTTAACTCAAATCTTCTCCTCTAAGGATCCCTGGCACAAAAACATTTTCAGTTGGGGGTCTGCAGCCAAAAACATATCATTTTGGGGGGTCCTTGTCATGAATAAGATTGAGAAGAAGACAGTGATTTTATCAATGCCATGTTAAACAAAAAAAAATCAATTTTATCCATAAGCCTAAACCCGAAAAATAGCAGAAAATAGCCGGGAAATTAGCCGTGAAAAAAAGCTCACGAGTTGTGCTGCAACGTGTTGTGAGCTTGTAGATCAGCTAACGCAGAAACACTGCACCAAAGCACATCTGAGTGGGACACACTCTACCATCACTACCACGGCATTACATACTGCACTGCACTTCATCTCCACATCTCACCAGTGAAACCTGATCCCATCAGATCACAAGCCTCAGATTGATCACTTGGCTCCGCTCGGGGGAACGGGAAGAATCAGACCTCAGGAAATGGACTCAGCTCGACGCTATAATATTAATAATGATACTTCCTTTCCTTCCTGTCTTCCTGTAGTACTGTCAAAACGAGGCTAGGTGAGGAGGAGAAGGGCCTGTTCTGCTATTTTCAAAACATTGATATTGATTTTTCTTTTTTATTTAAGTCTTCTGCGCACCTGAAGTGGCTGTGCAGCCCATATGGGTTTACAAGGCATACAAGTATACAGTAACATACAGTCATTTGATATATTCATTGTATAATTCTAAAAGAAATGCCCCCAACTAGGGCACACCGGTAAATAACAGGCTAGTGTGAGGACCACATGACTGCGACGTCCGCCGGTTCGATTTCAGCTGGAGATCCTCTGCCATTGTTTTCACGTGTATCCTGTTCCAATGGACCACATATACAAACGATTTCCCCTGTTCTTGCCTCTGCACTGCACTGGCTATGTGTGGCATTCAGAATATATCGTCGCTGTTGGGCAGAAACCTCTTATCTCCATAAGAAACCCTTTGTGTTTTTTCATAAATTAAAGGAGTAGTTCACCCAAAAAATTACTTATTTTCTATCAATTACACACCCCATGAAGCATTGATTTTTTTGTTTTTGTCGCACTTCTAAGACAATAATTTGATGACTGGCGGAAAGATGCTAATGTCTCCGGTAAGAGACTCAAAGAGTCTCCTTTAAGGCTTAGGAATGCGACAAAAACAAAAAAATCCCCATGAATTCAATGCTTCATGGGGTGTGTAATTGATAGAAAATAAGTAATTCTTTGGGTGAACTACTCCTTTAATGCCCTGCTTGAACATACTACAGCATCACACAAAAGCATCAAAAGTAGCAGATCCACAGCTTGTAGGTCTGCTATGTTTTAGATTTTTTAAATCCTGAAAAGTAACAGTTTTGGACATATGAGGTTTCCACCCGACGGAGATGTTGTATTAAAATTGTATTGTTTGTTTTTAAATCACTCAACGGCCTTGCACCTTGCTTACATCTCTGACCTTCCGACCCCAGTTACAACCCTCCCTGTAATCGTATAGATCTGCTGACAACCTCTCACTCTCCGTCCCCAGGACAAGGCTTGTAACGGAAGGCGATAGGGCGTTTAGCCTTAAGGGTTCCACACTCGTGGAATACACTTCCACTAGAATAGATGGACTGCTGAGATAAGAATGCAACACCTACTGTAACTACCAACAGCTCCCAGTCCTTAACCACACGACTAGTTGCCCAAGCCTGTGCTATACTCATAAGCTAAGTGCCCAGGATCGAACCCAGAACCTTCCAAAGGCAGGTAGCAAATCTAAATTCATAAATACATTAGAGCGGTACTTTTTTAAATGAATAAAATGTAATTTTGTCCAATCTGTAGGCCTATGGTAGAGTTATGTTAATACTTGGTTGTATTTTGTCTCCCTGCTCTTCTATTGAGACATTTAGATCGTGTCAAAGGTCATGTCTCACCTAGACACAGGATCTGACACGAAGTTTGACCAGAAGGTCAAGATTAAATTTCTCCCCTGAGCAAGCAGGCAGGCTCTATTAGCTCAATGGTATAAAAAAAAATCACCACTTGCGCAGGGATCCGGTTTCAGATCCGGGGTAGAAGTGGAAAGTTGCATAGTGCAGTTTTCAAATAATGTAACACGTTTGGAAATTTGTTTAGCTTATAACAATATGCCCATAATAGGGATGCCAGGTTGAAAGTGGTCAAAGCCAGAGGAAAGAAAAACTAAGGCTGGACCATGAGAGAAAAAGTGATTTTTCTTTTTGCACGAGGATGAGAAGTATTCGGTGGATCAGTGCAAACATGTCGGGAATGTTGGAAAAATGTGTCAGTGAGGTGAGCGGGAGGTCAGGGGTCAGCGTCTGGAATGTTGCGGTCCTGTCGTCTTCCAGGTGTGTGTGGGGAACACACGTTTTAATGAGGCGTGTATTACATGAACGCCTACAGTACAGTACCCTACCCACCAGCAGCATGGACACAGAGGTGTGTATTACATGAACTACAACCTACAGTCAGTGGTTCTCAAACTTTTTCATTTCAAGGACCCCCAAAATGTATTTAGCCGCGGACCCCCATCTCAAATATTTTGTTCCAGGGACCCCCGAGAAGCAAAGATTTGAGTTACAAATGTAATGTGCTTTAAAAAATATATATTCAAAGATTTGCACAGATTTTCAAGATTTTTCAAAATTAGCAGATCTACAAGCTCATAGCGCAGCACCAGTGCCACGCTATGAGCTTGTAGATCAGCTATTTTTGAATAGCCAAAGTATAAAATATGGTTAAAATGATTGCTATATTAACACATTTTGCTGGGGACCCCGCCAAGGACCCCTGGGGGTCCCCGGACCCCACTTTGAGAACCAATGGCCTACAGTAAAACAGAAATTTGACGTCTCCACTGGATCCAAACTAGCTCACAACGTGCGGCGCGTTGTGAGAAATTATGTTGAAGTATTTTTAAAAAAATGTCTTTTTTAACTTTTTCAAAAATCTTTTGAAATAAAACAATAACAAAAATGAAAAAGTAAATGGAAAAAAGGGCTCTTTACTCGTTAGCCATAAAAACGAGGGTCCTGACCCGGTGTTTTAAAATGTGAGTCATACACATAGTAAAACACAAGACGTGTTCCTTCTGAAGGAAAGGGAGGTGTCATTCACAACTTCTTACGGGGTGGTCTCTGGTCTCAGAACCTTTTCTCAGGACTCCTGCACCTCCAGATGTCCTGACTCTCCCAAATAAATCAGTTCGGAAAGCCCGTCCGAACGGCATTTTGTTTTTTTTCCCGACATCAGAAGGGGCATGTATTGAAATCAAAGGTCACGTACACACCAGGAGGAGCTTTTATTTTGCGCAATTCAATCGCATGACTTTAAACTGATGTTTGTGTTATGAAACATGCATACTGAGTGAGATTATAACAAGGCCATGAATCGACAGAATTCTTTCGAAATTGAATCTTTCGAAAGTCGAATTTCTAGCGCAAATAAAATCACCAACCTCTATGAATGGAGGCATCACCGAAATAAAAGTTTTGATGTGAAATAATCCCGTCGCATTTTCAGATTTATTCGCGTCGCTCTTGGTGTCTAATATGAAATATATTAACAATCCATACACGTCATTTATGAACAAATACAGGTAATGTTTTCTCAGTCACACAGTTACCCTTTTAATATAATACAAATAGCCAATCTACATAATGCATAGCAATGTCACACGTTGTGATCTTGCAGATCAGCAACAAGCTACAGTGGATCAGCTACTACTGTATCTTTGCTAATTTTGAGAATTTAGGGGAAGCTTTCCACATGCCCCCAAAATAGGGACGCCAGACAGGGTTAATAGGTCAAACCCTTTATAGGAAGGTCTCAACCTCTAGTCCGTAGAACTCTTTACTGACAAACACGCACACACACACACACACACACGCACACACGCACACACGACACGCACACACGCACACAACCCAAGTTGAGTTACTTTCGCTGCTGCCAGTGGAAAATGAAATGACACTGTTTTATCTGTGAAAACCAAACCAAAGCAGTGATTTGACATTGTCATTGTAGTTTCATTGTCAGCGCTGCTGGAGCTGTTTTACAGTTACTGTGATAAGGACATGGCTGTCAAGATGTCAGCTGCAGGACTGTCTACAGGGGAGAGACTGTAACAGGAGGAGACAGACAGGCAGGCAGGCAGACAGACAGACAGACAGACAGACAGACATACAGTCAGACAGACAGACAGACAGACAGACAGACAGACAGGCAGGCAGGCAGGCAGGCAGGCAGGCAGGCAGGCAGGCAGGCAGGCAGACAGACAGATCCATCAGCCTGTGTCCTCTGTCTCTCTCTGTCATTCTATCTAGTGCAGTGTTTCTCAAACAATGGTCAGGACCTATTTTTGGGTCGCAGACCCATTTTCATGGGTCATGGGTAAATATCTAGTTTGTTTCCTACAATTGTTTTTAAATTATTTCATAAAAATGTTCAAAGAAATGTACAAATATAAATATATCTGAAAATGTATAAAACAATTCAAAACATTTTCAATTTTCTTTAGAGATTTTCGACAACAAAAATATCCAAAGAATTCCACTAATTTTCAAAAATAGTGATAATATCAGCTTGTAGATTAGCTATTTTCACTATTTTGTTTTAAATTGGGCTCTAAGTGATTAATTCATAATGTACAGTATTTTTGTACGTGTGGGTCCCGGAGCTGAAAACGTTTGGAAACACCTGATCTATCGGGTACAAGTGCTGTATTGTCTTCTTTTGCATGAGAAACCCTAATGGAGGCCTATAGCTTATTCAGCGTGTTTGTTTGTCCAGTTGGAACAGGATCACTATCCAGCAGTCACCTCCATCCTCACCTGTCCCGTGGCCGTGTGCCACAAAGCAGGGATAGAAAAGGCCAGTGGTGGAAAAAGTATTCAAATGTTTTACGTAAGTAAAAGTATCAATAATGCAATGTAGATATACTCTGTTACAAGTAGAAGTCCCGTATTCAAATTGTACTTGAGTAAAAGTACAAAAGTATCGGCTTAGAAATATACTTAAAGTACCAAAAGTAAAAGTACTCATTGTGCAGAATGTCCCATTTCACAAGTTCAAAAAATAGCCGATCTACAAGCTCACAATGCGTCACGCCGCAATATATACAGTATAGGGCTGAAGTGGTTAATGTGTGTTTTGTAATAATAATCCAAATCTACAAAGTAACTAAAGTTTTCATATAATTGTGGTGGGGTACAAGTACAATATTTTCCTCTGAGATGTAGGGGAGTAGAAGTATAAAGTATTGAAAATTGGAAATTCTCCAGTAAAGTAAAAGTACCTCAAAATTGAACTTAAGTACAGTAGGCCTACTTGAGTAAATGTACTTAGTTACTTTACACCACTGTGATCATTATCCAGCAGTCCCCTCCATCCTCACCTGTCCCATCGTGGCTGTGACTCTGTGCCGTGTGCCACAAAGCAGGGATAGAAAAGGCTTTTCACCGGCGTCCTCGCAGGGAACCTGACAGACTAATTAATTATCACTGCATGTCAACGTCTTGGCTTTAACGGCACTGACGGTTGTCATGGTGATTATTACAGAGATCAGTTCACTCACACGATTTGATTTGATTCAACATCATGGAAGGAAACCGTAGCATTGTGTGTAGGACAAACGACATAACGCAGCCACTTTGAGGACTAGATAAGATGTTTATTGTCAGTGTATTCCGAATACAACGCATTTTTTTCCGTAAATTAACACCCTACTTGATCATACTACAGCGTCACACAAAAGCATCTAAAGTAGCAGATCTACAAGCTCGAAACGCGGTGCGAAGCGACGCGCTTCGAGCTTGTAGATCTGCTACTTTAGCTATCTCTGAATTTGAATCCTGAAAAATAACAGTTTTGGTTTCCGCCCGACAGAGACGATTTACTATTCTCCTAACCCTTGTATTTGACCTGTTGTTGGACCCTTCGGTGCGGCTGGTGTCAAACTGACCCAGGGTATTATTGGGATAGCTTACATAAAAACCTCCTTAGCATAGCAGCACACAGCAGGGAGCTCCGTTCTATTTATTTATTTCCCGATTATCAGCTTCTGAGAAGATCCTGTCCCCATGGAGCTCTCTGAGCATATGACAGGTCATGTTGTGTTCGGTGGCTGATGAGGCTTCTGTGATGTCCACAGATCCAAAGCCACCAACGTGTCCCCTGATGTCTCTCAGGGGGACACTGCATGCTCTCTGTGGCTGTTCCCTGTATAAATTAGCATGTTCACATGCATATTCAGATGAAACGGCATCACAAGACGAGTCGTACCTTGCTGGTTTGGAGGTCATAGCTGCCCTCTCACCCCCGCAAGCTGTTCTCCTCCCACTGTTCTTCCCCCGGGAACCAGGGAGGGAGGTCTGTGTGACTACCACGTGGTGGAAGAAGTACTCAAGATATTTTACTTAGGTAAAAGTAGCAATACCACAATATAAAAAATACTCTGTTACAAGCAAAAGGCCTGTGTTCAAAATGTTACTTGAATAAAAGTACAAAAGTATTGGGCATCAGGATATGCTTAAAGTACCAAAAGTAAAAGTAAAAAAAAAATGAAAATAGCTGATCTACAAGCTCACAACGCATCGCGATGCGATGCGTTGTGAGCTTGTAGATTGGCTATTTTCAAATAGCCCTAGGTATAAAATAGGGCTAAAGTTAATGTATGTTTTATAATACAATAATGTATACCTGCAAAGAAACTAGTGACTGGTAAATGGACTGCATTTATAACGCTTTTCTCCAAATCGCTTTACGATGTATTTCACATTCACACATTCTCACATTCACACACACATTCACACACACACACACACACACACACACACACACACACACACACACACACACACACACACACACACACACACACACACACACACACACACACACACACACACACACACACACACACACACACACACATTCACACACCGATGGTGGGGGAAACCATGCAAAGGCACCACCTTGTTCATTGGGAGCAGTGAGGGGTTCAGTGTCTTGCACTTCGCCAGGAGGAGCCGGGGGAACCTTCGGATTCCAAGACGGCCGCTCTACCTCCTTGACCCACTGCCGCCCAGTCTGTAAAGGAGTGGATCTCAAAGTGGGGTCTGGGGACCCCCATGCATGGGGTCCATGTGGTCCCCAGCAGAATGTGTTAATATAGCATTAAACTCAGTTCCAACCACTTCAGTAACCCCCTATATACATCTGCTATTTGAAAGTAGCCACGATCCACAAGCCCACACAGCTCATTTGTGGTGTAACACGTTGCGAGCCTGTAGATCTGCTATTTTCAAAGAACCTTGAAAAGAATTGCAATTGTTTTGAAACATTTTAACAACACAAGTCCCTGGCACAAAATATTTTTCAGATGGGGGTCCGCAACCAAATACATATGAATGTGGGGGTCCTTGACATGAAGACGTTTGAGAAGCACTGATGTAAAAAAAAGTGTGGATGGCTGCGAACCCTCTGCTGTCTCTCTTTCTGTGTGTGTGTGTGTGTGTGTGTGTGTGTGTGTGTGTGTGTGTGTGTGTGTGTGTGTGTGTGTGTGTGTGTGTGTGTGTGTGTGTGTGTGAGTGCGCGCGCGCGCGTGTGTGTGTGTGTGCGTGCGCGTGTGTGTGTGTGTGTGTGTGTGTGTGTGTGTGTGTGTGTGTGTGTGTGTGTGTGTGTGTGTTTGCGGGTCAAGTTGACCCGAACATCGTATGAAAGCCATTATGGGAGGACATTAGACATTACACAACAATATGGGAGCATTGTGTCCCCACTCCCCAGGGATTTTCTCTTCTATACGGCACATGTTCTTCTACAGAAAATAAGCCAAGGCCATTGAGGTTCTGATCGCATCCATCCTTGTATAATTTTTTCTTGCAGCAAAAGATTTGAAATGGGTCAATTTGACCACATCAAACCTAGGGATGGGACGATAATCGTTATTATCGTTTATCGTGATAAAAAAAACGCTTAGAATTTATGGTGAATTGTCCTCCGCTAGGATGAATTAGCTTTTGTTGAGCTGCAAATTCAGTACCACTTAAACCCTCTATACTTGATTAAACGGACCTGTAAAGAGCGCATTTGGAACGCTCTTATTTCACACTACATAAATCGAAACAAAAGTGGCATTTTGAGTTCACGATAATATCGTTAATCGCAATAATGTTTCGCCACAATAATCGTGACATCATGTAATTTCCATATCGTCTCATCGCTACACCACATAAGGATTAAACAATTCAAGGGTTGTTTATTTAACACTTTTGTTGATTTGCTTTATTTTAGCATGTTCTAACTCTTATGGTAAAGCCAGAGCTTTCTCTCAGTATATCTCTAATCTGACTGCACATCAGTGGTGTAAAGTAACTAAGTAAGTACATTTACTCAAGTGCTGTACTTAAGTACAATTTTACTTTACTAGAGTATTTCCAGTTACTGGAAACACAGTACTTTAGTTACTAGGTACTTTTTTTAGATTTGGATTATTATTACAAAACATACATTATCCCTATATATATATATACATTTCGGCCATTTGGAAAATAGCAGATCTACAAGCTCACAATGCATCGCGTTACATTCATCGCTACATTGCAGTATTGATACTTTTACTTGAGTAAAACATGTGAATACTTTTTCCACCACTGCTGCACATCTAGGCCTATAAGCTGCAAAAAAAAATGAGACAAGTGTACTGAAATGCAAAGGCTACACCTGTCACTTGTCAGATTAGCAATGGTAATACCGTACAAAGAACAAAGCCCTGCATGTCCCGAATGACTTGAGACATGTTATGTAAGCCGGGGGGAATCCCTCTCATCTGCAAGGCTAAAGACAACAGTCATCCATACCTCTCTTTCCCAGCGTTAAGCAGGCCTGCTATAACAACACACCAAGGATGTGGTGGCGAAGGGGCTTGTATGTAATTGGTAGATCTGTGTGCAGTGACGTGACCTTGTTGACATGTTGACACCTTAGCTCAGAGCTTTGCTTTTTATCCTTTTTTAAAAAACCTTTATTTATCCAGGGTAGGTGCTGAGCACGAATGCTCCTTCTCAGCAACGCCCTGCACAATCACAATTTTTTTTTATTTGTATTGATTGAATACTTTATTAACTTTGCAGATTGATTGTACAGAGGTACGGTTTACAAAGATTGTTAAAAGGATAACACAAAAAGCCCTAGGGGATAGTTTCCATTGTGGTCCTGTAATCCTGTAACCTCTAACTCACGCACGCACGCACACACGGGAGCTGACCAGTACAACAAGTCTTATACTGTTGGCCACTGAGCAGCTCCACTGAAGCAGTTGGGGGTTCAGTGCCTTGCTCAAGGGTACTTCAACAGACTTGGGGGAGGGGTGAGTGGCGGTCATTCACTTCCCCACCCAGATTCTTCCTACCGGTCCAGGGGGAATCAAACCGGGAACCTTTCAGCCACAAGCGTGCTCCTCTAGTGTCGAACCTTTAGGCCACTACTGTCCCTCCTTTCTCTCAATCTCTCTCTCCATTCAATTCAATTCAAAGGGGCTTCATTGGCATGAGAAAACATGCGTTTACAGTACATAAGGGGCGGCCATAGCTGAGTGGTTAGTGAGCCCGCCTAGGGAGCCAGAGGCCCTGGTTGCCCCAGGTACGATTCCAGGCCAGGCCAGCAAATGTATCGATGAAATGAAATTTGTCCCTGAGCAAGACTCTTAACCCCTAATTGCTCACAGGCCCTCATTGGAAACAAGACCGCAAGGACTTTCATGAACGGACCTGTTAAAGGAATTATCCTTATTATCCTTACATTGCAAAAGTGGAACAAAACAATCAAAACAAAATATTGTAAATATACAATTTAAAGGGAATAAAGAAATGTGTAAACAGAGCAGTGATGCATTGCAACACAAACTAACTTAGAAAACTTCTCTCTTCCACTTTCTCTCTCTCTCTCTCTCAACTTTCATGTGCCCCTGCAAACATGGGGTGGGTGGGGGGGTTGGCTGGTAATAATAACTGTCAGAGAAGATGAGTTGCTGTATATTTCCCTGGGTGAGCAGCAGGGTGTTATGAAGAATATCCATTGTCTCTGTCGGGCGGAGAGGAGATGCCTCTGCTCTCTTGTGTAATAATGAGCCGTAAACACACCTGAGTGCTGAGTCACGTGGTTGGGGGTGCGGGGGAGGGAGGGGGTCCCTCTAGCATGCATTTATCGGGGGGCTGTTTGCGAGGAATGTGTTTAATGGAAGCCTGCCTGAGAGAGACCATATGGCGGGCCGCTATGTCTGGCTCAAGGCCAAGGTTATTCACTCCTCTCTAAGCAGTGGTGGAAGGAAGTACTCTGAATTTGTACTTAAGTAAATGTACCATTACCATAATATTGAAATGCTCTGTTGCAAGTAAAAGGCATGTATTCAAAATGTTACTTGGGTAAAATAATTATAAATACCTTACTGTACCACAGTAAAAGCTCTCAAAGTTAATGTATGTTTTGTAATACTAATCTAAATAAGCAAAGTAACTAGTAGCTAAGGTTTTAATAGTAGTGAAGTAAAAAAAAATAGATTTGCCTCTTTGTAGTGTAGAGGAGAAGTATATTGAAAAATGACATGCTCAAGAAAAGGTACCTCCAAAACTGTACTTAAGTACAGTACTTGAGTAAATGTACTAAAGCACCACTGATAGTAGACCACCACATATTCTATTGTCGCTGTCGGGCAGAAACCTCTTATCTCCATACTCTTTGTGTTTTTTCGCAAAGTTCTTGATCATACTACAGCGTCACACAAAAGCGTCAAAAGTAGCAGATCTACAAGCTCGAAACGCGGCGCGAAGCGACGCATTTCGAGCTTGTGGATCTGCTACTTTAGCTGCTTTTGAATTTGAATCCTGAAAAGTAACAGTTTTGCCCATATGAGGTTTCCATCCGACAGAGACGGTAGTATTACCCAGTGCTTTTGGGTCAACATACCAGGGATGCCTGCCTGCCTGCTGATGGTGAATGAATGGTGTCATGGTGGGCATGTGTTTTTTTTTGGGGTGGTGAAGAACTCTCTCTCCGTTTGCCGGGACTCCTGCAGGGACAGGTATGTGGCAGAGGAATTTAGGGGTGCAATAGGTGTTATTTTAACTACGCTAACACCCCACCCAACACCCCAACCCCCATCCCCCTCAGCTGCTACTGTCTTCCACATATTCCAGCCTTAAGCCCCAATGCTGGTGTCGTGCTCAGTAAATAGCAGATCTACAAGCTCACAACTTTTAAATCTGCTATTTACGGCATGAAACACCAGTGTGCAACTAAGTGCTAAAAGCTACACTAACGTTTTTGTGGTTGAATAAAACGTTAACGTTGTGCGCTTGTAGATCTGCTATTTTCACTATTTATTTTTTAAAACAACTAATCGTTCAATTCATCCTAAACGCAGAAGTTCGAAATAATGACGAGGATTTGAGGTCATATCGCCCCCTCCAGCCCCTAACTAAACCCACCACGATGACACCATTCACCTAGCGGAGGAGCAGGCATCCCTGGTATGTGGACCCAAGCGCGGGTAATAACGTATAACGTCACGCTGCATGGACAGAGACCTGTGGCTGGTTGTCTGGAGCCACATCTGACAAGCCATCCCCAGCACGCCTTTACTTAAGCACACTCATAAAAGTCAGCGTGGCTAAAGATAGACACAGTCCCCGCGGGGACAGCCGTAAATCAGTAGAGGAGGCCCCTGGGGTTCCTATACAAAGAAAGAACAAGGGCCCTCAGGATGGTGCAGGTTAGCTCACTGCCTCTGTTCTGACTGACCTCCTCCTGTCTCTACTAGTTGTACCAAAAACAATCCTGCTCTGGTTGTAGTAGGTGATGATTAGAGTGAACTATACCGGTGATTCTCAACTTTTTTTTATTTTTATTTCAGGGACCCCCAGTTTGATATGCATTAGGCCATGATGGACCCCCATTTGATTCTAAATTATAATTGTTTTATCTCTGGGACACCCCAGTCTATACTGTAAAACCATCAGTGTTCATTTTACTCCAAATGGACCCCTAAGGGTACACTCTCAGTTACATAGGCTAAACAGGCTTTACACTTTATGAATTATTCCACACGACGAAAACACATATTCTATATTCACATATTGTCATGAATTCGGCAAACATTGCAACATTCAGCAACATTGAGGGGCCCAGAGTTCTTGTTTTACCCATTGTTTCTCAATCCGAGGGAAATACTATAGGATCTATAGCACAGAGCCCTGGGGGACCCCGGTCAACTAAAGCATTACAGGGTGTAAGTGGCTAATCATTTATTGGTGTCGGCCTCCGCCCCTCTGCAGGACAATTCACACCCCCCCCCTCACCCATCATCCACCCCCCCACCCCGCCCATGAGATTGATGTCAGCTGCCTCGTGCCCAAAGGGCCTCCACCACATTCCTGGCTCAGCTGGACATCCAGCAGGCCACCACCTGCACCGTGTCAACAACCAGCGTGCACGCGCACACGCGCGCGCACACACACACACACACACACACACACACACGGACACAGACACAGACAGACACACACGCACACACACAGAAACTAAAAGGCGCTAACTACACGGGGTTAAGTATTTCCCCCTCGCTGTGAAAGCATTTACCGTCACCCTAAACTGGAACCTGTTGTAAAAAAAATATACACTCCCACAAAAGACTGAAGTGTTTTTGATGGGTTGTGGTGGGTAAATATATACCTTTTATTTTACGTTTTTAACCCCCGCTTGAGAGGACCTTTTCTACGAATGCCATTATCTGATAGTGGAAAAAGAACGACGGAAGGAAAAAAATAATAATGAAGGGTCAAAGTATGGGGACAGGGGGAGATCTTTTTTCAATATATTTTGTATAATCAAATCTTTATTTAACAGTACAAACACTCATTGAGATTTAAAAAAAAATATCTATTTTGTAACTGTTGTCTGGCCAAGATGTAGGCAACAGTGCAAGTCAATATATTCAAATAAATTACACACAACTACTGTATTTAATCACTTATGAGAGATGATACAAATAAACTTATATTATATGAAGCACATAGCATTAAAAAAAATTAACAAATAAAAAAAGAGGAACTTTCTTTCAGTGTTGTTTTACTTTCTTTAAACATTTCTTCCAAAGATATTAGCCCATGACTCTCTGCGCGTGTGTGTGTGTGTGTGTGTGTGTGTGTGTGTGTGTGTGTGTGTGTGTGTGTGTGTGTGTGTGTGTGTGTGTGTGTGTGTGTGTGTGTGTGTGTGTGTGTGTGTGTGTGTCTGTGTGCGTGTGTGTGTGTGTGTGTGTGTGTGTGTGTGTGTGTGTGTGTGTGTGTGTGTGTGTACTAACAATGGTGAGAACAGAGGTATGGTGTCTTGTCTCAGCTGTTGTTTCACAGTGTGCGGTGGTGGGTGAGAAGATTTTTTTCACTCTCCCTCTCTGTCAGTCCCACATGTACACCCTGAGTCCCACTGACAGAGCAATGTTGTCAGGACGGGGGTACTGTTAAGGGTGACGTAACCATCACGTAATCGTTCCGTCATCTCCTATATTAACTCCACCTGGGTTCCTTTCTTTGTACGTTTATTATCAAATGTATCAAGCTCATCTTAATTTACTGTTGATAATCTCTTAATGTTCTTGTAATCTTAATTGTGCAGTTCTTTATAATTACATTGGTTATTATTACTTGACAGTCCTTTTGAACCATCACTCCTTAGAATAATACTCGGGACTTCCCTTCCGCGCGGGCTTCCCTAATTCTGCATACTGTGACCTCCTTTGTCGTCTGCCGACTCCTCTGACTCCCTGACTGTGTGTGTGTGTGTGTGTGTGTGTGTGTGTGTGTGTGTGTGTGTGTGTGTGTGTGTGTGTGTGTGTGTGTGTGTGTGTGTGTGTGTGTGTGTGTGTGTGTGTACAGTACTAACAATGGTGAGAACAGAGGTACGGTGTCATGTCTCAGCTGTCGTTTCACAGTGTGCGGTGGTGGAAACGTGAGAAAAAATGTTCACTCTCCCTCTCTGTCAATCCCACATGTTACACCCTGAGTCCCACTGACAGCAATGTTGTCTCCTCTTCTCTCCTTACCTCTGTCTCTCTCTCTCTGTCTTAACCACTTAAACCCTCTAGTTCTTAGGGAAACAGACCGGATTTACAACTATACTTGCACTGCCTATTTTCCCTCTACACAAAACCTCTTTGCCAAAAATAGCTCACAACGCGGTGTGTTGCGACGCGTTGTGAGCTTGTAGATCGGTTTTGGGTGAATGTCGTCCCCCCCCCCAGAATAGGCATGCTGGGGTTCAGCGCTTCAGAAAATGTCAACCCTCACTAAACCTCATTACAAGATGGCAGCATTTCCGTCGACTCACTGTGTGTCTCGTATAGGAGGGCTATGGACAGTTCAGAAACCTGCCTACCAGTGATGGGGGATTCCAAGCTAATAGAAACGATAGCCTTTCTCCTCCTGGACAGTTAGCGTGCTAACATACAAGCCATTGTCCTTGCATTAATAAAAAAATAATAATTATGAGACGTTTGAAATCTTCGAAAATGGGGGAAGTGGTCCTATAATGGGGGTGAACTTTCAGCGAAAATATCAGATCTACAAGCTCACAAAGTAATGCAACACATACTGTGAGCTTCTAGATCGGTTTTCAGTGAAGATAATAGTTGTAGAGAGGAAAAAGGAAGGGGCACGCCAGTCAACCATAAGTACAGTATATAGATAAGTGGTGATGGCCTTTATTATTAGTGTCAGTTAATGTCTAGGTTTTTCGTGTTTCAGTTCACTGAGATTTATTCCCATGAGTAAACACTTCACTTCACGCTGGGCTAAAAAATCATCTTCAATTTAGCTTTTTTGTTTGATCCGCTTTGATGTCGGATTCAAGATACCCTCCTTCAGCAAGGAGCTCTCTCTGTCTCCCTCTCTCTTCTCTATCTCTCCCTCTCTCTTCTCTCCATCTCTCTCTCACAGCTGATTAGGTGGAAATGTAATGTATGTGTTTGCATAACAAACAAACAAAAGACTGATTGCCATTACCCATTAGTGGAGCTAGGGGGTCGCGGCGGTTATCCGCGGCTAACAGTGGCGTCGATTCGCTTCAGGTCGTGGTTACCTACAGTATAGGTACCCTGTTTCTCAAGGGTCCTTGAGAGGGTTCCAGGGGGTGAAAGAGAAACAAGCCGGTTGCACACCTACAAAGCGACAGGTGCTTAAGAGAGGACCAAACTAGGGCCAACAACGTTGAACCCTCCTGGGTTCAAGAGGGTCCCCAGCTAAATGATGTAACATAGCATCAAAATCTGTTGAACCAATTCAACCTTATATACATCTGCTATTTGAAAATAGATATAATGCTATTTGAAAATAGATCTACAAACGTACGAGAAGCTTGTAGATCAGCTATTTTCAAAAAGGCTTGAAAAACTGTTAATATATTTTTAAAACATTTTAACTGTTCTAAATTAAATAATAAAATAAATAGTGCAAAGAATGATATATCAATCTAAATAAATAAATCCTAAAACTAGAAGAATTCATAAAAAAAGCGTAACCAGATTAAAAACTCATTTCAACTGCTGTTAAGAAATGCATACATAGAGTTCATCTATAGAGTTCATCTATAGAGTTCATCTATAGAGTTCATCTCATCTAAAGCATAGGAATGCATAAACCCCAAAGTTCATATCGTCTCTGTCGGGTGGAAACCTCATAATTATGTCCAAAACTGTAACTTTTCAGGATTCAAAATTCAAAAGCATCAAAAGTAGCAGATCTACAAGCTCGAAACGCGCCGCTAAGCATCGCGTTTCGAGCTTGTGGATCTGCTACTTTTGATACGTTTGTGTGACGCTGAAGTATGATCAAGTAGGGCAATAATTTACGAAAAAAACAGTAAAAAAATGGAGATAAGAGGTTTCTGCCCAACAGCAACGTTATAATACCTAGTAGTGGGGGATTATTTGAGTACAATACGAGAAAAAGGTGGAGGGCCACTTGGCCTAGGAGCATCGTTGCCCTCGTCATTTCCAATCACCATCACAGGCCCTCAGAGGTAGCCTGGTATCCAGCCTGCTTCGCTACGTTCGGCGGACTTTTTTTTCTCTCTTCGCTTCTCAGTCTGGAAAGCCTCCTATCTCCAAGGGAGGCGGGACATGCCAAAAGCTTCGAATCGAACCTGGGGCTTCTGATTGGTCTGTGGTGCGGGGCGGGACCAAAAAAACAGTGTGATCGTTGTGATTCGTCATTCGTTTGAACAACATCCAATCACCAACGACGTTGCCCAACGTAACATATGTAGTTCCAGTGTAGTTCTGCAAAACCTCCCAATAGGCTTTTGGGAGAAAAAAAAGTCCGCCGAACGTAGCGAAGCAGGCTGGATACCAGGCTACCTCAGAGGAGCTCACCCACAATAAACTGGACAGTTCCCTCCGGAGGGAACGGCTCATTAATGTCATACAGTATGACCATTGCCGTCGGGGTGGAAACCTTGTATGTCCAAAACCATTCCTTTTTTATTAAGTAAAAAAAACAACGATTTAAAATAGTGAAAATAGCCGATCTACAAGCTCACAACGCCTCGCAAGTAAATCTGCTATTTTCACTACTTTCGTGTGACACTCTTGCATGATGAAGTAAGAGCGTTAATTTACGAAAAAACATCAAAATGTGAAACTTGGAAACATGCTTGGTTCCTCCCCCGACAGCAACGATATGCACTTGCTGAGTGAATCTCTGCTGCCGTGTCTTCTCCTGGAAGAGTGAGAGAGAGAGAGATCCAGCGGTATTCAGAGAGTGTGTGTGTGTGTGTGTGTGTGCGTGCGTGAGAGAGAGAGAGAGAGAGACACACACACACAGATGCTTGGGGGGGGGATTCGTTATTGCATAACATGACGTTACTCTCCTCCTGTGAGGAAGGAAGAAGGCCTCTGTGACGGCTTGGTGAAATGCAGTGAACCCTCCTTGTGTGTTCAGTGTTCCACAGCAGACCAGACCACCGCCGCAGTAATTGGCTGATGATGATGATGATGATGATGATGATGTGGCCTCAAGGACCACAGCAACAAGCTTTCTGGTTGCCTGCTAATCAAAAAGGGCAGAGATCGCTTCTGGCACCTTGATACTGCATACACGCACGCATGTTTCAAGCATGGCTGCTATTCATTTGCGCTCGCGTGTGTGTGTGTGTGTGTGTGTGTGTGCGTCTGTTGTGGTGGTCACTCTGACTGCTCAGGGTTGCCAGATTTTCACGAGAGATACATATAACCAGGTCTATGAAAACAAGCTCCAAAAGAAGCGGCTCTCAAGAAGAGATACATAATAACCAGGTCTATGAAAACAAGCTCCAAAAGAAGCGACTCTCAAGAAACAAAACACAAGGTAATACCGGTCATCTCCACCAGGCTTTAGCCCGGGGTACCAAGCTCAGGGGGGCACCACCAAAAAAAGTAATATTGCGCCGAAATACATAAACATGCTCTAAAAATGCACGTGGCGCTCCAATCTGACCACGGCAGCCATTCGGCTGGTCAGTTAGATGGGTGGGAGCAGTGGCCAACGCTTTCAGGATTTTCACGTGGGCCTTGCTCCAGAAAGGTTTGGGAACCACTGTTTTTAGACAACTGTAGGAAGCAAGCCCAAATCGGCAACGACACTTTGGCAACAAGCCCAAAAAAGAAAAACACAACCCCTAACTACCAATATTTACAAGCGACTTCACAGAAAAACAAGTCCAAAGTCTCTCATAATAAGTGGACTTGGCAGCTATGCTTTGTGACAGAGTTGCCTCGGTTGGCATGAGTTGACCCTTTGACTTGTTACATGATCATACGTCAGGGGAATTCTGAGAGAAACTCACAGCATGCCGGTGAGACTTCTACAGAGTGCCATGTATTCCAACCAGGGCTGCTTAACATTTTGTGCCAGGGATTTTTCAAAAATAGCAGATCTACAAGCTTGTATATCTGCTATTTTTGAATAGTAAAAGTATAAAATACGGGTTAAAGTGGTTAAAATGATTGTGACGCGATATTATCTCATTTTGATGGGGACCCCCATGTACCCCCCATGGGTCCCCGGACCCCATTTTGAGAACCAATGGTGTATAAACTCAACTCACCAGTGTCACACACAGCCTGTAATGGGCAAATGCTTCAGTACCATCATGACACCATAGCAGTGACCTCTGCTACTTCAAGTCAGCCCCTTGTTCACACTGGCTGCTTTGACAGCCGGAGGAGTGAGTCAACATCTCCAGTAGTTAGTAGATGAACTAGGGTGTGTGTGTGTGTGTGTGTGTGTGTGTGTGTGTGTGTGTGTGTGTGTGTGTGTGTGTGTGTGTGTGTGTGTGTGTGTGTGTGTGTGTGTGTGTGTGTGTGTGTGTGTGTGTGTGTGTGTGTGTGTGTGTGTTGCTCACTCTGACTGCTCAGAGTTGCTAGATTTTCACGAAACATACAAATAACCAGGTCTATGAAAACAAGCCCCAAAAGAAGCGACTCTCAGGAAACAAAACACAAGGAAATACTGGTCATCTCCACCAGGCTTTAGGACGGGGTACCAAGCTCAGGGGGGCACCACCAAACACCTGGCCAAAAAGTTCAAAAAAGTCCGGACTATTGCAAGTACTGCCAGTACACTTGCGCCAGTATCACACAGAGCCTGTAATGGGCACATAGCACATACAGTTCTACAGTACCGTGACACCAGCAGTGACCTCTGCTGCTTCAAATCAGCCCCTTGTTGTCACACTGGCTGTTTTGACAACCAGAGGAGTGAGTCAACATCTCCATTAGTTAGTAGATTAACTAGGGTGTGTGTGTGTGTGTGTGTGTGTGTGTGTGTGTGTGTGTGTGTGTGTGTGTGTGTGTGTGTGTGTGTGTGTGTGTGTGTGTGTGTGTGTGTGTGTGTGTGTGTGTGTGTGTGTGTGTGTGTGTATGTGTGTGTATGTGTGTGTGTGTGTGTGTGTGTGACTGTGTGACTGTGTGTGTGTGTGTGTGTGTGCGCGTGTGTGTGTGTGCGTGTGTTGTGGCAGTCACTCAAGATGAACCAGGGTTGTGTGCTCTGAGGAAAACAAGGTGTTGCAGACTCTGGCTCTATACGCAGAGAGTGATGTACAATACTGTAAAACACAGTTTTAACAGTGTTGTACAGTAGGACTGTACATTGAACGTGGAGCACGCGAGCCCCCCAGCTGACAGAACGTGGTGGGACAAGCGACCTTTGAAACGATAACAAACTGTGATGGTTCATTTGGGGGTGGGTCCTCCCGCTGAGATATTTAAACCCCCTCCCGGCCATATCTCAGCTGGAAGGCTGACAGGATTACGGCACACAAACACATCATCACTAGGCCTGACACAATTATTACATAATCGCCTGTTAGCAGTTAATCGCAATTGTTTGGCATACCGGCAGAATCGCTTCCATTCACCTACATAAAATTCGTCTGCTGAACATTTTTCATACAGCTTCAAACATATAGCGGAAATAGCATGGTTGTGAGCGTTGTAGATCTGCTATTTCCAATATTTAAAAAAAAAAGTTTGGAAAGTAAAAAATTGGCCCAAAATAGGGACGCCCGGGTTGAAAGTGGTTAACCACTCGAACCCCAGCATCCCTATTCTGGGGGGAACATTCATATAAAGTCTTACCACACGAACACTTTACTTAAAGGTTGGGTCTCTCTATACCAGTCACTAGCGGTAAAGTGAATAATAACACATCACAACAACTGGCTGGGATGCTCCATGTGTTGTGTTAGCTGTTGGTACTTAACATTTCTAATCCCTGCATGCAGCAGCAGCAGTGTGTCTTAAAGCAACGGCACGTATCCTGGCTTAGCTGATCAACTTCAGCCTGCTAGAGTCCATATTGATCAGTGAGCATAGTGCACTCTCACCCACGCACCACATCAACACTCCGTCATGCAGAGCACTACAAACACTGATTGGGTCAGAAGGTGCATGGGCTACATGAAGAGGATATGGAAATGATGTGTGTCATGGAAACATTGATTGATTGATTGATTGATTGATTGATTGATTATTTAATTATTAATTGATTGATCGATATTACGCAACCACTAATCAGTGGAATACTCTGCCAACAGATCTTAATTCCCTGAATTCCCAGCTAAAGTTTAAAACTGATCTTAGATCATGGCTACACTTAAATACAAATTGGACTTCGATAAACCTCTCTCCTGGCTTGCCTGCCCTTTGGTTACAGACTGCTCACTCTCTCATTGTGACTTTGTTAAGTCTCTTGTCTTACTTGTACGGTTTTTATATTAGTATTTATTCTTGTGTTTTTGCACTGCTGTTCGTATAGTCTGTTTGGTGTTGATTGTTTTAAAATCAACCACAATGGAAACAAGCTTTGGCTTTTATGTGATTTTATCCATTTAAGTGCCTTTTAAGGGTGATTCTGTGTGCTTCTTTTTTGATTGATTGAAATTGTTATTAGGCAAAAGAATGTAAAACAACACAGTTACATTTATAATGCTTTTGTCTAAAAGGTCCGGCCAAAAAAGTCCTTGCGGACTTGTTTCCGTTGGGGTCCTTGAGTTAATTTCATAGACATATATAGTAGCAACCAAACAGTTCAAAAATCAACATGAAAATACAGATAATACAGAAAAAATACCACTATGTACAAAAAAAGCATTTAAAAAATATATGTACAAAAAAAAGGGGGGGGGAAGCATGGAAAAATAAAAATTATATACAAAAAAAGCATGAGGAAATACAAAATATGTACAAAAAGAGGAGGGGGGGGGGTCGTCTGTCTACAGGGAAACTGGTACTAGCTCCTCTTTCGGCCTCCAGAAAGATGGGTTTTTAGGGCTGTTTTGAATGAGCCCAGGGAACTGCATTTTTTGAGGGATGGGGTTAGACTATTCCATTCCTTGGTGGCTGTGCTATAGAAGGAGAATTTGCCCATGTTTGTTTTATGGGAGGGTGGTACCAGATTGTTGTTTACGCTCCCTCTAGTTTCGTGGCTGTGGGTGTCACTAACTTTTTCGAGGTATTTATACAGATATGCGGGTATAGGGGGCATATCGGGCAAATCTGCATTTACAATTTTGAAGACCAGACCCATTTTTAGTTGTTTAACCCTGTCTTCCACCCTGAGCCAGCCTAGGCTGGCAAAGTGAGTGGGAGAGAGGTGGGTCATGGGCCCCAGTCCGAGAAGTAGTCGGATCAGTTTGTTTTGGGAGGTTTGAAGCTTAGTCTGCAGTGACACTGAGGTGTTGGAGTACCAAGAGGAGCTAGCATAGTCAAAAAGGGGCTGTATCAGGGCCCCTGAGAGGGTCCTGAGGGCCTGAGGGTTGAAAAAAGAGGAAACTCTGCCCATAAATCTGGTTCTCTGGTTTACTCCTTTGACCACCTTTGTTGCCATGCTTTCACCTGTCAGGTATTTGTATACACCTTGTATTCTAAATGTTGTTCTATTTTTGATTGATTGATTTTATTTGGAAAGAAAGTATACAAGTACAAACACAATATAAATCATACCCAGGATAACACAATAAAATGCAAATAGTTATTTCCAGTGCAACCATACTAGGTGCAGCACCATTAAAATACATTGAAAGATGCACTATGTAACTTTCCTCTTCTACCACGGATTTCAACCCGGTTTCCTGCTTAAGTGCTGACATTTTTACCATTGAGCTAATAGAGCCTGCCTGCTTGCTCAGGGGATAAATTGAATCTTGACCTTCAGGTCTAGGTGAGACATGACCTTTGACACGATCTACTGTAAATGACTCAATAGTAGAGCAGGTAGACTAAATACAACCACCCCATTTGTATAAGTTATATTGTATGAACATACTCTACCATACAGATTGGACAAAATGTAAAATAAAACATTAAAAAAAGACACAGAGAGAGGCTTTAAATACAATAAATAGTCTTCGCCTATTTGACATGCATCACATCACAGCACATGATACATAAGAAACGTACCTAGAAAACAAAAATATTAAAATGAATAAAATGCGATATCCACAAGCATTAAGACTCCCTAGCACTCTAACTCTTCCCATAAAAAAACCTTTTCACATCATTTTTAAAAGTCTGTTTAGATTGAGATTGCCTAACGGACAGGGTCAGGTCATTCCAAAGATAAATATCCATGTAAATAAAATAACTCTTATCAAAATGTTTGACTTGAAACGTTTGATTTGCTTATGAAGTCTGTCTACGAGAGAGTGAGTGAGTGAGTGAGTGAGTGAGTGAGTGAGTGAGTGAGTGAGTGAGTGAATGAGTGAGTGAGTGAGTGAGTTAGTGAGCGAGCGTCTGTCCGTCCGTCTATTCAGTGGTGTAAAGTAAGTTAGTAACTAAGTACATTTACTCAAGTACGGTATATATGTACAAATTTGAGGAATCTTTACTTTACTGGAGTATTTTACATTTTCAGTACTTTTACTTCTACTCCACTACATCTCAGAGGCAAATATTGCACTTTTTACTCCACTACAATTATTTGAAAGATGTAGTTAACTAGGTACTTTGTAGATTTGTATTAACATTATAAAACATGCATTAACCACTTTATCCGTATACTTTGGCTATTTGAAAATAGCAGATCTACAAGCACACAACCCGTCGAGCTTGTAGATCGGCTATTTTCAGGAGATTTGTATACATTTTGAAGATGAGTACTTTTACATTTGGTACTTTAAGTACACTTTGATGCCAATACTGTTGTACTTTTACTCAAGTGCATGTTGAACACCGGACTTTTAATGTATTTCTGCATTGCAGTATTGATACTTTTACTTCAGTAAAACATTTGGGTACTTTTTCCACCACTGCATCTATCCATCTATCTATCTATACATCCATCCACCCATCCATCTATCCATCATCTATCCATCTATCCATCACCCATCTATCTATCATTTACAGTCTACTGGCTAAATATAGCAGACCAGTACTGGAAGTAACTCTAGAAGGCTGTCCAGGCGCACAAGTCCTGGTCAATTGGACTAATGAGGGACCCAAGTGGGGACGGGCAGCACATATCTCCCAGGGCAGTTCAGTTCTGATGCTCAAGTTCGTTCCCATAACCCCCCCACCCCCACCCCTCTCTTCCCGAAGCCAACCATTAATAGACAAACCTCCTATTTGCACTCCAAGAACTCAGTCATCACATACTATGTATGGTATTCTGAATAGACCACACCGCTGCACTGCTTAGAATAGAGTGGGGTTTGTTAACCCATAAATCATGTTGTTGTTTCTTTTGGCCCGCCTGGTCGCAGCATTGTAAGAGGGGAGCTCAAATAACAGCCCGGGTGAAATATCGTCATTCTGTTATGATCTGCTTTGGGTTTTATTGTTTTACTTTAGATTTTTTTAAAACAAGGTTATGGTACGGTTATGTAATACTGAGAAACAAAGTGTAGACTACACGGTTGGGAAGAAGTCTCAGATTTGGTACTTAAAGGGATAGTTCACCCAAATAATTACTTATTTTCTATCGATTACTCACCCCATGGAGACTTGAATTCATGGAGATTTTTAAGTTTTTGTCACATTCCTGAGCCAATAATTTGATGATAATAATAAAGACGCTAATGTATCCGGTAGGACATGGGTTTTCAACTGGTGGCCCGTGGACCACTGGTGGTCCGTGAAGGTATTGCATGTGGTCCCTGACCATGCATTTAGTTATGTAGGAAAGTGAAGACTTGTATTTTATTTTATTTTATCGACCACTTTGTAGTGAATGACCCGGTGACGTATAATGACGCGTCAATGTTACTGGGAAGTCGGATGTGAAGAACTTCCACAGAAAAGGGAGTTAGAATCTCAAGGGAAACTGTACTGGATTGTCTGGTTGTGTCACTATTATTAGGAAATGTGCCCATAATAAATTGCATGTGTCTGCTCGTTCATACATAAGTTGCAATGAATCAGTTGTTTTTAGGTCTTGACCACTAGCATATCTCAGTTAAATAATAACCTCGGACTTGATTTAATTCACCTCGAATTAACAAATGTAATTAAGCCCTTAACAGTCATTATTTAATTTCAAGCTTTTCCCCCCACACCACACCCATATCACCCCTCCCAACACAACAGTGGTCCCCAGGTTGATTCTTAGTCAGGGTGGTGGTCCCTGCTTCATAATCAGTTGAAAACCCCCCCAAAAAAAAAATATATATATATATATTTGAGACTCTTTGAGTCTCCTATCGGAGAGACTGCCGGTCATCAAATTATTGGCTTAGGAATGCGATAAAAACAAAAAAATCTCCATGAATTCAATGCTTCATGGGGTGTGTAATTGATAGAAAATAAGTCAATAAGTGAACTACTCCTTTAAGTCAAAGTATCGAAATCTCTGTTACAAGTAAAAGGCCTGTATTGAAAATTTCAAAAAAGTACAAAAGCATTGGCATCAAAATATACTTACAGTGCCAGAGTACATTTTTCAAAATTTGTCAAACGTTTTCAAAAATAACAGATCTACAATCTCACAACGCGTTGTGACCTTGTAGGTTGGCTATTTTCGAATAGACTGTATAAAATAGGGCTTGATTGGTTCATGTATGTTTGGAATGTAACTCTATAAATTAAAAAATATTTTTAGTGGCGTAAAAAGTAACAATATTTGCCTGAGATGTAGTGTAGAAGTAGAAAGAATGAAAAGAAAGAGAAAAAAATGAATGACTCGGTATCAAAAACTGGAAATACTCAGGTCAAGGAAAGGTTACCTAAAATGTAATCAACTTAGTACATGAGTAAACATGTTTAGTTACTTTCCACCACTGAAATAGTGTTGTGCTGTGTTTACTTTTTTTTATGATAACTGTTAATAAGTTGCAAATCTGTTTATAGTCTGAATTGGAAAATCAGCTGGAATGCTGCAAAGGGTTGAATGAGGACAGAAACAGATCAGTAGTATAGCGTTGTTGTCGGGCAGAAACCTCTTATCTCCATATCTGAACTTTTTGTTTTTTCGTCCCTACTTGACATACTACAACGTCACACAAAAGCATCAAAAGTAGCAGATCTACAAGCTCGAACGAGGCGCAAAGCGTCGCATTTCGAACTTGTAGATCTGCTACTTTTGCTATCTTTTCATTTAAATCCTGAAAAGTAACAGCTTTGGACATGTGAGGTTTCTACCCGACAGAGACGATAGATTACATTGCAAACGTGCAAACGTACACACACACACACACACACACACACACACACACACACACACACACACACACACACACACACACACACACACACACACACACACACACACACACACACACACACACACACACACACACACACACACACGCACACACACACACGCACACACACACACACACACACACACACACACACACACACACACACACACACACACACACACACACACGTCTGTGTATGTTACTCAATACATTAAGACAGTAGCTCTCAAAGTGTGGTCCAGGGACCTTGAAAGGGTTCCAGGGGGTCCCCAGCAAAACAAAAACAAAATAGTCAATATAGCATAAAAATACTTTCAATCTCTTTAAACCTATATACATAGGCTATTTTTGATCTACAAGTTATGAGCTTGTAAATCAGCATTTTTTTAACAACACAAATCTTATATGGGGGCATGCCCTGGTACAACATATTTTCAGATGGGGGTCCGTGCTGCGGCCAAATACATATTAATTTGGGGGGGTCCTTGACATGAAAAAGGTTTGACAACCACTGAACTAGACTGAGAGAGAATTATCTGGCCTAATTAAGAAAGTTCTGACATTGCCTGGAACTGGGTGAGCTCAGAATGTAACATCATTCTCAGCAGTAATGTGTGGGAGTTGGAACTTGGCGAGCTAGCCAGGCCTGCAACATCCATCCATTGGTGCCAGGGAATACTTGAGTGAGCAGAGAGGAGGACCCAGGACTTAAGAGATAAATATACTTCCCTTCATGAAAACAAATGCTGTTTTAGCAAGCAATTTGTCGCTGTTGGGCAGAAACCTCTCATCTCAATATTCAGTTTTTGAATTTGATTCCTGAAAAGTAACAGTTTCCACCCGACAGAGAGGAATTAAAAGTGTACCAGATGTTACACAACCCAACTGATCATCAACTATTTTCTTGAACAGCTGAGATCATGGGTCAAAGCACTATTTTATTATAATTAGCGATATATCATTTCCTATGTGCTTGCAATGTAACAACAACGTTCCCAATGATGGTAAATTGCAGTGGTGGAAAAAGTACTCAGATTTTGTAGTTGAGTAAAAGTTGCAATACCACAATATAGAACTAAAGTCCTGTATTCAAGTATTTTAAAGAGTAAACATTACAAAAGTATTGGCATCAAAATATACCAAACGTTACCAAAGTAAGTAGTTTTTTGGAGTAACAAGTACAATATTTGCCACTGAGATGTAGTAGTATATGAGTATGTGAGTAGAAGTATACAATATTTTAAAAATGGAAATACTCAAGTCAAGTTAAAGTCCCTCAAACTTGTACTTAATAATTATATTTTAATTATGATGAGATATGATGTTTCATACATAACAAAAACAAATCATCAAACATCAAAACAATCAAATAGAAAAGTTTCTATTAACCAGAAGTAAAAAGTAAAACGTTTTCTTTTTTATTGTTGATGCGTTTTGATTTATTTCGTTCTTTGTTATCTTCGAGCGGTCCTTTTGAATCTGTAAGAAACATCATAATTGTGGGATCGCTAAAGCGATCACACTACTGTTATTGCCATTATTTATTATATCATCCGACCGTTTTTTGACGGCTAACTAGTCCTTCATACTTTTAGCTACAAACTCCATTCCAACTCTACAACGTTCGGCCTACTAAAAAAATAGTAAAAATACTTAAAAGTTGATAAAAAGAGTAAAAATACTTAAAAGTTGATAAAAATAGTAAAAATACTTAAAAGTTGTAAAAATTAGTAAAAGCTACTTTATAGTAAATAAAGTGACTAAAAATAATTTAAAGTAAATACCTTGAGTAAAAATACTTAAGAGTACTTATATTGAGTAAAAATACTTAAAAGTACTCAAAATGAGTAAAAATACTTAAAAGTTGAAAAAAATAGTAAAAATACTTAAAAGTTGATAAAAAGAGTAAAAATACTAAATAGTTGTAACAATTAGTAAAAAAATACTTTAAAGTAAATAAAGTGACTAAAAATAATTTAAAGTAAATACATTGAGTAACAATACTTAAGAGTACTTAAATTGAGTAAACATACCCAATTTAACCCAAAATAACAATACAAATACTTTAACACCTTTCAAACCTTTCGAACCTTTCAAACCTTTCACATCTTTCAAACCTTTCGAACCTTTCGAACCTTTAGAACCTTTCAAACCTTTTACATCTTTCAAACCTTTAGAACCTTTCAAACCTTTAGAACCTCTTAAACCTTTCAAACCTTTAGAACCTTTCAAACCTTTAGAACCTCTTAAACCTTTAGAACCTCTTAAACCTTTCAAACCTTTCAAACCTTTAGAACCTTTCAAAGCTTTAGAACCTTTAAAACCTTTCAAACCTTTAAACCTTTCAAACCTTTAACACTACTAACACTATCAATACTCAATACCATCAACATTCTTAGCGATCCCACACTGTTTCTTCAGGAACAGTACCTTCTAGTTCATACTGTTATGCAATGATCTGTTCTAATAAAACTTTAAACTACAGTACTTGAGTAATTGTACTTTCCTGCATAATATAATTTCCTGTGTGCTTACAATGTACAACAGTGTTCCCAAAGACGGTGAAGTGACAAATAAGCCTGTGTCTCTGGAACCACATCGTCTCTGTCGGGGGGAAACCTCATATGTCCAAAACTGTTACTTTTGTAGGATTCAAAAGCTTCAAAAGTAGCAGATATACAAGCTCGAAACGCGTCGCTTCTAGCTTGTAGATCTGCTGCTTTTGTTGCTTTTGTGTAACGCTGTAGTATGATCAAGTAAGGCATTCATTTATGAAAAAAACTAAGTTAGAATACGGAGATAAGAGGTTTCTGCCCGACAACAAGAACATGCTTTGTTGCTAACCTATAGGATCAAATCCAGAGAAAGAATCCCAGTCAACTGCTCTCGCTCTGTGTGCTTTTAAACCAGGAGAAGCCTGTTAAAGTTCTAATAAATGACATAATCAAAATAAAGCCCTGAAAAGCCAGCGCCTTACTCTCAACATTAGCAGAGGTCAATGTTAGGAGGTGGTCTCAGTAATCATACATACTGAAAATATTTCTGCTATAGTGCCAGAAGATTATTGCATACCGTCTCTGTCGGGTGGAAACCTCATATGTCCAAAACTGTTACTTTTCAGGTTTAAAAAAAAAAGAATAGTAAAAGTTGCAGATCTACAAGCTCGAAACGCATTGCTTCGGGCCGCGTTTCGAGCTTGTGGATCTGCTACTTCTGATGCTTTGTGACGCTGTTATATGATCAGTAGCCATTAATTTATGGCAAAACACAATGTTTTTGAATATGTAGATAAGAGGTTTCTGCTCAACAGCAGCGATATGTCTGCTAGTGCCAGATGAATATTTCATACAAGTATGTGTCTTCGGTTTGAAGTGTGGTTGCATAAAAAACTTTATCGATCTCCTAAACAGGCTTGACATGGCCTACAGCAGTGTTTCTCAAACATTTTCATATCAAGGGCCGCACAAATTCATATGTATTTTGCCACAGACCGCCCCCCCCCCCTCCCCCATGGAAATACTCCAGACCTCCATAAGAGAAGATTTGAGTAAAACAATTCTTCAAATTCCACATTTTTCAAACACTCACGTTCTGTCTATTCAGGCACATCATCATCAGCATCACCATTTTATTATTAAGACCAAACATTTCCAAAATGAGCTTGAGATCGGCTATTTTTGAATAGCCAAAGTATAAAATAGGGTAACGTTTTGGTGCTATACTAACACATTTTGCTGGGGACCCCGTCAATGACCCCAGGGGGTCCCTGGGCTGGACCCCACTTTGAAAAGCCCTGGCCTATACAGTATGAGTCTGCATAACTGAAACATTGGATGCAAATATGGTACATTTTGAAAAATTATGTTGCAGGGTGGAAGTGTGGTTATTCCCAACACAATAACCCTGCACTGTGCCCTCACGCTTCCAGGTCTCAAAGTAAAAAGCAGAAACATAAGATGACAAGATCAGTTTATCTCTGAATGAGTTGAGCGATATTGGGGCTGTTAAAAGAAGCATGATAGTGAAAAAAATAAAAGTACTCAATCCAAACAAATATTGTGTAATCACAAAGGAATCTACAAAGATTATTAATCTAAAAAAGGGCAGGCGTAGTATGTCAAAGTTCAGCCTATAACTTTTGTCTTTTTTTTATGATACACATGAACTGTGACCGCGATGTATTATTTTATTTAAGTGTATTTTAAGTTGATTAAGTTGTTGGGGGGGGGGGGGAGCAAACTAAACTAACCAAATTAAACTAGTATTAACCTCTCTTTTTTTCTGTGAAGTGAACTCATGTATATTGTAAATGAAGGCAAATATGGTCTGAATATGACTATGGCTCCATCTGCTGGTCAGACGACAGACTACCATGACATCATCCTTGGCCCTGTGTTTGCTGAACGCAATATAAACAGATTTTTTTACTGAAAGCGGCACTATGTTAGCCTGGTAAACCCCCCCTCCGGAAATCTCATTTTTATTTGATTTCAGAAGTGACTTCTGAAATCAAATACAAATCAGATTTCCGGAGGGGGGGTTTACCAGGCTAGCACTATGTAACTTGTTTTTAATTAATAAAAGGTAATTTTGTCCAATCTGTATGGTAGAGTAGGCTATGTTAATACAATACAACTTATACAAGGTGGTTGTATGTTGTCTCCTTGCTCTTCTATTCACATTTTAGACCGTGTCAAAGGTCATGTCTCATCTAGACACAGGATCTGATAAGGATTTTGACCTGAAGGTCAAGATTCAATTTATCCCCTGAGCAAGCAGGCAGGCTCTATTAGCTCAATGGTAAAAGGTTCAGCACTTGAGCAGGAAACCGGGTTCAAATCCAGGGTTGAAGAGGAAAGGAGAAAACATAGTGCCGCTTTAAGTAAAAGTAACAATACTCTTTCTTTTACAAGGAGAAGTTGTGTATCCCAAATTTTACTTGAGTAGCCTAAAAGTGCAAATGAATTAGCATGAAAATAGATAATTACAAAGTAAAACTACAAAATATTTTCAAATGCCAAACTTTTGAAAATAGCACAGATTAAATAGCATAAAATAGTGTAATTATTAGTTAATGTATGTTTTGTAATAATAATGTAAATCTGCAAAGTAACTACCAGTAGTGTCAAAACTGTCAAATAATTGTGTAGTGCAGTAAAAAGTGCAATACTTGCCTTTGAGATAGTATAATTATAAAGTAACAAAAAACTGGTAACACTTAAGTAAAAGTACGTCAAAATTGGAAGCAAAGTACAGTACTTGATAATTGATTGTAAATATATACCACTGATTACAGCAAAAAGGGTATATTGTCGTTGTCGGGCAGAAAACTTGTACCATATTTCACCTTTAATTCTTAAATGAATGCCCTACTTCATCATACAAGAGTGTCACATAAAAGTAGTGAAAATAGCAGATGTACAAGCTCACAACGTGACACGTATTTTCACTATTCAAAAAAAGTTTTAAAATAATTAAAAAAATGAATGGTTTTTGGATGTACAAGGTTTCCACCCGACAGTGACAATATTGAATAAAGGAATACAAGAACGCTCGCCAAAAAACACGCTCGCCCCGGGTCAAATCCGGCGACCTCAGAATGGTCGCCACCAGGTATTCCTAAACGTGACCTCAGTAAAACTATGCCTAAACCTAACCTTATTCCTAAACATAACCTCAGTAAAACTATGCCTAAACCTAACCTTATTCCTAAACGTAACCTCAGTAAAACTATGCCTAAACCTAACCTTATTCCTAAACGTAACCTCAGTAAAACTATGCCTAAACCTAACCTTATTCCTAAACTTAACCTCAGTAAAACTATGCCTAAAACTAAACTTAATCTCAGTAAAACGAATACAAGAATACAAGAACCGCTGGGGGCGAGCGGTCTGTAAAAATGGGGGCCGAGTGTGTTTTGGGTCTAGCGTTCCGGTTACCGAATAAAGACCACAACAGTAAATACTGAATAGTAAAAGGTTTTTATTGAAAAGCCTAAATCGGCAGAATACTCTGTCACTTATCTATCATAGTTTTACAAACATCTGGTATACACACACACACACAAAAAAAGACAAACTGATTCACAGAGAAACATGACATATGACATAAACATTCAATATGTGGGAAAAAACAAAACAAAATAATTAAAAGAAGATTCCAGCTTGATTGGCAACTACAGGAGATAAACGTGATAAACATTGTTAACAGTACGACCCCCAGATCACATCCCCTTAAAGGCGGACTGTACTTGTACTGTTACATCCACCCTGATTTTCATGAAATGTTCAAGCTAGGGCTGGGCGATTATATTATATTATATGCACAATAGTTTTGACCGAAATACCTAGATATCAATATTGTGACAACAATATCGTACCCATTTTACCACAAAATGTCCAAAATATTCCAAGCGTCACAATGTCACAATGTGATGCATGGTTAAGCTTGTAGATCAGCTATTTTCACTTGAGTTTTTGGACAATTTTCTTAAGTATAAAATGGGGCTTAAGTGATTAAAACCAGGGAAAAGACAACACTTATGCCATTTCACGATATTCAATATCCCTGACAATATGTAGTGTCGTATCACAATATCGATATAGTCTCTGTCGGGCGGAAACCTCATATGTCCAAAACTGTTACTTTTCAGGATTCAAATAAAAAAATAGCAGATCGACAAGCTGAGAACGCGTCGTTTCGCGCCAAAAAGATAAATAGGAGATAGGCGGTTTCTGCCCGACAACAGCGATATATTAGCAACATATGGCCCAGCCCTAGATCAAGGTACAGTATCTTATAAGTGCACATGTCCCTGTTGCAGGAACATGCAGTGCTCATACTAAGGCCTTGTTTGTTTCTCAAATCGGATCTTTAGGACTGACGGACTGTCCACACTGTTATTTGCAAGTGATCAGGTTGGATTTGCGTATTTAGACGGCACCAAAAACAGCTATATCTACAAGTAATTTTTGGCTAGCGACACCGTCTTACAATAAAGTATAAATCAGGCCTCATTGTCCGAGTGTCCAAACCAAAGACACATCCTTAGAAATAAGGTTTGAAATCGCATTTCAAACCATCTTAGGAACGGGACTCAAATCTTGATTCACAAAAATTGAAGTTTCCATGTGTTTTTTGGTGTTCAGACTTGATGATTAAAATCAGATTTTGGGCTTTCAGTGTGAACAGAACCTAAATGAGATGTTCCAAGTACAGTTGGATCAACCCCAGAGAGCTGCTGTTGCTCATGACAGGGGAAATGCTATGGACAAGGACACAGGAAGGAATCTAAATGAGCTTGTAGCCATTTTACAGTCGATGGTTTAATAACAAAACCAAAAAAAAAAGGATACTTTTCACAAGCTTACACCGAGACGTGGTCAAACCCGTCCATTACTCCCATATCACACAACTTAAAAAACATTTCTCACTTATACAGTATGCAGGTTTTCTTTGGGGGGAAACTGTGTTAAGTTTTCAAATTTTGAACAGAACTCGGGCTATATCGGTTGTACATATTGGTCAACACAGTTGGTTTCATCAATTATTTGAGCAAGAATTTAGCCTTTGGATGAGATTTCCACATTAGAAAGTGCTAGGAAATTACATGTTCACTTTTTTAGCAATATTATTATTATTATTATTTAGACAATTCAGTCATTAGTTCAAGAAAGAATAGGAGAAGCAAAATGTCAACATGCAAGTGTGCTTATATGACCATAAACAAAATACATTTTCACATTCATGGAAGCTTGTTTTCCTCTCTGTATGTAATACATTTGGCCAGATATATCACCAGCCCTGTGCCACATGCTGCTCACTTGTTTGTTCACTTATTGGTTTCAGGATATTTGGCCAATTACACAAGCAAGTGGTTATATTTTTTGGCATTGCACTAGGTCTGCTACCATAGCATTAGCGAGTTCTCTCCAGCGCTATGTGTGAGGGACTGTGTATTTCCTCATTGACCAGGTCTACTGTTGTCTAAACTGTAGGAAAATAGAGAAAATAATGTCATTACTCACCCTAACAGAGGTGGTTTTGTGGTAGTGAAAGACTCATCTCTGAAGTGGGAAGCTTCTCAGAAACACCACCTTTGTGTAAAATCCACTTTTTGTCCAGAAAAATCTCTTCGATGTATTTTACTTTCTGCCCAAAAAGTGGATTTTACACAAAAAGGTGGGTTCTGAGAGGCTTTCCACCACGGAGAAAAGGCTTTCAACACCACACATATCGCCTTTTTTTTGGTGAGTAGCTACATTTATTTCAATTATTTTTACTATAGTTTAAACATCAGTAGACATCGAAAACCTGGTCAATGAGGAAATATATAGTCCCTCACGTAGCGTTGAGAGAGAGAACTCGCTTAACGCTATGGAGGGACCAGAGTTAGCGTTGCACTTATGAGGCATGTTGAACATATTATACAGACGTGCCTTCAAAACCGTCAGGTAACATGGTAATGTAGTACATGACAAACGCAAACCACAGCTATACACAGCATACAGTACCAGAACCTTCCAAAAACATGCTCAGAAACCTTCCCCGAAGCTTCAGTTTTTAACGAGGACAACATTTCCAGGGCTCAACGTGGTTGCTACATACATTTACGAAATGGCACAAGTACACCGCAAAACTCTGAAGTGTCAACTCTGCGGGTGTTTGCAGTGTATTCAGTCGTCTGTGTCGGGTGTAAACCTCATTATGTCCAAAACGGTTACTTTTCAGGATTCAAATTCAAAAACAGCAAAAGTAGCAAAACGGCAAGCTCGCAGCGAGTGGCTTCGCGCCGCGTTTCGAGCTTGCGGATCTGCTACTTTTGTGTGACACTGTAGTATGATCAAGTAGGGCATTAATTTACGAGAAAACACAAAGAGTTATAATATGAAGATAAGAGGTTTCTGCCCGACAGCGACAAAATGAACGTTGGATACCTCTCTCTCTCTCTCTGGCCCAGTCCAGTTACAGAGACAATGCATAGTCAGTCCCAAGCAGATGATGCTAAAAAGACATTCTGCCAGGGGCTGCATTGATTGATTCACTGACTACCTGGCCAGTAGAGGTGAAGCTGAACTCATTATGGGGGACAAGAGAGGCAGGGGCTCATCATCTCTTTTGGAGTATCTCTTGAGTAAAGCCTCGTAGTACGTCGTTGCCAAAAAAAAGAACTGATTTACTAAGAGGAAGAAGTGTCACATCGGAGTATAAATTAAGCTTTTTAAGAGTTGCTGCAGTGATGTACAAAATCCAGGACCGGAGCAGTTTTGCATAATTTTTCCAACACACTTCTTCTGAAATATTTTGTCACCAGTTTCCATTAACCACATAAACCCTAACGTCCACATTCTGGGCATATTATAATAGGCGAATATAGGTGAACATTCGGCAAAGAGATTTAGTGTAGAGGGGGGGGGAAAGGAGGCGGCAAATATCCCTGTGGGACCCCGGTCAACAAAGTATAACAGGGTTCGAGTGGCTAGGGGATATTTAACAGAGCATATCGAGGCGATTGAAACCAGGTGTTGAGGTTGGATTCCTCAATGAGTAGCAAAGACAAGGTTTGAGCATGGAGAGGACAAGATCAAGACTGGCTGAGGAGGGTCACAAAATGACAAAGATAAAACATTTATAAAAATGGTCAAATTCTCTGAGGACAAGGACAACCGAAGCACAAACCGATACCCCCGAAGCATAAATAAACAGGACATTTGACTCAATGTACTTAACTTTGGGAAGGAAGACCAATCTCCTGGTAAGGCTGGCTTAATTATTCTTACATTCATGCGAGCAAGACTGTTAGCGATCGTTTCGGTACCACCCTGTGCCTCGGTGTGGACATCCCCCCCGCACACAGGCAGGGGATCACAAGACCCCCTGTGTAGGGATGGGACGATAAACGCTATTATCGTTTATCGTGATATAAAGAAACGCTCACAATAATCAATAACGCAGAGATTTAAATTCATGGTGAAATTATCCTCGTCATACGCTAGGATGAATTAGCTTTTGTTGAGCTGCAAATTCAGTACCACTTAAACTCTCTATACTTGATCAAATGGACCTGTAAAGAGCGCATTTGGTACGCTCTTATTTCACTCTACACAAATAAATTCGCAAAAAAATAGCAGATCTACAAGGTCACAAAACGTGTTGTGGGCTTGTAGATCGGCTATTTTTGGCAAACATTCCCCACGGAATAGGGCTGCTGGGGGTTCGAGTGGTTAACAAAAGTGGCATTTTAAGTTTTAAGCTACATTTGATTATCGCGATAATATTGTTAATCGCAATTCTTTTTGACGTGTCATTTTCATATCGTCCCATCCCTACCCCTTGTGCAATGGTGTGGACACGCCCACACACAAAGCAGAGGAACACAAAGACAACGGGCTTGAACTGTTGTACAATCAAGCTATAAGGAAAGGCACTGGAATAATGCTGTACACCACAATAGATTATTTTGCTCTCAGTTCTGCCATCTTGAAAAAGGTAAAAATCTAAAAAATCTTCTGTTGGACATCATTCATTTTTGAAAAATAAAGTTGGAGTACTTAGAAAATTTTCTTTTTTTTGCATTTAGATTTTTGTTTTTAGCAAGTTTTACAAAAGTAATTCACTATAAAAAGGAAAAAAGGGAACTGATTATGGCATTTTGGTTATTAAATAAACGTTTGACGTATAATTTGAATGAAATTAATCTTACAGGAACATGGATAAGAACCTTTGAAAACAAAGTCAACAAATGAAAGTCCATATGGCCATTAAACTGAATAAGAGTGAAACTAAATGTCAGTTGAAATGCTTTCTCGATCTACAACACAAAGCAGCATACCTGCAAACATGGTTGAAGGAGAAACACAAATAAAGATTAGTGCCGTTTTCACAAAAGAATTGCCATCAGGAAGAGAGCGACGAATGTAGAGAAATAGTTTTTTTTTAAAGAAACAAAGTAGTGAGTTCACAGTGCTAGCCATTTAGATAGGGGGATGTGTCTACTGAGCACTAGCGAGGAAAAAGGACAGCGCTTAAGTGTCACAAAGCCATCTTTCCCATGGGTGACATTGCCACTGTGGGGGACACTTTCCTCCTTGCCTCCTTTCACACGAGCAGGGAGGAGGGAGGGGGGGGGGGGGGTGGGGGGGTCAGTGCATCTCTAGTCTGCTGTACTTGACACCACCACGGGTCCACGGTGACACTCTCCATGTGAATGGAAGCTGATAGTTCCGTGGGACTATGCCTTTGACGTTCTCCTCAAAGTACTGGAACATCCGGTACCACCAGACTCGGGAGAAAGGGTTGCTCTGCGATGTCTCCTTCAATGACTAAATCAAAACAAATGGGACACATTTATTTGTATTATGCACCAGGAACAAACCAAAAAGTTATTATTATGAACCGGGATGTGATGTTTAACAAGTTTTTTCTTATTTCTCCTAAATTAGTTGTTGACGAACTAATCAGAGTTGCTAGCGGAATAAAACATGGATATACCCAGTGATTATTATGCCAAACAAAACGATTATACCAAACAAAACAAATGATGACGCCTCTGGCCGAGGGGAATCCCTTTGAAGAAGCACACAGGCACTCTTGGCCTCATATCTGCTCAAGACTCTAGACTGCTCACGGTGGTGGTTGAGCCTTATTACCTCCATGTCAGTGGTTCTCAACCTTTTCAGGCTGTGACCCCCCCAAAATAATCATATTTGAACAGGGGACCCCCACCCTGACAAGAACTTGGAATTGTAGGAGTTGAGGCATTACATTTAGTTTGACTCGGTTCCACAGATAAATATTGTGAAAATAGCCGATTTACAAGCTCACAACGCCTCGCAACGCAAGGCGTTGTGAGCTTGTAGATCGCCTATTTTCACAATTCTTGCCTCTTTCTTATATTATTTTACATATTATTTTATATATATTACAATTTGGCCAATGTCGGACCAGTTTTTATAGTATAGTTTGTTGTTTACCTTTGATGCAGTAATGGTCTTTTTCTTTTTTATAATTTATTTTTTTCTGTATTAAAAAGTCCTTAAATTGTGACTTCACTGTCATCTGGGGACCCCCCCAAAATGCATTTGGCCCACAGGTTGAGAACCACTGCGCTATGGCCACCCAGATGCCAGGTCAACGTGACACTAACGGAACACGTTTTTATACAAACACATGTACAGTGAATGACTCAGGGGTAATCAGGAGTTTATGCATTGTTAAGCTTGTCCCAGCTATCAAGTTTAACAACTTTGCCCCACCTCCTTTTATAGTTCTAACAGGGCTTATTATGCATGTGACGTTCGTGACACAGTTTGCTGAATAGTCTGGGTTTTAACTGGAATGCATGCAGGATTTGTGGCAGGCAAATACAGTGAATGGAGCACATCCCTGAGTCCCAATTCCACACCGCTGTATTGAGAGCAGGACTAACAGACCACATTTGTCAAATGCGTTGAACTGGTGAGCAGTGTTGATTTCGTCGAATAAAACTATGACGAAAAATGTCTGTTAACTACCTTTTTTCACTTACGAAAACAAAATAAAAACGAAATAAAAACTAAGATATGATAACTAAAACTATGACTAAATATTCTGTCAATTTTGTAAAAAAAAAACTTGACTAAAATGTTTGAGAGGGACTAGTGGAGAAGAGATCCAGTAGAACTAAGACAAGTCATCATGGGTGTGCGACCGAAAATAGTTGATCTACAAGCTCACAACGCGGCGCAGCACGTTGTGGAGTTAGTTTAATCTTTCCCCGAAAGCCCTTGAATATGACTGAAGACATGAGCATGTTTACTGTGATTATGGTAAGCTTACATTTCATATCACACACACCATAGAGTAAGAACTCCTGTAACTAATTTTAATCGATTTCTGGAAATTGTGAATCAATTTAGAATCGTTGATAATGACAATCGCGAACCAATGTACATAGTCAGTTCAGTTCAGTCTAGTATCGGCGGGGTGCGAAACAATCCTCGCATCCTCAGAACTTTTAAAAAGGCGTTGAATAAAAAGTATTAGCCATTATCCATGTGTTGTCGTTGAGTAATGTACTTTTTAAATCCTAAATATATTCTTGTATGGCAGCCATTGCGCTTCGACAGTGTTGCAAACTACAGGATTGTTGCCTTTGCTACCTTTAAAAAGGTAGCCACCAAACAGACTACTATAGATTACTACAGACTGGCAGTCGAATGAAGTCGTGAGATCAGTCTGTTGGAAGGTGTGAAAAAAGTAGCTGAAAGCACAGACAGACGGCTACTATGGAGCTAAAAATAGCCTATGGCTTGATGTCTTTTTAAACAACAAGCCTGCTGCTATCCGACGGTCGAAAGCCTTTCAACGCTTCCCTACAACTTGCGACGCAACAGTGCACCTATTCAACAGCAGATTTCCAGCAACAGACGCTTTCCAACACTTACCACCGCTGACGTCGGTGCGGTGGTGAGCTACCTTAACTCATTCAATCCGGGAACGCATCTGTGTCATTTAAAATTTCTTTGGGCTATTCAAAAATAGCAGATATACAAGCTCATAGCGTGGCACCGAGAGCCACGCTATGATCTTGTAGATCTGATATTTTTTTAAAGTCGTGAAAATCTTTGCAAATATATAAAATATAACTCAAATATTTGCTTCTGGGGGGTCCCTGGAACAAAATATTTTGAGATGGGGGTCCGCGGCCAAATACATATCTAGAAATGTTGCTATATCAGTGGTGCTCCAACTTTTTCATGTCAAGGACCCCCAAAATTATATGTATTTGGCCGCAGACCCTCATCTCAAAATATTTTGTTCCAGGGACCCCAAAAAGCAATTATTGGAGTTAAAAATGTTCACTTAAAAAATATATGTATATTCAAAGATTTGCAGACATTTTCACGATTTTTCAAAACAAATAGCAAATCTACAAGCTCATAGCGCGGCACTCGGTGCCACGCTATGAGCTTGTAGATCTGCTATTTTTGAAGGTGCTGAACTCACCTGCTGGTTGGCCATGGTGTGGTACCACCAGAAGAGACGTGTAGTGATGAAGTAGGCCACGACCACATCCACAGTGTAGTGGTCGTGAGCCAGCAGGATGCAGAAGATCCCCACTGCGCTCAGGGTCCAACAGAACCAGTGGTACCACCAAAACCGCTTTGGGGAATCTGACAAGTTTAGAAGGAAAAGAATAACCAGGGTTAATAAACATACAACCCAAAAGGAAAGACAAAAACCTACCAAAACCTAAATTCAATGTAAGGGGTAGAACAGCGGGAAAAAAACGGTCCCTTACGCCTCGTTCCATCCAATTTATTGATGGAAGAGAGATGATATTGTTTGATGATTGTTAAGCCATCTACAGTAATTGTCAATAAATGTGATGTCACAGATGTCAACAAGACAGCAGGTCAGAGCAGCTACACTGTAGTTACACAAAGCTCTCGTTCTTAAAAACTACTTATAGGGAAAATGGCACCGTTGTATGGAAATGCTCTAAATATTTCCAGCTTGTCGGAAATATAATTTCTAAAATAAAAAACATGATTGGATAGTGTTGTCAACAGTAGAAGCTAAGTTATGTCAAATACCATAGGCTTACAACGTGTGTGTGTATGTGTATATATATATATATATATATATATATATATATATATATATATATATATATATATATATATATATATATATATATATATATATATATATATATATATATATATATATATATATATATATATATATATACACACATATACATACATACACATTTATTTATTTTCAGTTCAAGCCCCTACACAGAGTTCAGATGTCACCAGACGATATGCGTGGCTACGTGAGAGGTGGCTGGCTAAGGTGAGATATGAAACACATGTTGGACTGGTTTTCCCTCATATTATAGTTTCACATGAGGGCAGTATGGGTCGGGGGGGGGGGGGGTGAGCAAGGCTTTGTAAAAGTGTACAATAAATTAAGCATGACAGTGACATTTCCCCTTTCGTTTTAATCAAAAGCCATTCATTCCCCTTTGTCGACACTAGATGTCACTGTTGTATCAACAGGGCTTCTGGTCCAATGGAACCAGCATTGCAACATCAACATTGTAGCTCTGACTGAGGCAGGTTCAAAGATTATGAACAGTTAACATTAACCCTATAGATTTCCTTATTAAACATTAACCCTATAGATTTCCTTATAACAAACACTTCAAAAGACAAGTGGCTTACAAACTGTATCAGTGAGATACAAAGAAACATCATTGTATTGAAAATGACCAAATATTAGGCCAGAAGTTTTAATTAAATGGCAACTTTGGTGATCGATGAAATTGAACTTATTGTGTGTACAACTTTTTTTTACTATGAAACCCTCTTACTGACAGTTCCCTTAAAAGGTAGTTTAAGTGATATTTTGTGGAAAACAAGTAAGTTAAATCTCCATTATTCTGATATAAATCATCGTTATAGAGTGTTTGTTCAGTACCAGGGGCCTCCCCGTCTCTCCAGCTCTTTAATAAACAGAAAATACATTTTCAGGCGGGTTTCCAATTTCATCCAATCAGGAGAGAGAACCCATTTATCAGCTTCAATGTTATAATGTTCCCGTTCCAATGTTGTCTTTTTGTTTCACTACTATTTTACTTGTTTATCCTGTGTCCTATGTGAGTCCTCTCTCCTGATTGGATTAAATTGGTATCCCGACCTGAAAATGCATTTTCTGTACGTGACTGAGGGATACCACTGTTACTGAATAAACAACTCTATATAGCAACGATTACAATACAATATAGAGCTATTTAAAACTTATTTAACAAAAATATATCAATTACACCACCATTAAAGAATTTAACCACTTAAACCCCAGCATCTGATTTTTCACAATAACATAAAACAGATAATACACTAGTATAGAGCCCTGAGGGACTCCACTCAACCATATTGGGTGTAAGTGGTTAAACAGACATAGACTCAGAGCAGAAGCCATGCCGTCACTGGTACTCACATTCCTTAATGAAGAGATAGGTTAGTGTTAACATGACGGTGTGCCCGCTGTACAGGTAATCTCCACACATAGTGTGAGACCCTGTGATGGACAGACCCCCACCAGCTATCATCTTCATTATCCTCCTCATCTGAGCCTCCCAGTTCCCCAACAGCTGCAAGGAACAAACATAAAGACATTCATTAAACCCACGAGCCATTAATAATTAAATACATCTCACATGAGATTAGAAAAAAATATGACATTTACTGTGAATGGCTCTAGCCCTAAAATGAGCATTAGTGAGGACCAATTATATGAATATAGGTTGAAAATGGGTGAAGTGGTCCTTTAAGTTAAAAAAAATCTTCTTCCACCACTGCACACTAGAGATGTGCAGGTCAGCTGCGGAGATGCCAGAACCCCAATGCAGCTTTTATGAGGCTGCCCGCAATCCGCCTATCTATGTAATCTATTTCTAGGAAAGGCTTTTTTTAATGCTTTGAAAACTTGATTTCTTTTTTAAGGGCTCATAAATTTAGCCTGTTTTGAAGCCTACAGGCTACCATGGGCTTAGGCTACTGGATAAATATTTTCTTAGCATTTAGGTCCATCGTTGAATCACAATATTTTGTGTGCAATCAACAAACTTGTATTCTGCTTCTACCTTGTACTTTGTCTTACTTTGTGGTATCTTGTTTTTTGTTACGTCAGGGACTAAGAATAAAAATGTGCATTCTTTCAAACTCATATACTGTATATCACACTGCATTCTTGACTATACTGCACTGTACTATACTGTACTGTATTTGAATGCCCTGTTCATTCATCTTTACCGTCCCACTCAAATAAATGAAATGAAACAGACATGACATGCTAGATACAGTAAGCCATAGTGAACCCATGAAGCAAGAATTGTCTATAGTTGGAGAAATAATCAATGTTTGTGTAAATCATAAGACAAATTGCTGTGAAGTGTGAACATGCAGCTACATGTATTCCATTTGTTTCAGATGTGCCAATTAGACGCACATATTTATTTCCATTCCGAGGTAATTTTGTTGATTACAAAGTTGTGAATAACCATGTTCTTTGTGGACTGAAACGAGCTGCATGCCTAAAGTGGAATTGTGAATTATTGTGGAATTGATGTGTCTGTCTGACTGATAACCTAAGGAAAAGGTTATTGGATTGCATGGATTTTTGAAAAGGAAACAAAAGGGATTAAAATAACTCATAGATCTTGAACAAAATGTGGTGCTTTTGGGTTTCTAGCACAACTTGTCGTACCAGCAAAACATTGATAGAATTTTTAGGCGATCAAAAAGATAGGCCTGTACGATTCCACATCCACAATTCTATACTGAATTTAAGTAAAATAAAATAAACCACCACCACACAAACAAGCTGAAATCGCAGGCTCCACACAACGTGGGTCCTGCAATCACCACAGTTCCATTCACACCTGAGAGGAAATGCACGTGTAAGTGAGATGCTTCTGCTTTGTGAGGACGTCGAGTTTAGAGTTCACATAAAGAGAACCCACTCATCACTACCCCTTCATTGTTTCTCAATGTCGGGTCCAAATGGACACTTACGGATGGATCCCTTTGGTTCCATTTGTACCCTCTCAGAGTTAACTGAACACATACTGTAAGTTAAATTAAACGGATGTTGAGAAACAGGGGTTGACCACAGTTCCATTCACACTTGAGAGGAAATACATGTGTGGGGAAGTCAGTTAGAGTTCACAAAGATAAATAGAAGCGTTGAAATCCCCTTACTCACTTCCGGTTTGACTTTAATACATACATATTAAATACTAACGCTTCACAGAGAAACTTTGGTTTTGTCTTGTGTTGCATATGAAAACTTTGGTTTCGTCTTGCGAGTTGCATATGAAAACTTTGGTTTTGTCTTGTGAGTTGCATATGAAAACTTTGTTTTTGTCTTGCGGCATATGAAAACTTTGTTTTTGTCTTGTGTTGCATATTAGAATGGTCTGTGCATGGCATTCACGTGATGCCATGTCTTTGCAGAAGAAGATATAGAAATGTTTACAAGATTTATGAAATCTACTGCATCAAGACAAATAATGACAGCATTGCTGTGGATAAAGGCACCTGTGAGATAAACAGAGCCAAGGCCAAGGCCAATGGCACAGGTCACTTTTACAGCATTTCATGTGACAAGTCACATTGCCCTCTGTGGCTGCTATTACATCATTGCTGTCAAGTGGAAACCTTGTATGTCAAAAACAGAAATTGAAAAAATAACCTGTGTTCCAAAGGATCTAAAGGATCCAAAGGTTAATGCTTTTCATTGGTTCAATATTCAAGCCTGCAGACACCTTTTTAATGCAGCAAACAAATTATTAGACTGTTACTGCGTCAATAGTAATCATCAAACTATACTATAACATTTTTTTTTTAAATAACAGAGAGAGGCAAACATTTTGAAAATAGCCAATCTACATGCTCACAACTCGGAGGCTTTGAGCATGTAGATCGGCTATTTTCACAATATTTATCTGTGGAACCGATGAATGTAATGCCTCAACTCCTACAATTCCAAGTGCTTGTCCACTGCAACAGATATACAAGCATGTATATAATATATATATACCTTTGGAGAACATTTGAAGTGCATCCCAGGCACAGGCAGAGTGGTGATGTACATTGTGATGCACCGATACAGGTAGAGTGTGCCAACAATGAAGAAGAACCGACGGCCGACAATAGACCTGGAGGAACAAAGCATGAGAGAAATGTACAGAATTCTCATCAGATATTGATCACAGTCAGATGCACGAATGACAACACTGTGACGGTTCAGAACCCTGGGGACGGAAAGTCAAACGGAGCATGAACGAAAACATTACATTTTAGCTTCCCGAAGCTGAAACGTTTCCCTAATCGTGCGCTCATACCGACAGTGACCGCAAGCGACTAAAGCTTGATTTATACTTCGTTGCACGCTGGTGTTGCATGCCATAAATAGCAGATCTGCAAGCTCACAACGTGTCACGAATGTGACACGTTGTGAGCTTGTAGATCTACTATTTACTGAGCCCGACACCGGCATGCAAATAAGTATAAATGAGGTTACAGCCGGCAAGCAGGTATTCATTTCCATTCGTACTTAATCCACAATGTTTGTCTACTCTGCACAAAAACTATATCGTCTCATACCTCATATGTCCAAAACAGATACTTTTCAGGATTTTCTAGATTCAAATTCAAAAGCAGCAAAAGTAGCAGATCGATGGGCTCGAAGCGCGGCGCGAGGATCTGCTACTTTTGATGCTTTTGTGTGACGCTCGCTGTAGTATGATCAAGTAGGACGTTAATTTACAAAAAAAACACAAACAGTTAGAATATGGAGATATATTGTTTAGTCATACTGTAGGTGAAGTGGGGACTAGTAAAATGTACTACCCTATACTCACTGAATGGAAGATCCCCAAACATTTTAAACTAGCCTGTGTAAAAGTGAAATAGGCAGTGCAATTGCTAAATGTTGTCATCAGAATGTCCTACAATGTCATCAGAAACGTTTGTACTTTTGTACTGCCATCTTTCTTTAGAAGTCCACAAAACTACGTAAGCAACAACCAAAAGCTGATTGATTGCAGCGACAGTCGTTTCTCAAGCCAGATTAATCTCTTCCACAATCTTCTGTAGTCTGTAATTCTGGCAAGTAAAAAGGTTCAGAACAGGAAGTCGTCATCTGCTGAGATAATCATAATCGTTTCCATGTTGAAACATTTTCATGAATTAGCATTTTCCAAAAATAGCAGAAAAATTTGCTGATCTACAAGCTTACAACACGTCACTTTGTGACACGTTGTAAGCTTGTAGATCAGCTATTACCGCTACTTAAAAAAAAGATTATCAAGTATGAAATTATTAAATGTCAGTAATTTTAAGTTATTTGTCATATCTGTCCTGTGCAATTTTTTATTATGAAGCCTGAAAGGCAAAAATAAATGTAATTTGTATTCATACGTTCAATAGCAAAAACACAAATAAAACCGTTAAAGGTAGGGTAAGTGATTTGCGTTGGTTAAAATAATTGTTAAATAGCTCTATATTCTGATAGTACTCATTGCTATAGAGTGTTTGTTCAGTAACAGGAGTCTCCTTGTCTCTCCAGCTCTTTATTAAACAGAAAATGCATTTTCGTTTCAGTTTCAGTTTCATTTCCAATTTTATCCAACCAGGACAGAGAACTCAATCAGGATACAGATTAAACAAGTGAAATTGGAAGTGATGACACTAAGAAATGAGCATGCAAAATTGGAACTGGAACACTATACAAATTAAGCTTAAAAATGGGTACTTTCTCCTGATTGGCTGAGATTTTGACACCTACCGAAAAATGAATTTTCTGTTTATTAAAGAGCTGGAGAGACAGGGAGACATCTGTTACTGAAAAAACACTCTATAGCAATGATTACTATCAGAATATAGTATTTTAACCTTTTAACAAAATACTTTTTGTTTTAACCAAAAAATATCACTTACCCTACCTTTAAATCGTAATTATCTGTATATCATCTTAAATTAACGTAATGGGGACAGCCCCTACGCACGGCCAACCTAATAAAAGGCCCCCTACCCACCTGTACTTGAGGAGAGCCCACTGTATGAGCCAGAGCAACACCAGCAGCATGCCGTTGATCTCGCAGATGGAGAAGGCCCACTCCACGCGGTTGAACAGGTCGAAGAACTTGTCGGGCAGCGGGGGCGTGTGCTCCTTGGTGGGCACCCTCTCGTGGACCACCGAGATGACCACGGTGGTGGTGACGAAGCACACCACGGCGTACACGAACGCCACGGCCGTCTTCGCCCACTCGGCGGGGAACGACGAGCGGGTCGCCTCCGACGACGACGCCGTGGGGATGGGGATGAGGACCTCCTTGCGGAAGCCGTTGAGGCCCAGCGTGCCGTTATGCAGGGGCCTGGTGCCGCCGGCGGTGCCGTTGGGCACCAGCCCCGCCATGTGTCCGTTGGCGTGGCCGTTCTTGTGCGCCTCGATGTGCGTCTCTATCCGCAGCGTCTCCAGCCGCTCCAGCAGCTGCCGCCCGCCGTCGGAGGACACGCGGGAGAGCGGCGGCGCGCCAAAGTCGGCCTCCGTCAGCCGGAGCAGGGAGGGGCCGTCCGTCTGCCGGAGGGCGTCGCCGTACTCCTGCATGCCCTCCTCGCTCAGCCAATGAGAGACGTCCTCCGCCGACCACGCTCCGACCTTTTTCATCCTCCCGAGTGGTGGCGAGTCAGAGGCGCTGTGGGAGGAGGAGCGCGGGGGAAGCGGCGTGGTGGGGGCGGGGGGTTCGGCTGTCTATGGGGCGGCGGTGGGTCCTCTCCTGGTGCAGCGCATGGCGTTTCTGGGGCATTGAACAGTGGGGGGGCGGCACCCGGAGGGACGCCTCGTTCCTGGTTGTGGGACGGGTAGGGGATGTGGCAGAGGTGTGGCAGAGCTTTGGTCGTTAACGTCCTCCGGTCTCATTCACCCTCATCACTTCACTGTGCTTTTCCTGTACGCCCGACTCCTGTTCCAAAAAGAAGAAAATAACAGTGTCACCATTTGAAAAAAAAAACATGACAAAGATTGCATTTTTTACTTCCACATGTGCACTGGGCGTAGTCTCCCAACAGGATGCCTGCTGCTCGGAGCTGGACGCCGCGCCAGGCCCGCGTTCCGTTCTGTTCTGTTCCATGAGTGAATAATAGAAAAGCGTTGCTTCACACAGGTTGCTTCTTGTTCCGTTTTTTTTTCTTAACTGCTGATAATCATCACCCTTCAATCCCACTTAATCCATTAAGACCGGGAACGAACGTGTGTCATCTTAAGATTTCTTTGGCTATTAAAAAAATCATGAAAATGTGTGGAAATCTTGCAAAGAAATTTAAAGCGAACAAGGGTAAAAGGGACCTCCAGAAGCAAAGATTTGAGTTAAAAATGTTGTTTCCAAAAATACATGTATTCAAAGATTTGCACAAATGTTCAAGATTTTTCAAAAACAGCAGATCTACAAGCTCGTACATCTGCTATTTTTGACCAGCCAAAGTATAAGACAATGGTTATGGCTCAAATCTGAAATGACACAGATGCGTTCCCCGGATTGAACGGGTTAAAGCTCCATTTCCAAGACATGAAGCAATGCATGCATTATTCACACCATTTCAAAAAGCTTTCCTAACGGTTAACGGCACCGATAGGAGCAGTAAAGCGGCGGCGGCGGGCCAGCCGGTTTCCCTCACGTTTGATCCTCACAGCGAGGAGGAAGCCTTTCAGAGGTCACCAGTAACTTCCTCCTTCGTCTCTTTCCTACATGGAGCCACTGAGGAACTTGTGTAAACCAGCAGTTGGAAGAAGAGGCTGCTGCTTCAACAACAGTGGGGTTCTCTCAGTGGAGTTCTGCTAAACCCAAAGTCCAGTAAACAATCCCAAATAGGAAAAAAGGTAGCACACATGGATTAACTTGTTTAAAGTTAAGTGTCTAAATTTTTTATTTCTTTGGCTATTCTAACCGAGTGCCACACTATGAGCTTGTAGATTTGCTATTTTTGAAAAATCTAGTTGTTTTTTTTGCAAATCTAAGTCCTCAGTGGTTCCCAAACTTTTTCATGTCAAGGACCCCCAAAATTATATGTTTTTGGCCGCCGATACCCATCAAAATATGTTGTTCCTGGGACCCCCCAAAAGCAAAGCTTTGAGTTAAAAATTTTGTTTAAAAAAGATATGTATTCAAAGATTTGCACAAATGTTCAAGATTTTTCAAAAATAGCAGATCTACCGGTACTTAAGCTCATAGAGCAGCACTCACTGCCAACCAGGTGAATAACTCACAGATTGAGGCTTTAACCTTTGCTTTTATATGAAAGATAAGATGCTTTTGAACATATTGCTAGTTTGACCACTTTAAATGCCCTAATATCTTAAAATAATAACCGAAAAAAGGCAAAGCCAAATCAAGTGGATATGGGAGTATTTTGTCCTATTTGACTTAAAGTTGGATATGTGCTACCTTTCCCCTAGTTTGGAATATGTCTACTGAACTTGTGTATACTGCAATAACATTGGGTGCTTTTGTGTACCTTCATTTGTTTTCTTGGGAATACATTGAGGGGTGGATCCAATGACAGGAATAAAACAGTGAGACAACAAAAATAATGAACTAATGTAAATCAGCTTAAACAAAAAAGAACACAAACAAACACTAAACAACTCCTCGTTAAAACAATTACATTAAAAACATTGACATTCCTAAGAGTATTTTTCTAAAATGTCAGGTAGTCAATATTTAAAGCGCATTGCAGATTATTCCACCAGTTTGAGGCACAAAAACTAAAAAGCAATCTTTCAGATACATTACTTTATAGAGTTCCACAGAATACAATCCAAATGAAAGCTGCAACAACATCCTTTTTGTTTTTGCTCTTTAAAACAATCATTTCCAGTCACCCAGTATTGTGTGCAAACCTAAAATAGCTGGGGTTCCAAGTTCAAAACCACTATTTACTTTCTCTTGAGCAGAAGTGAAGCATAAAGCCCACAGTTAAGGATGAGGTATTCATCATTTGATTTGGTAAACAACAGAACACACACACACACACACACACACACACACACACACATAGGCCAAAACATACAGATAAATCACCCCATCACTGGACACAGCAGGTTGCCAAGTTGTTCAAAAGTCAAGCGAACATGTAATTTAACGTTAATACACACACTCAAAACAAATGGAAAGGAAAAGCTTTTGAATTGAGCTCCTTCTGAATCTGAAGGCTATGTTACAAAAATGATAATTTGAGCTTTTGCAGAACAGAAGGTCCCAGGTTCGATTCCCGGCCCCGGCAATGTGTCGAGGTGCCCCTGAGCAAGACACTTAAAGGGATACTTCACTTTCACATAAAATAAACATTAAAAATATATATTAAAAAAAAATTAAAGAAGTTATGGCAAAATAAAGGCCCCCTCACACATTAGTAGGACACTCTAATGCGTGAGGGGGCCATGAATTTTCCATTACTTTTTTCATTTATTTTTAATATATTTTTTAAATGTTTCCCCGTTCCGAAAGTGAAGTATCCCTTTAAGCCCCAAAGTTTGAAAAGCATTCGCTTCAACTCCTCATCCAACTAAGTGCTACATCACTTCCACGACTCATCCAATTTCCTGACAACAGGCGTGGCTTCGCGTCGACACAAACCACCTAACATACATCTGCTGCATAGCCTGGGTTTGGTTATGAACAGTGTTGCCATGTCTGCTTATTTTGAGCGACTTCGGGCTTGTTTTTCTGTGAAGTTTCTTGTAAATACCGGTATTGTTGTTAAAGTGGAGTTATTTGGGCTTGCTTAAAATGTTTTATTTTTTATTGTTTAAACCAAATGAATGTGTTCTCCACAGACCCCCATTTAAAAAAATAGCAGATCTATATAGGCTTTAAGTGCTCATGTTGCCTAGAGTCGCTTGTCGTTTGTTTTCAAAGACCTGGCTGCTTATTTCTCTCACAAAATCTGGCAACAGTGCTTATGAAGCAACGCAGTGAGTCGCAGAGTCTGCGATGGACACAGGATGGCTCCGCTCCGTCTTTTGGGGTGGGGGGGTGAGGTTCATTTGGAGGCCAAGGTCGGTGTGCCGACGCTGGAAGGTCAGGAGAGAGAGGAGAGGATGGGAGGGAGCACAGTGGTCTAAGGAGGAACCCATAAATCAGACAGGGTGAGGGTCAGTGCTGAACACTGCTAAGCCCGGCCCAACCCCTATGATAAGGGCAAGGTGCCAGCTGCAGCCCTGCCCCTACGCAGCTCTGGTTCCGCAGCAGCTAGCTACACACGGTGGTGGAAAGTAACTAAGTACATTTCCTTTCTGTCGGGCAGAAAAACCTCCCATCTCCATACTCAAACGTTTTTCGTAAATCAACGCCCTACTTGATCATACTACAGTGCCACACAAAAGCATCAAAGGTAGCAGATATGCAAGCTCGAAACGTGGCGCAAAGTGAATCCTGAAAAGTTAGTTTTGGACATATGAGGTTTCCACCCAACAGACGACTTCCTATTTAAACTCCTGCACTTAAAGAGGTAGGGTAAGTGATATTTTTTGGTTAAAACAAAAAAGGCTTTTGTTAAAAAGTTAAAGCACTATATTCTGATCGTATTCTTTACATTTTTCAGTTACAGATATCGTGATACATAGTTGATTACATTTCTTGCAATACTCTAAACTCTATACCAATGATTAATAATATCAGATTATAGATGAGTACTATCAGAATATAGAGCTATTTAATACTTATTCACATAAGTAAAAATCACATACCCTACCTTTTTGAGGTACCTTTTTTTACTTTATTTGGGTATGTCCATTTTTCAATACTTTGTACATGCAAATAAAACGTGTGCAAATATTGTACGTTTTACTCCACTGCAATTATTTGAAAACTGAAGTTACACGTTAATTTGTAGTTTGTAGAACTGTAGATTTTATTATTACAAAACATACATTAACTAAGTATGGCTTATTTTATACTTTGTCTATTGGACAATAGCTGATCGACAAGCTCACAACACGTTGCAGTGTATTTTCAAAAACGTTTTGACAAAAGTAAATATTTTATTACGTTAGAAAGAGGCAAACATTGTGAAAATAGCCGATTTTCACAATATTTATCTATGGAACAGAGTCAAACTAAATGTAATGCCTACAATTCCAAGTGCTTGTCAGGGTGGGGGGGGTCCCCAGTTCAGATATGATTATTTGGGGGGATCACGGCCTGAAAAGTTTGGGAACCCTTGATCTAAAGATAACACACAAGCAGGCCCTGTACTGTATGACTCTGTGAACAACACCTGCCATCAGTTCTAGTCCCACTGGAGGTCTGCACAACAATTTGACACAACAACCCCACAATGTCTAATGTTAGACACAAAAGAACAGGAGAACTGTTGCGCCTTTCTTTGTCCTTTTGGTGAAGATTAACTGCAGGTGCGGTGGTCTCGAAAAACATAAGGGTAAACTGACAGAAGGAGACTCGCTCACTGCATGAAGGTTAAGGAAAAACTCCTTAGACAAGACTTAAAGAAAAACATTTTTCTTTATTTTGTGATGCCCATAATGTGCTCGGTGCTCAGTGGATTAAAAAGCAAACGTTTCAGTCCTCCCAGGACCTTCGTCAGTGCTATAATGGTGGGACACAGACAAATACACTGCTTTTATAGGGTGCTTGATCACCTCAGCTCAGGTGCTGAGGATCACTACTCAAGGTCATCACCATGGTTACCGTAGGGCGTGGACAGATCAATTGCAGACAGAAAAAACAGGATTATACATTTGTGTTACATTTGAATCATGGAGTTCACTATACAAACAGTTTATGCATCCAGTCCAGTCAGCATTCTCTGTCCATAAAAGTATCAATACTGCAATGTAGAAGTACTCTGTTACCAGTAAAAGTCCGGAATTCAAAATGTACTTGAGTAAAAGTACAAAAGTATTGGTATCAAAATGTACCAAAAGTAAAAGTACTTAAATGTTTGAAAATAGCAGATCTACAAGCTCACATGCGACACGTTGTGAGCTTGTAGATTGGCTATTTTCAAATAGCCTAGGTATAAATGGGGCTAAAGTGGTTAATGTATGTTTTATAATGTTATATAAATGTATATCTGTAAAGTAACTAGTAACCAAAGTTTTCAAATAATTGTAGTCGAGTAAAAGTACAATATGTGCCTCCGAGATGGGAGTAGTGGAGTAGAAGTAAAAGTATAAACAATTGGAAATACTCCAGTAAAGTAAAAGTACCTCAAAATTGTACTTCAATACAGTACTTGAGTAAATGTATTTAGTTACTTTAGTTTACACCACTGCTAAAGGGACACTAAAGAGGGTAGGGAGGGGGGTGGTGGCTAACAAAATAAACACGTGAATAAGCACAACTAAGACCACAGCGTGAGCGATGTGCGACAGCCAACGCTATCAAAGCGTGGTCTTGCTGCGTGGGGGAGGAGAGCAAATGAAATCACAGAATGATAAAGGAGGGTTAGAAAAAGACACAAAGAGTGTGAACATGTATCTGTTAGCGGAGTATAAAGACCGATTAGATTAGCTGTCACCGAGGCAGTTGGTGCACCGAGGACCTTTGCACCGTGAATCAGCTTATACAGGGCGGCCGGTGTATTAACGGCCCTGACACCACTGTACTCAATCAGCAGAGGGGGAAATGGGAAACGGAGGGAGGGTTCATGTACTGTACTGTACTGTACCCGCTGGTGGACAAAGTACTCAATCCCAGTAAGACCTGAGGCCGATTCTACAAATGTCTTCTAAAATCAGTAGTTCTCTCACTTTTTCAAGATTTTTCAAAAATGTTCAAAAATAGCAGATGTACAAGCGCAGCATGGAGTGACGCGCTGTGAGCCACACATGCTTTCACAGATGCTTTCCCGGTTTTACTGGGTTAAAGGGCAAGACCACTTTGGTAGAGGTTTGGTTGGACAAGAAGGTGGACAAGAAAATCAAAAAATATTGCTTCATTGATTAGAAATGGATAATTCCAAATATACTTCTCATTGACTTACATTGTACGGTAAAACAGCTCTCAAAGTCACTCTTTTAGCATGTAAACAAACTTTCAGACAATATAGAACACCACCAAACCCAGTATTGTTTTTTTTTTTAAATAAAAATGTTAACTTCCTATTGATTTAGCTATTTTTATTAGGAAGAAAACCCAGACTGGATCCACAGATCCAGGTCTTCAAATAGTAAAAAAAATAGTAAAGTTCTCTGACTGTCTCAGAGCTGAGACAGTCAGTTCTGTCTGAACAGAGCACTCAAACGTGCAACAAGCTAAGGGCGTTACATCCCCAAAAACACCCCCCAAAAATACCTAAAAAAATTACTCAAGTACAGTTACCATCCACCACTGCCTTACTTTAATTTATCATGTACTCAAGTACAGTTACCATCCACCACTGCCTCACTTTAATTTATCCAGGTGTAGCAAGCAGACATATCGATGTCAGACACACACATACAACAACCATACTAAAATAAAGAACAACAGAATAAGTCGTTGCTGTCGGGCAGAAACCTCCAGAAGTCTTCATATCCTAACTTTTTGTGTAAAATGATTGATCATACTACGGCGTCACAAAAGTAGCAGATCTGCAAGCTTGAAACGCGACGCTTTGCGCTGCGTTTTGAGCTTGTAGATCTTGCTACTTTTGTGACGCCGTAGTATTGAATCCTAAAAAGTAGGGATTGACACTAACACCTGCCCGCCTGCCCGGGGCAGGTAAATAAAATGGTAGGGCAGGTGAAGTTTTCTATCTGGTTGCCCCACGGGCAGGTGCACATGTTGTCTCTCCAGCTCTTTTTATTAAACAGAAAATGCCTTTTCGAGTCAGGATACCAATTTTATCGAATCAGGACAGAGAACTCAGACAGGATACAGATTAAACAAGTGAAATTGGAAATGATGACACAAAGAAAAATAGCATGTAAAATTGGAACTGGAACATAAAAATGAAGGTGATAAAAGGTTCACTCCTGATTGGCTGAAATGGTGTCACCTAACTGGAAATTTATTTTCTGTCTATCAAAGAGCTGGAGAGACAGAGAGACCCCTGTTACTGAACAAACACTCTATAGCAATGAGTACTATCCGAATATAGAGCTTTAACCCATAACAAAACCCTTTTTGTTTTAACCAAAAAATATCACTTACCCCCTACCTTCAACCCATAGTCATATTCATAGCTATTTAGATATTTGGCATACATATTGAGGTATGACATTTTTTATCGTGCAGCCCCATAATTCGCAAGTAGAAAGTAAAAAAATAAGTGTTTAATTGAACGGTAATTCAAATTTAACCTATCATTTTATAAAGGACTTTTCGGGCAAGTGGGCAAGACCTGTGGGCAAGTAGAAAATGACCTGTACTTGCCCGACGGGCAAGTGCCTCTGAGACCTTAGTGTCAACCCCTGGAGGTTTCCGCCCGACAGAGACGAAGTCAAAACAAGATGAGAGTGAACTATCTCCCACATGTGCTGTGCATAACGCAGGGGACAATATCGCATTTCACTCACAGGCAAATCTTTAGCGATGACTGACTTCCTTCCACATGCAAAGCACAACTGAGAATCAGATTAGATTAGAAACAAAGAGCAGCTCCTATATACCATTGGTTCTCAAAGTGGGGTTTGGGGACCCCCAGGGGTCCTTGGGGCGGGTACCATGGGGTCCCCAGCAAAATTTGTTAATATAAAGCTTCACAATCATTTTAACCACCTTAACCATATTTTATATTTTGGCTATTCAAAAATAGCAGATCTGCAAGCTCTCTGTGATGCACTATGAGCTTGTATATCTGCTATTTTTGGGGTCCCCTAGGTCAAAGAACTACCGCCTAACCACTTAACACGGCAGCCGTGTTAAGTGGTTAGATGGGTGGGCCCGCAAACGCTTCGACGAGACTTCCGAGTGGGCCCTGCATGGATCCAGAAAAGGTTGGGGAGGAACCGCTGCCAAAGGAGATCCATTTCCTCAGATAAAGGAAATGGAACTTGCAATGCAGAACATTTCACTGCTTCTGGACTAGATTTGGTCTTTCTTTTCCCCTTCCCTTTGGAGGTCATGGGCAGTGTGACAAGACCAGGATACAGCTGAACAGCACATCTGTCACGCAACAGAGGACATGCTGCTGTATGTGAATAACTATACGCCCGCAACACAAAGCGGTTGTTTGAGCCATCTAGAACAGTGCTTCTCAAACTTTTCAGGCCGCGACCCCGCGAAATAATCATGTTTGAACTGGGGACCCCCACCCAGGCCAGGACAAGCACTTGGAATTGTAGGAGCCGATGCATTACATTTAGTTTGACTCGGTTCCACAGATAAATATTGTGAAAATAGACAATCGGCTAAATATACAGGTAGATCTGCTATTTAAAGAGATGTTGCCCCGTTCTTAGTTAATATTTGAATAGTATACTTTGTTTTTTTTGTATTCTTTCATTTTAGAGGTATTAAAAAGGTCTTAAAAGCCCTTAAATTGTCACTTTAGAAATGTGCAGATACCCTTAGTGACACTTACTGTATGTTGGTTTGCTTACTGTCGAGTGTGACAAAACAATGATGCACATTCGGCTAACCATCTGGGGGACCCCCAAAAATAATCTGGCGACTCCTATGGGGGTCCCGACCGACAGTTTGAGAACCACTGATCTAGAGCAGGCTTTGACTGTATACATGTCCCCACAAATACAGTGAGGCCTGTCCCATGTACATATAATTGACTGATCGCAATTATTTAAGAGATCAATGCGTTCCCGGTCTTAATGGATTAACATTTTGAACCATTACTCCTAAAACCGCCTCATTACCATATTCTTGTCATCTGTGTGGAAAGAAAATCATTACAGGTGCTGCTGTCACTGTCTATGTTTGTTGTTCTTTTTGACACTTATTTTGTAATATTATTTTCAACACACAAAAGGCAAGAGACAATCACCGTCTATATTTACCTAGTATCCTGGTTACTTTGTAGCACTTAGCTTAATTGCTTTCCGTTACCTTTATGTACCCAGGGTAGGTATGCTGACTGAGCATGAGTGTTCTTTTTCAGCAACGCCCTGCACACACACACACACACACACACACACACACAGTGTTGGGGAGGGGTTAGGTGGGGGGCTTCCCGACACAGACTCTTCCCTGCCGGTCGAGGGGATTGAACAGGGAACCTTTCGTCACAAAACTCGCTCTTCTAACCTTTAGGCCAGTGGTTTTCAAAATGTTTCATGTCAAGGACCCCCCAAATTGATTGTATTTGGCTGCGGACCCCCCATCTCAAAAATATTTTGTGCCAGGGATCCCCAGAAGCAAAGATTTGAGTAAAACTACATCTATTCAAAGATTTGCACAGAATTTCAAGATTTATCAAAAATAGCAGATCTACAAGCTCATAGCGCGGCACGAAGTGACGCGCTATGAGCTTGTAGATCTGCTATTTTTGAATAGCCAAAGTATAAAATATGGATAATGTGATTAAAATGATTGTGACGCTATATTAACACATTTAGCTGGGGACCCCATGTCCCCAGACCCCACTTTGAGAACCACTGCTTTAGGCTACCACTGCCACACTACTTGACCCCATAGTTTGGTGACTTGGCGTTCATACCAAAAGCCTAGAAATAGTCCAAATAATTTCACTTATCTAAAATGTTGGGACTCCTTTTCCTTGTGGATTAGTTCTGGAATGTTCTGGTTACTGAAATCATATTCTAGCTGTCGGGCAGAAACCTCTTATCTCCATATTCTATTCATTCATATTTAACTTTCTTTGTAAATGAACACCCTACTTCATCACGCAGTGTCAGTACAAAAGCAGCCAAAGTAGCAGATCAACTTTTGCCATTTTTTTATTTGAATCCTGAAAAGTAACATTTTTGGACATATGAGGTTTCCACCCGACAGAGACGATTTACCCTGTATTTTGGTGACTTAGCGTTCATATCATTTACTCTGATCTTGACCTTTGTAAGTTACTCTGGAAGTCTGGATAAGAGCGTCTGCTTAAAAGCCTAGAATTGTAAATAGTCTAAAGAATTGGACTTATCTAAAAAATGTCGGACTCCTTTTCCTTGTGGATTAGTTGTGGAATGTTCTGGTTCGTGACATCATATACTGGATTCTTTTTAGCCTTGGGAGGATATGATCATGAAAAAACATTATAAATTGCTAGACCTGTGCCCGTCGGACACCGGCCTACTTGGGAACAATGAAAATAGGGAATGCATGCCCCACCCCGTTATGCAATACCTGTTATACCCGTTGTCATAGCACCCGTTCTAACCGTCTGTCTGTCTGTCTGTGTCCCTTTCGTGTCCATATATGGAGATCTCTGTATCTGTCTGGGTGCGTTCGGAAATACAGCACTGAGCGCACTGGCCAATACAAACTAATAGGCGAGTGCGCTCCGGTGCGCAATTTCCAAACGCACCCTCTGTCTACCTGTAACTCTTTTAATGCACCTACGTATGTGGAGATCTCTATATCCGTCTGTCCTTGTCCCTTTAATGCCCATATATGGAGATCCCTGATGTTATCAGTGTGTAGTGGGGGGTCATATATGGGCATATAGGGACCTGCCCCTATATGGGCATATGGGGGGGGGGGGGGTCGGCAGTTGTGGAAAGTCCTTTGGCAGTGGTAAATGTCTGTGGAGAATGTGTGTGGAGAATGTCTGAAAAGTGCAAACCGACTGTGAAAAGTGGACTGAATAACTAATCAAATGGCAGGTGTGTGGAATTTAGCCAAATCAAGCTAAGGCTGGGGTTGCCATGGCAATCAATTTGCTTCTACCGCCTATCCGACCGACCCGACGCCGGGCACTGCACTCCCTCGGGTCGTCTGCGCCGCGTGTCGAATTTGAAGTCGGTCGAACAGTTCTCGAAATACGTGGATTACAGACGTACATACATACCTTCGTAGAGAATAGGTGTATTTATTGTAAGATACAAAGGCTGCACAGCGTTATTGCTCCCACTCAAAATATAATTAAAGCACCAAAGTAAAAGTACTGAAGTGTTTTGAATCTGTCAAACTTTTTCAAATAAAGATCTCACAAGCTCACAATAAAAAAACTACAACATGTAAAACATTGCATCACTCCGTCTCTTATCTAAGATCATATGGACAGCACATGCACACATTATGTTCCGTTTTATGTTGGGTGGTGATCTCTTAACCTTCATTATCATAATCCTGTCAAAGCTAAATGTGTCCTGGACACAGTCAGAAATAAATGACACATAGAAACAAAAACTCCAACAGGGCTGTCGCTGTCCTGACGGATTAGCAAACTAAAAGGACTTGAGTGTGACGACTTGTGACACATCATGCGTCACGCTCCTGTCCCTCTTTGCATTCTTTGTTTTCCATTTCTCTCCATTGTACACCTCCTTAATAAAAAGGAGAAAACCCCTATTCATAAACCTAATGAGAAACAGAGGACCATGGATTGGAGCATTCTTTTATCCACTTGAACACCTATACACTTAGTTGCAGCTCCCCCGTGGACTAATGACTAATATGACTCTTGTACTGGTGTCTCTGTATAGTCTCTTTTAGACATGTATTATCACTGTATTATCCTAGTTTTCCAGAGTTCAAACGGAGGGGCTGTACTGTATGTATGAACACAACATTCCGGCTCAGTAGGATCGGACATGCAACAGATTTTATGCGGGCAGGACCCTTGACTTAAAGGAGTAGTTCACCCAAAAAATTACTTATTTTCTATCAATACACACCCCATGAAGCCTTGAATTCATGGATATCGTTTTGTTTTTGTCGCATTCCTAAGCCAATAATTTGATGACCGGCAGAGAGATGCTAACGATGCTACACTGTAAGTAATTTTAAAAATTGCAGATCTACAAGCTCATAGCAGTGCCGCGCTATGAGCTTGTATATCTGCTATTTTTGAATGAAATGAAGATGATGAAACGGACATCCTCCTGTTGCATAATACATGTATGAACGGCCAACACCGGACAATGTCCCGACCCGATTCCCCGGACATTTTCCAGTGTTCATATGTGAGAGGGGCTCATCTTTCATTCCTCCCCTGTTCTCAAAAGCCAGTTCTTTCTGTCTTTTGTATGACCTGCCCTGGTGACTACATTTCCCTTGTGGGGTCAATAACTATCTGACTTTTTCCCCCTCTACACCAAATCTCTTCACCGGAAATAGCCGATCTACAAGCTCACAGGTTCAACGTGTCGCGCGTTGAGAGCTTGTAGGTCGGCTATTTTTGCCAAAGGTTCGCCCCAGAATAGGAACACTACGTTTCATGTGGTACATCAATGCAAAAAAAATATATATATAATTTAAAAAAAAACAAGGGAGAGGAAAAGGAAAAAGGCGACAGAGCAATTTGGAAGATGATGATTTGTGTCTGTGGAAAAACTGAGTGACGGTGCGGTGGTGAGTCTTAGCACACAGGACTTCCCAAGAGAGAGAGAGAGAGCGAGCGTTGAACCCTCAACCTTCCCCCGGGACAATTATGTCAAAGCCGACACAAATACAACAAACACACCACCGCCCTTCTCTTCCACAGCCCGGCTTAACGCCGGCGATGATGCTGCGAGGTGAGGTCCACCAACCTGGCCAGCGCTCTGGACGCCAAGAATGGAACCCAGTGACTCATTCACAACAGCTAAGCCACAGACTAATCTTGATGAATTGGAAATCATCTGACTCTCCCTCTCATACTCTATTGGATGAGAGATATCCTGTACTTTCTTAGAGTGTCCTTTGAGTGGGTCCACCGAACAAATCTGGAAGGTATGGAGTCCTTTCTTCCGATATGTACAGAGTACAAACTTTCCTTTCATTCCTGATTAGGGTATTGTATGAGGTCTGGTGGTGTATTGTTATCAGGGTATCGTGACAGGAGTGCTGATTATCCTGTCTATTTTATTTGTTTCAATAAAACATTTATAACTTCAATAGTTTTTTCTTAATTGGGTTCTATATGAGGCCATTCAATGCCTGTATGGTGGAGATATGTATGCAATCAATGCTTCTGTTCAAATCCAATAAACAAAGGTTTTAAAAAAAAGAAGAAGAAAAAAGCTAAGCCACCTTTCAGCCAAAGAGAAGCCCTAATTCACACCGGTTGTGTAAACTCCCTATGAGGACACATACAAACCAAATTCATTCTGCCTCAACTAGTGGCATGTACAGTATGTATGTAGGCATTGATCATATCGTTGCTGTCGGGCCAAAAAACTCTTATCTCCATATTTTAATGTCAACGTCAGACAAAAGCATCAAAAGTAGCAGATCTGCAAGCTCGAAACGCATCGCTTTGTGCTGTACTGTTACAAGTAAAAGTCTGGAATAAAAAATGTACTTGAGTAAAAGTACAAAAGTATTGGTATCAAAATGTACTTAAAGTACCAAAAGTCAAAGTATTAAAATGTTTGAAAATAGCAGATCTACAAGCTCACAACGCAGCTTGTAGATTTTCTTTTTTCAAATAGCCGTATAAAATTGTTTTATAATATAATAATTTAAATCTGCAAAGTGTTTTCAAATAATTGTAGTGGAGTAAAAGTACAATATTTGCCTCTGAGATGTAGTGGAGTAGAAGTAAAAGTATAGACAATTGGAAATACTCCAGTAAAGTAAATGTACCTCAGTATTGTACTTAAGTACAGTACTTGAGTAAATGTATTTAGTTACTTTACACCACTGTTCCCCACAATAACAGAACACACACTAGTATGGAGCCCTGAGGCCCTCCGCTCAACCATATGGGGTTGAAGTGGTTAAATTCAACAGAGGCCCCGATTCACTCGCTCTACAGAGTGTCAAGAATACACACAACAGAACCATGCTGGCCCGTTATACATGTAGGCAATGTTACAGAATACCTGTTCTACTGGCTTAATGATTACCTGTGGCCACATGTCTGTACCAGCGGTGGAGAGGGTGTACTTGGCATCAAAATGTACCAAAAGTAAAATAACTCACACCAAGCTTGCCTTGTACATCTGCTGAATAGCTGACGTATAGAATATGGGTTTTGCATTCATAATAAAAAATCGGCAAAGCAAGTTGTAGTGGAGTAAGTACAATATTTACAATATTTGATGTAGCGGAATAGGCATCGTAAAACTTAACACTCAAGTAAAGTACCTCAAAGTGGTACAGCACTTGAGTAAATGTACTCAGTTACTTTCCACCAACTGCTTAATAATTACCTGTGGCCTCGCCTGCCAACATGTCTCACACGTTACGTTAACCCCCTCAGTCCTCTAGCGGTTCAGTCATTTCCTCTTCATCTCTAACCTGCTCTATAGCAGCATGTGACTGGGAGAGGAGAGGAGGAAAAATAGCTCCACTGAACAGAAACCAGTTCTCCATGTCTCCCATTCCCCTCCCAGGCCTGTGCCACACACACACACACACACACACAGCAACAATATCTGGATGTACCGTAACACCGCCCATTCTCTCCAACAACCCTCCACACCCTCCTTTTATCTCTGCTCTCTTGATCCCTCCTCGCTGCTTACCTTTTCAAGCTCTGGTACACGTGTTATTTTTATACCCAAGCGTTTATCTCAGTTTTTATTCAACTGTGACTGGTGGTGCGAGTTAGTCACACCCAGGCCTGGCACAATCTGCTTCTCACCCATTGACTTTCATGTTAAATGACGGCTTTTCCCCTTAAAAATAATCGATCATTTCAGCAGCAAGAGCTTCAAAATCTCTTCTAAATCTAGTCAACAAGGCCTGCTGTAGGCTATGGACTGGAAAAATGTGCATGACATTATTTCAATAAGCTAAAAACACGGGAAATGTTAGAGGGAGTAATAGCCATGGATACACGACGGTCGTCTGTCTCGACCATCATGGATAAACTTCAACCTGGTGTTTGCACTTTCTCCATTTACGGCCCGTACATCTACAGAAACGTTCATATTTCAAATATAAAGTGCTTATCCCATGGCCACGGATGTTAAATTTATGTACGGGCTCTCAAAAGTAACCGTATCATCCGTATAGTTCAATAAAAAGCATTTTAATCTGATCGGTGGCCATTTTCTCCATATGCTTTCAACTGCATGACCCTATCGGTTGGTAAGTGTATTGCACTCTGATACGTTATAACTCCATGAGAAAATGGCCACCGATTGGATTTAAATGCTTTTTATTGAACAATACAGAATATACGGGTACTTTTGAGAGTCCCGTGCACAATTGTAACATCCGTGGCCATAAGGTAAGCACTTTATATTTGAAATCTGAACGTTTATATAGATGGACGGACCGTAAATAGACAAAGTGCAAACACCAGGTTGAAGTTGATCCATGACTGTAACAGGAGTTTATTCATTTCAGACTACAGTAGCAGTTAATAAATTAGACGAACAAATGAATGAATATACTTTCAAGTGCGGAATCCGAAACAGGCAGCGCTGTGATTCTGAATTTTGTTACGATTACGGTGATTAGTATTATAGACACCACCTGGGCGAGTGAGTCGTGTAACTTTCCTGACGTTAAGCTGTGTATGTGTTCAACAACACAGCCAGCCTTGCAGTTTAAGTGCAGATTTCAGCTTGGGAAAAGAACCCTCCAACGGTTTTGGGTACGTGGAATCTGTTGCTGGTTCATATAGTCACCATTGCGTTATCGTGGTATTCTTGCTATTATGTTGCAAATGAATGTGTGTGTGCGGGCGAAATAACATTGACAGGCGACGAAAGCTTGCCAGACCTATGCCAGGCTGACAACGGTTGCTAAGCTGGCATTGGACAATCGCTTTTGGGGTGGGGTTTAGCGAAGGGTCCATTCTCAGCTTGTTGAAATAAACAATTACTGACACATTCTCTCAGGTTTAAAAAAAATGGCCCATTGTGCTAGTAAATGTTTGAATAGCATTTGATTTGTTTGAAAGCTGCAACATAAATCAAGTTTTGGTTGATTGATTGAACTCTCACTCTCTCTCCTCTCCTCCCCAGAGATGGCCGGCAACTGCTATTTTCAAAAAAACGATAATAACCTTTCATTGATCGTAATAGAGGCAAAAGTTTGAAATAATCGTGAGACTGATTCACAGACATATCACCCAGACCTATTCCTTCAGAGAACACGTATTTTCCTGATACATAGGTCCAGATGTTGTGTAAACCGAAGCCACGCGGCAACCAACCTTGCATAACCAACAAAACAATGACGGTGATGTGAAAAAAATGAAACTAGTAAAGCACACGTTCTCAAAAGAAACTCTTTCAAGGGCATCCTTTGTTTGCCTTTCCTCTTGGCCCCCTTTGGGTGTAGACCTTTCCCTTTGACCAAGCTTTATTTGACACAGTAGTCTCCCATTACAGAACTTTATCTTTTGAGACCAGCTATGGGGTGAACATATCACTCTCACCTGTATCACTTTACACCTTGCTTTCAGAATGCCGTACACGTAGACGACGCGAGGCAAATATTTACCCAACTTGACGCGAGCCTGGTGTCCGTTAACCCATTAAGACCGGGAATGCATCCGTGTAATTTTTTTATTTCTTTGGCTATTCAAAAATAGCAGATATACAAGCTCATAGTGCGGCACTGAGTGCCGCACTATGAGCTATTTGAGCAAATATTTTAATATATATATATTTACATTTAAATGTAGTTGAGTTGTAACTGAAATCTTAGCTTCTGGGGGTCCCTGGAACTGTATATTTTGAGATGGGGGGTGTGCGGCCAAATACATCATTTTGGGGGTCCTTGACATGAAAAAGGTTGAGAACCACTGATATCATAGCAACATAAGTGTTTCAGATTTATAAGACATTTTGTAGAATGGGCCTCAGTTCTTAATGGGTTAAAAGGTACCAGGGTGAAAAATTAACAGTATGTTGACTAAATGAGAATGAAAACCACACAATGGTTACATTACCGCACTGGTTCTCAAAGTGGGGTCCGGGGACCCCCAGGGGTCCTTGAGGGGGGGTCCGAAGCAAAATAAGTTAATATCGCTGCAGAATCAGTTTAACCACTTTAACCCTATATACGTACATCGGCTACATTGTTTGAAAATAGCTGATCTACAAGCTCACGGTGTGTTGCGAAGCGAGGCACTGTGAGCTTGTAGATCTGCAATTAAAAAATAATAATTAAACAATTCTACAAATCTTGTATGGAGGTCCCAGGCGTTTTTTAGGTGGGGGTCTGCAGCCAAACACATATTAATCTGGGGGTCCCCGACATGAAAACATTACAGAACATATACTTCACCAAAGCACTGAGGTTAGGCTTATTTTGGGATTTTCAAAACCTCACATCCTGTGGAAATGTAGTCAACATGATATCCTCCCAATGGCAGGAAATGAAATAGATTAGCATTTATGTTACTGTACATAAATAGTAGCTGTGTTGCTTAAAGGACGACTTTATATGAGTGTTATGAAGCATTGTAAGTGCATTGTAATGCATTATGATGCATTATAAATGTGATTATAATGCAAGACCTTTAAGTAAAGTGGTACCTGGTAGGGATGATGTGCTGTTCCACTGAGTTTATAATGCATTATAAGCAGCACTTATAAATGATATTATTATAAGTTATAATAATACTACAATACTATGCATAATTATAAACATCTATAACAAGTGTTAATGCTTTATAAGTGCATTATAATGCATTATAAATGTGGTTCTAACGCTTTATACACCGACCTATAAATATAAAACTGGCAGTACCAGCGACAACCAGGAACAGACTGGGTGACGACCACGAAGAGTGTGGTGACATCTGGAGAGACAGAGGACGGCCCGGAGAGACGGCAACCCGGGGTGGAGAGCGTTGGCAGCCCAAACCACTTCTTCCGTGAGGAAGAACAAAAAGCTACAGGCTGCGGTGAAACCTGCAGGGAGGGTTTAATCCATCAAGGCAGAGTGAGATGTTTGTGCCCAGCAACGACGACGCAACGCACAGAAAAGCCCCTACTTCTGGTCAGACGAAGGAGGAGCCAGGCCCTGAGGCAACCCACAGTGCCTAGAGCCTCCTAGTGTCGCCAGCACCAGCTGCAACATCTCAACTAACCTGGACTGGCATCGGCCAGACTGATGGCGTGGATTCACTCACAAAGTGAGTGGATCTGCGTTGTTGGTCAGGCTAACCCTAACCCCTAATTAGCACTGTCTTTAACTACCCCCAAGAGACAATGGGCCCAGTAGCATGCCACTTGTCTTGGACACAGGCCGGGGTCTGATCAGCCTCGGTCGGGTTGCCTGGAGGAGGGTGTCTGTTGCAAGACCCGAAACACCCAGTGACTCCAGGTAACAACACTGATGATGTGTCCAAGTTTGTGCATCAGTTGATGTTTTATTAACTAAAGTCTTACCAACTTTTTTCACATTTCTATGATTAATAGTTCTTTTACTACATTTACTATTCTGTATCTGGCCTGTGATTCATTACTGCTGCCACTGACAACTGAATTCCCCCCGCGGGAATCAATAACAGTCCATGACCATCCATCTTCAGAATACAATCAAAAGCCAAATTCTGACAGCAAGTTTTTACCAAATATGTTGACATATGTACACCAATTATACTTACACATAACATTATGCAACTACATTTTACGCTGATGACAACTGTTTAGGTAGCTTAACAACAAGTTAAGGCACCCCAACGCAGCAGACCGGAGAAGAACAGCACAACAATCCAAGAAGCCCTGGCCTGTAGTTCACATAAACCATCAAGCCACCATGCAAGCATCATGGTTGCGAAAGCTACTGTCTACTAATGCACTGTTTCCCAAAGTCTGAGTCGGGACCCATTCGTGGGACCGACTTTTATGGGTCACGAGTAATTATCCCCTTTTTTATTGTCTCCGCCGTAGGTGGAGAGTATGTTTTCGCTTCGTCCCGCCGTGTGTGAGCAAACATTGTTAGCCAAGCTAACATTGGTCAAGCTCCACGTGACACGTGTCAATATGTTGACACCAATGCCTTTGATTGGCTAGAGGGACGCATGACGAAATATAATCCTATAAATAGGTGTGTCACTTCAAAAAGCCTTTACTTTTTGAAGTGAGGTAAGACAGGATCAATCAGTCTTGATTGGAACAGTACCTTCCAGTCCAAATCACCCGTCCGTGCGTGTGTGTGTCCCTCTGAGAACACCTAACATTGGTCAAGCAAAGGCGCAGAAGGCCAAAGCTAAGAAAGCATACTCATCTACAACAGTAACACAGAAGAGGACTATAGAGTTGAATTGATCCCACAACAACAAGGCCGAAGTCTTAATACTGTAACAATTGGCCACCTTGATCAAATACATTATGTAGCACTAGAGAAAACTGACATAGATCAAACACACCAATCAACTGCTGAAACTGTTCAAGACAACAATGAAGATGAAGAAGACAGACAAGTATTTGAACAAACCAGTCAATTACGACCAGTCCCATATGACACATTGCTTCAAGAAGAACATTCTTTAGATGCAAACACTACATATTCAGTCGCCCCTGCAGAACACCAAAAACCACGCACATTCTACCAACAGTACCTTGCAGTACAAATCACCCGTCCGTGCGTGTGTGTGTTCCTCTGAGAACACCTAACATTGGTCAGTTTTACGTGACATCACAATATGTAATATAAATATATAAATAGGAGGCTGAGATCACACAATGTAACTAACTCCCATTATGCAAACTAAAGAAGCAGCAAATGACATTGGTCAAGCAAAGGCGCAGAAGGCCAAGCAAAGGCGCAGAAGGCCAAAGCTAAGAAAGCATACTCATCTACAACAGTAACACAGAAGAGGACTATAGAGTTGAATTGATCCCACAACAAGGCCGAAGTCTTAATACTGTAACAATTGGCCGCCTTGATCAAATACATTATGTAGCACTAGAGAAAACTGACATAGATCAAACACACCAATCAACTGCTGAAACTGTTCAAGACAATGAAGATGAAGATGACAGACAAGCATTTGAACAAACCAGTCAATTACGACGACTCCCATATGACACATTGCTTCAAGAAGAACATATTTTAGATGCAGACACTACATATTCAGTCGCCCCTGCAGAACACCAAAAACCACGCGCAGTCTACCAAGACGACCCGTTCTACCAAGACGACCCGTGCTATTAAAATAGCACAGGTCTGCTGGCGGAGACTTGTGCCCCCGAGGAGCACATTTTCTAGTTATTATTATTTCAAAAGATTTTAAAAAAAAGTATATTTTGAACACAAGTAAAACTTTTGAAAACAGGACTTTTTAAACAGAGCATTTCTACATTGTGGTATTGCTACTTTTACTTGCGTAAAACAAAATCCAAGTTCTTCTTCCACCGAACACTGTCTGCTAATGTTCAGAAGCCAGCATAGGATACAGGCTGTCTTTTGTTGAAAACAAACTGTTTGGGGGAAAGATACTTGATTCAAAGATGCTTTGGCTGCACAGTGGAGGAGGCAGACGAGATGAATAAAATGCTTGGAATGTGCAGCATGTCACTGATTATATTGCTTGTGTTTTGACAGAGGACCAAAGGTATTGGCCTATGAACATGAGCACTGTCAGTTTGTTTTGGACATTGTTGACACATCCCTGCTGCTGCTGGAAGAAGTATTTTTTAAACAAGGTAGAAATACTGTACTTTCCACCCTTGTTTGTTTTACACAAATCCCCACTGCTGGTGGAGAGCCAACTTTATATCGTCGCTGCCGGGCAGAAACCTCTGATCTCCGTATTCTAACTTTTGTGTTTTTTCGTAAATTAAAGCCCTACTTGATCATACTACAGCGCCACACAAAAGCATCAAAAGTATCAGATCCGCAAGCTCGGAACGCAGCACGAAGGCACATGTTTTGAGCTTGTCGATCTGCTACTATTGCTATTTTTGAATTTGAATCGTGAAAACGAACAGTTTTGCACATATGAGGTTTCCACCCGACAGAGACGCTATTGTGAAAATGTGTTCCAAGACTAGGGCTCAAGATGGTTCTTGAACACGTTTGTGCAACAAGGTCGTTATATAGTACCGTATATTGTTCTGTGTAAGTTGTTGTTTTTACATTAAATAAATACTGTACATTGTTCTGTAATCTGTATATGTTTTTTTGTTTTGTTTACAGTATGTATATTGTTCTGTATAAGTTGCTTTTGACCCGGTTTGTTTGGCCTTCACAACACCAGGCTCATCTGGGATAGAAGGTACCAAAGGTTCAAATTATAGCCTACTGTTTGCTAGTAGAGTATAAGCTTACGATTCAATCTGATTTCAGGAATTAGGTCTACGTGCAATGTATACTTTTCAAATGTGCCACAGGCTCAGAGTTACAAACTGCTATCATTAAAATGTAGCTATAGGTATAGGATATGGAAATGTTTGTGGGTGTCTTGTTAAACTTCCTCCTATCTACATCAGCCATACTTTCGTTTGATAAAGCCATGTTAAAACTTCTGTAGAAACTTGAATAGTTATAGTATAGTTACTATTTACTACTTATAGTATAGTTACTACTTATATGAATAGTTACAAGTCCAAGTTTGCCCATAATCTTTTATCAGTTGCTTGCATATTTGCACTATTAAATTGTGAGAAAACTGCATTTACTTAGGCATCTGAACTGCATTTATGCCGTGTGACTAAAGTAAATAAGCAACTGAGGTCATTTATAAAACTGCCCAGAAAACGATGTCGGCATCGGTACAAACAACCTACAGAGATCAAGTTGACAGAACGATGTGGCCTTTCAGAGTTATTCAGGTTCAAATAATCGCTTTTTTATCGTTTACATGAAGCTTTTTTCTTCCCAGGTTTGCTTCTTCAGCATGAGTCAACTAATGATGAGAACAGCTTGTGACACCATTAACCCCAACCAGTATTATAGTTTGTCAATAAAAGATTAAACTGTCTCCCCAATCATATTGGCACATAGTTCTCCGCCATCACACACACACACACACACACACACACACACACACACACACACACACACACACACACACACACACACACACACACACACACACACACACACACACACACACACACACACACACACACACACACACACACACACACACACACACACACACACACACACACACACACACACACAAAAAGGCAGTTAAGAGAGCGATAAAGCATGAATCGATATAGAAATCCTCACATAGCCTAGATTGTATCTACATCTACTGTACATAATGGCATTTTAAAAGTTCAACCTATACACCGACGTGTACAGGGAGAGAAAAAAGTATTCCTGGTCACTGAGTTCGGTATAGGGCAGGGCAGTTAACCGCAAATATATATAAACCGATATTTAGAACCAATGACGGACTTAATCTGGCTTGTGTAGGTTAATCGAATAACGAGAAGCAGTTTTGTTTCCTTTTACATTTCTTATATATCAACGAATTGACATGAATGATTCGAATATTGTATAATCATCTAAATAGATTAGTGTTGTAAAATGGTGGCGTATAAAAATCGCCAAACTACAAGCTCACAGCAATACAAATAGTGGAAATAGCAATGCTTTGCGAACTTGTAGATCTGTTATTTCCACTACTTCAACACATTGGCTGCCAAAGACGCATATCTGCGTTCTAATTAATTTCTCGCCTGGCTGCCAAAGACGCAGATCTGCGTTCTAAATTTTCTTCGTTTTTTTCTTGTTTTTTGACCCAAAGACCAAGGAGATATGATTTATCGAAGATTTAAACTCCCATCCACTTCCTTGTTAACTTAAAACTTAAAAATTCTTTATCTCGGCTCCTGAGTACTTTTTTTTCAATGAAAAATCTCTGGCAGTCTACAGCAAAAAATCTGAAATAATTCTGGCAGATTAGGTGTTAAATAATCGTTCATTAATCATCCTCGAGGATCAAAAAAGGTTTGAAATAATTGTGACATTGATTTGATGTCATGTTGCCCTGCCCTAGTACAGTACTTGAGATAACAGCAGCAGAGTACATTCATTCATGTTTCACTTTCACGAAAGGACAGCACTGATCATTAATATATTAGCTCTGATGTCTGACATCACCGATGTTTATGACATGCTGCAGTGGTTCTCAAAGTGGAGTCCGGGGACCACCAAGGGTCCTTGAAGGGGTTCCAGGGGGGGCCCCCCAGCAAACAAATGTAATAATATAGCATCCACAATCAGTTTAACCACTTTTAAACCATTCAATCCGGGAACGCATATCTGTCAATTTAGATTTATTTGGCTATCTCACGACCGAGTGCCGTTCTATGAGTTTGTAGATCTGCCATTTTAAAAAAAATCTTGAACATTTGTGCAAATCTTTGAATATACAGTATATTTTTTAAAGCGAACATTTGTAAAATATTTTGTGCCAGCGACCCCCAGAAGCAAAGATCCCCAGTTCGCTTTAAAAAGTATATATTCGGGGGCGCTGTGGGCGTGTTCTCTCCTCTGTGTCATCAGTGTCCATACCCTAGGTGGGGTTGAAACAAAGGGCCTTTCTGTGTGGAGTTTGCATGTTCTCCCCGTGTTCCCTAGGGTAGGTACCCTCACAAAAAAAAAAAAAACATGCAGTAATCCTGGTCTCTATACTGCCTCCCCCTGGTCAGCCGGGGCGCCTGATGGAGGGGAAAGGAAGCGCTTGATGGAGGGGAAAGGAACTGGTTGGAATAACGTGTTCCTTCCTACCGGGGAAACTCTCCCCTGTCAGGTGATAAGAAGCGGCCTGCTCACTCCTCATGCATGAAGGAAGCATGAGCTCAGTTCAGGGCTCTCCCCAGGCTGGCAGAAGGAGAGTACCGCCCAGGATTACAGTTTAGGCAATTGGCACTGGTTGAAAAAAATGGATTACAAAAATCGTGGGATAAAAAAAATTAAGTAAAAAAAAAATTATATATTCAAAGATTTGCACAAATTTTGAATAGCCAAAGAAATCTAAAGTGACGGATATCTATCTATCCAATTGCATAATCAATTTGACATGACAAAAGTTTGAGAACCAGTGCAGCATGCAGCATGTTGCATAATGGCATCTGCCTGATTACAGATATCAGAAGTACTTCACTGACCTCAGGGAACATCACAAACACGTAATCTTGGCTGACAACCAGACAAAAGTTCAACTTGATAGAATAGCACAAGAAGAGACACGTGGGACTAACAGGCTACTACTGTTATCAACTAACTGCACCATGCTCAAGTGGCTTGTGGCTCTTTATCCACCACAAGAAAAGAAACCAAGTGAACCATGATGATGTGCCATCTAACGTATTTCACGGTTTCTGGATTTGGTCTCTGTCGGGTGGAAACCTCATTATGTACAAAATAGCAAAAATAGTAGACACAGCGCTTTGTGCCGCCTTTCGAGCAGTGTATATCTGCTACTTTTGATGCTTTAGTGTGACAATGTAGTATGATCAAGTATTAATGTACTAAATAACACAAAAAGTTAAAAGGGACTACACCATGAATTTTAACTTTTTCTTATTTTTTGTGTGTTTTTGGTCTCCCCTACCTCTCTTCTATCCCCAAAAATACCCCAGTTTGAACCCCAGGCTTTCACAGCAAATCTGGGGTTTTCTGTAAATTGGTTTCAAAACAGGCCAAACTGATTGGGTACAATCCCTCCCGTTTTTCAGTAAAAAAATAAAAAAAATTTTTTTTCTTTTTCTCTTATTTTTTATTGTTTTACTTTTTCCACACAGAACCAGGAGATAACATGCATACAAACTGGCTCAATAGCGCCCCGTGCCAAACAGGACAATGTGGTATTGCAGGTGAAAGTGCTTTATAAGCCAGAGAGAAGTTAGTTGGAATGAGTATATCTGAGGCTTGATTTAGGCTCAAACCTTTTGAAAAACGTTTGAGGGACATAAACAATATGATATTAAATATTATTATTATTTTTTAAATTCATGGTGTAGATCCTTTAAAATATGGAGATAAGCAGTTTCTGCCCGACAGCAACGATCTTATTCAATACGCCACAGCTCGGTTTCAGGTAAAGTTCTCAGAATCTAATTTGGGACCTGCTCAGGAGCTGGGAACTACTAATAACCTCTCCATTTCCCCCCCCCTTTTTTTGTGAGCAAAAATAACCGATGAACAACCTCACAACACTGTAAGCTTATTAGACCGACTATTTTCGCTTCTTTTATGAGGTTTATTTTTATTTTTATGATGTACCTCTCTCTTCAGGGATGATGCTTCTGATTATAATATAACCAGGCCCGGCGACAACAGGACCATGCATCTCGCCCCCTGAGTCAAGACTGCCAGTTTAAAAAAAAAAACCTTCTGGTACTTCTTAATTAATAGCGTTTCGGCGTCAAGCCTTCCTCAGCGTGTTAAGAAAGTGGTCAGTGGTGCTGTGTGTACCAGGAGGGACTGAGACAGACAGACAGACATGACAAGGACTTCAGCTGCTGTCGGTAAAAACAAATAATTTAAAAGAAAATCACGCCCTGTACTTACGCACCCCCCCAGCCCCACCGTTGTCAGCTAGCGCCGGGTCTGATGTAACCATGTAAACAAAATCACACCCAGTGTGAAGAGAGTGGTGCCTTTGAATTAATGTAACTGGTTGCATCCTTGTGTTGCAATCAGCTGCAGCTGTTGAGGCCGTGCTCAAACGGATGGACGGACGGACGGACGGACGGACGGACGGACAGACGGACAGACCCACACACACGGTCAAGTGTAGGAGTGGCTGGCTCCACTCAAAAACATCACAGAACTTCAGGTTCTGGAAAGTTATGAGTTATGGAAGGTCCTGGGTGGGTTACCCTGCGCAGTCTAAAAGAGCCATCAATCATCAGGGATAACTGGCTGGAGTCTGTGACAAACCGCAGTACCAAATGTACATTTACCCACAATTGGGGGTCTGATTTTATACTTGGTTGCGCATGCTATCGCTGCACACGTTGTGCGCTTGCCATTTTCAGTGCGAGACACCAGCACGCTTATGCTACTAATTATAAATCAGGCATTACTGTTGCATTACACAGTCCCTACATTACCATAGTTTATTACACAGCTTTGTAGCATACTTGATTGTTAACGGTCAATAAAAAAAGGCATGCTGCGGTCTGTTATTACTCGATAACAGACCGCTGTTTTCTATAACCGACTGCTGCTCTGCCTCTATTTACACTGTGATAGGATGCTCCTCCGCTTCACCTTGTCAGGGGGGTTGGGGGGGGGGGGGGGGGTTTCTCCCCAATGAGCGCCTCACACTATACATTATCCCTTACGTAAACATGCCATGTGATTACCAGTCAGAGCCAGGTATGTTTTCAAGATTTCAAATAGGGTTGTTTTCCACCAGGGTTGCCATGTCTGCTTATTACAAGCGACTTTGGGCTTGTTTTTCGGTAAAGATGCTTGTAAATATTGGTAGTTGCGGGTTGCGTTTTTTGGGGGATTGTTTCTAAATTGTAGTTGCTTATTTGGGCTCATTTTCTAATGTTGTTAAACCAGTGGTTCTTAAACATTTTCATGTCAAGAACCCCCAAATGAATATGTATTTGTCCACCTATCCCCATCTGAAAGCATTTTGTGCCAGGGACCCTCGTACCACATTTGTGTTGTTAAAATGTTTCAATATTCTTTTGAAAATAGAAGATTTACATAGATGTAAATTTTTTTATATTTTCAAATAGCCGATGTGTATAAAGGTTTAAAGTGCTCATGTGTTAGTCGCTTCTTTTGGGCTTGTTTTCATAGACCTCATTGCTTATTTCTCTCGCACAATCTGGCAACAGTGTTTGTCACTCACTCGCACAAGTGCAACCAGAATGTTAGTAGCTGGAGGGGAAGGTTTGTTGTTTACAAAATTCACAATAAACAAGACATTTTATGTCTTTACTGTGCCGAGACAAATATAATAAATGAACCGCGGCTTCAAAACCGAGTACTAACCCGAACCAACCTTTCTTTTGTGTACAGTTAAAAAGGCCAGTCCACACCACTGCAACTCCTTGTTGCACCTTTTGTTGCAAGGAGTTGCGACTAGTTGCATTGGTGCGGTCTGGCCTTTACACCCCTAGAATATACACAGGTTAAAAAAGGTAAAGCTAGCAGCAATGCAGAGAGTGTACAGAATATGAATGAAGGGGGAATAATTTAGGAACCGGGATATATATATATATACAGAATATAAAGTAAATATACACAGTGCAAAGTAACAATATGTGCCAAGTACAATATGTACAGGCTAGGGATATGTCCCCAAACAGAAAGAGACTATGTGTATGTGTATTGGTTTAACTTTAGGCCATTTAAACCGGGAAAGCATCGGTGTCATTTTAAGATTTCAAAAATAGCTGATATACAAGCTCAAAGCATTTTTTAACATTTTTAACTCAAATCTTTGCTTCTGGGGGTCCCTGGAACAAAATATTTTGAGATGGGGGTCCACGGCCAAATATATATCATTTTGGGGGTCCTTGACATGAAAATGTTTGAAAAACACTGATATATAGTAGCCTAACATAAGTCTTTAAAAAAAAACTGTTAGGATTTAAAAGACATTTGTAGAATCCCCAGAAGAACATTTGAGTCACAAATGTTCGCTTTAAAAAAATACATATATATTTCGTGCCGCACTATGAGCTTGTATATCTCCTATTTTTGAATAGCCCAAAGTATAAAATTATAGCTAAACTCTAAAATAACACAGATGCGTTCTCGGATTGAATGGGTTGACCCATTAAAGCCGGGAAAGCATCTGTGTCATTTTAGATGTGTGCGGCTTAATGGGTTACAGGGATAAAAAGGAAGGCACAAATCATAAGGTCTCTGCCTAGTGGAACACTTCTAGGCTCTAGAGAGCGGAGCTGAATAGCACAACAACTGTGCTTGGCTGGCAGGTGCTGTGTGCTAATGAGAAACACACCTGTGTGGCCTCATGAGCCAGTGATTAGCATGTTAGTCCTGCACCCCCCCAGACACACCCCCCCCCCCCCCCCCTCTCCAAGGACCAGGCCCTCATGCCTGCCAGCAGTGTTGCCACAGATTTTGTGAGAGAAATAAGCAACTAGGTCTACGAAAACAAACGACAAGCGACTATAGGCCACTTGCGCAATGCGCATCGGATATTTGAAAATAGCCGGTCTACAAGCTCACAAGCTTGTAAACTACCGCAATTTGCGAATATTTACAAGCAACTTAACAGAACCACAAGCCCAAAGTCGCTTATAATAAGCAGACATGGCAACACTGCCTGCCAGCTCTGTTCTAAAGCTATGTGCAGCGGCGCACAAATGAGAAATGTACTTCAGAGTAGGGCTGGGCAATTAACCGAAAACATGTAGCAAGAAAATAACATTTAGAACCCATAACAGACTTAATCTCGCTCATGTAGGTTAATCAAATTATCGAGATATATATATCAACTTCTAACTGCTAGATCTGCTAATTAGTGTGGTTGCCCTAACAGGGCAACCATACTATAGTACTCTTCCCACTTTATTCTTCTTTCTAGATAAACTTTATTTTGCCGTATATTCGTGCCATATGTCAAAATGACCGGCTTCAACGGGAATCGTGCGCTTGTATTTTGCTAAGAGATTAGTTAAATAGTTTAATTGATATTGATGTATTAGTGCATTAAATTTCCCCATCCACTTTAATGGGAAAATGAAAAAACTCACATTCAACTATTTTTTTCTCAGAAACCATAAGGGCTGGAGTTACAAGACTTGGAGGGGAGGTTTATAATTTAGTGCAAAATTATTAATAAAATACTTACAACAGTCGGCCTCATGGTGGCGTTATAACAGGCCACTTTAACTTTTGGCCTATAACTCTTGAACCGTAGGTCGTAGAATAAAAGTTTTCCCCCTAGATTCCTTGGGTCATGACGCAACTCCCCATATAGGCCACGCCCATTTGCGTCAGGATAGATTTTCCGCCATTTAGAATTTTCTTCAAAACACACTTTTAGCTCCTCCTCCCACATATTTTGTCCAAATTTCACAAAAATCGATACACATGATCTCTGGACCCATGCGATAAACATCTCCAAGCGGAATTTTGATAGTCCATACCGTTCGTCCGTAAATGGCTTCCAAAGTTAGCGGGAGGGGCCTGGCTGTTTTACAAAAAAGGCCAAAAATCACGGACTCAATGTCCGGTCAATCCCAAATTTAAATCACATGTCAAGGGTGGTTTACTCAACGAATCCCCAAAAGCATTTCCACTTTGATCCATAGGGGGCGCCACGAATGCACAAAATGTAACCGTTTGATGCAAAAACATGATTTTGGGGGGATCAATCCTCTCAAAATGAAACGCAAGTGATCTCAGGAGTGACGTGACAATGCAATTGGCGCAGTCTCCGATGGTATTCCTCCCAGCGTATTCCTCGAGTCCCGGCGGCCGCGACCCACGACAGGCGTCGGCGCAACCACACTTTGCAATTTCCCAGAATTGCGAATATTCTAGTTTCACTATTGTTAATATTAATGAATGATTCTTTAAGAATCATTCATTAATCATAAGTAATCGAGGAAAAACGTACACATAATCCTGATATTGATTTGAAGTCATATAGCTCAGCCCTACCACCAGCTCTGTTCTAAAGTTATGTGCAGCAGACAAATTATTGAATTTTATGTCAGAGAGCAGATACAGAACGTTAGCACATTACAATATGCAACTTTCACCTCATGTTTTCAGTCTTTCATCTACTCCACTCATAAACTGCAAAAGTAACTGTGGTTACAGCATCTAACAACATTAAAAAAACAGCAATGACATTGCATTTTTTGGGGCATCAGCAGACTTTCCTTTCAACAGTCTCTTGTGCAGCTTGAAGCAAGGAAAAACTAATACAATGCTGCTCCTAACAAACTGCCTACAGCAGGGGTCGTCAACGTTTTTCAGGCCAAGGACCCCCTAGCTGAGAGAGAGAGATGAAGCAGGGACCCCCTCTACATATTGTATAAAATGGTGATGCAGATTAAACTTTTTTTTTTTAACTTGGTCTGCTCTTTTTTCCCTCTACACGATACCTCTTTGCCAAAAATAGCCGATCTACAAGCTCACAACGCCTCGCGCTGCAAGGCGTTGTAGCTTGTAGATCTGTAGAGCTTGTAGATCTGCTATTTCAGGCTAAAGTTCTCCTCAGAAAAGGGATACTAGGGTTCAAGTGGTAATGTAAAAATAAAAACCTATCACACAAAGATTTGGCGGCCCCCTGTAGTAACTCTGAGGACCCCCTAGGGGTCCCAGACCCCCTGTTGAAGACCCCTGGCCTACAGCATTTACCCAATACACCCCACACCCCAATAACATGGCCTGAGTTTACTGTATTGAACTTGTTACTGACATATCATTATCATATCCTTGCTGTGAGTCAGAAACCTTGCATCTCCACATTGCAACTTGTTATGATTTTTTGCTCAATATAATAAAAGAAAAATCACTGATGAGCAAGCGGCACGGTCATGCGACAAAGTATAAAATTAGTCTTTAGTTCTCTCACACTTGTACTTTGACATCAACAGGCTTGGTTATAGGGTTAGGGTTAACGTTAACTGGCTGGCATTTGCAACGTTGCAACTTCCGACAGCTTTCTTACTTGTGAAAGTTGCATTCAAATCCTGAAATACGGTAGTATTACTCTAGGCCTAAACCACTGTATACTGAAACCAGCCTTAATATAGCATCCTTGTGGCTTTCCACTATTTACATATCTAGGTCAAGCTAAAAATGAGAGCATAATATTAAATATAGGTTTCTCTGACCTAAAAAAGGAACGTTTATTTATACTACTCGAGAGTTTGAAAACGTATCAAAAACGATATTTAGACTTGCTCATGTGGATTAATTGAATAACCAAGAAGCAGGGTTTGATTTACCACTTAAGCCCTGTAATATACTTAGTTGTCCAATGGTGGCGTGCAAAACATTTTGAAAATAGCTGATCTAGAAGCTTGTGACACGTTGTGAATTTGTAGATCAACCATTTCCACTTTTTTTTATAATCGATCAATCGATATCGATTTGAAGTCAAATCTAATATGATAATAAGATATTGCTTTTAATTATATGGTCAATTGTACTTTCAGATGAAGATGACCTCCTTTCAATGTGATGGTAACCAGACACCCTGAGAAAACCTGACAAACAATAGAATTCATGAGAGGGTCAAAGTTTCACTGAACAAGTCCGGACAGGGGGATCGGCCACCTCAGCTGTGAATGAGCCAAGCAAAAGAGTCACTGTCAAATCCTCAGTGTTCATATAACTCTGAGGATTCTCCTGCACATCCTCTGTGTTCATTTATGCATTTTATAACTCCCGAGTGTTCAAATGTAACCAAAGGGACCCTTACAGTTCCATTAGTTTACATGTGTACACTCGGAGTTAAAGTAACACAGAAAAAGGAAGGCTTAACCACACGTAATCTCTTAACCCTTTAAGACCGGGAACACTGTGTCATTTTGGATTTATTCGGATATTCAAAAATAGCAGATATACAAGCTCATAGCTGTATGAGCTTGCATATCTGCTATTTTTGAAAAAGCATGACATTTTGTGCAAATCTTTGAGTATATATTTTTTAAAGCAAACATTTTTAACTCAAATCTTTGCTTCTGGGGGTCCCTGGAACAAAATATTTTGAGATGGGGATCCACGACTAAATACATTTCATTTTGGGGGTCCTTGACATGACAAAGTTTGTGAACCACTGATATATAGTAACAAAGATTTGTACAGATTTTTCACGATAAAAAAAAAAAGAAGCAGCTATACAAGCTCTTGTATTGTATATCCGCAATTTTCACATTCGTGACGCATCGTGAGCTTCCTATATCTGCCATTTAAAGCATGCAACACCAGCATACAAATAACTATACATACATTACCGCTGTGGAAACCCAAAACCGGTTTACTTTTCAGGAAATGGAAAAAATGACCTGTGTTCCAATGGATCCAAAATAGTTAGTCACAAACTCTTGTTAATACTTTTCAATGGCAAAGAACAACGCGTCGCAATGGGACGCGTTGTGAGCTCTTAGATCAGCTATTATTGCTACTGATGTGTGAAACTCATGTACGACAAGGTTTCAGCCCGACAGCAATGATATGCTGTTTGTAATTTTTACACAGCTGAAAAACATCTCTACAGTATAACTACCATTGACATACTTTTTGGTGATCTAACGTAGAGAAACTTGAGCACAAATATCGTTTAACTGCAAAGAAATAGCCTGAAAACCAGTAAAGCCTGATGTATTTATTCATTCAAGCATGAAACCTAGTCAGCCCAGGTATTTGAAAACTGGCATTTAGGCTAATCATTAAACAGCCTTATTCTTGAAACATACAAAGTAGGCTACATTGAGGGCTGGTAGCCTAAATTTACTAAACACACAGTTGAAGGCCACAGGAAACTGGGGCATCATGTGAGTGGCAGAAGTACTTCATGTGTTTCCAATTATGGACTTGCGAGACTAAAAGCCGTTTTATCCTGGCCTTCAAAAGGCAGACCTGGGATAGAATTAGGTTAGTTAATTCAACTAATCCAGTGGTTCTCAAATTATTCATGTCAAGGACCCCCAAATTGATGTATTTGGCCGCTGCGCTGACTCCCATCTCAAAAATATTTTGTGCCAGGGTCAGAGACCCCCAGAAGCAAAGATTTGAGTTAAATAAGACCTGAGGCTGATTCTACAAATGTCTTCTAAATCAGAAGTAGTCACACTTTCAAGATTTTTCAAAAATGTTCAAAAATAGCAGATGTACAAGCTCGCAGTGCGGCACGAAGTGGCGCGCTGTGAGCTTGTACTGTATATCTGCTATTTTTGAATAGCCAACGCTAAAATCTAAAATGACACAGATGCTTTCCCGGTTTTAATGGGTTAACAATTTTCACTTCAAAAATATATATTATAATCAAAGATTTTAACACATTTTCATTTTTTTTTAAAAATAGCATATCTACAAGCTCATAGCGCGGCGCAAACTGACACGCTATGAGCTTTTTTTTAAATAGCTATTTTTTTATAGCCAAAGTATAAAATATGGTTGACCCTAGGGGTCTCCCCATATGGCTATTTTCGATTATTCGAAAAAATGAATCACTAAAATAATCGCTGAGAAAAGAATCAATAGTTGCGGCCCTAGAACTGGAGTCTAGGTTCTTGGTTTCACCTATGTGATCCTAGTTTCTTCAGGCACTACGCTGTCTCTCTGCTTTCTATGCATGTGATTACCTTGCTTATTGTAATTCAATCAGAGTGTCTGCCTACATTGTAAATGTAATTATCAGTGTATATACACTGTACTGTAATAGCAGAGACAATGTCACCACATTAGCGCAACAATATAGGTAGTACAAAAGGGCTAAATTACGTACTTTCAAATGGACTGTAGCAGTAGTAAATATGCTTTGTGTGTGTGTGTGTGGGGGGGGGGGGTTATATGGTAATGTAAAACTTGATGCACAGTATTTGCCTGATCAACAGACTTCTACATTAGAATACAAGAACACTCGCCTCAAAACACGCTCGCCCCGGGTCAAATCCGGCGACTTCAGAATGGTCGCCACCAGGTATTCTTAAACGTAACCTCAGTAAAACTATGCCTAACCCATCAAATCCAGGACCAGGACCATCTCTAGCTGTGAGTCTACAGTGCTACCGACTGCGCCACTGTGCCCCCTTAGTCCTAATCTTAACCTCAGTAAAACTATGCCTAACCCTAACCTTATCCCTAACCTTAACCTCAGTAAAACTATGCCTAACCCTAACCTTATCCCTAACCTTAACCTCAGTAAAACTATGCCTAACCCTAGCCTTATCCCTAACCTTAACCTCAGTAAAACCACTACAAGGATACAAGAACCGCTGGGGGCGAGCGGCCAGCCTTCCGGTTACCCTACATTACAGTACAACATTGACATGAAAAGGCGTTTTTCCCAGGAAGAAGTAGATAAGCCAGAGCCAGTGTGTGAAACAGTTTTTTGGGGGGAGGTGGGGGGTTGACAGACTGACAGACAGCTGGGACAGTTGTGCTTGGGCCAGGCACAAGCTGGGATTCAGCCCTAGCAGCTAGCTAGGCCTGAATCCCAGCTCTGTCCTACAGCAAAGCCATTGTCTCAACCACCAGTACAAACACTGACTTCACTTGTCTTGTCAGAGATGAGCCCTTTTTGCTTGTTCATAGTCCGACATGCTTGGCATTGGCAATGAAGCCTTGCTCTGCCAACTGAACTGGAACCGCTGACAACAATAAAATCTATTCACGGCATTAACATTTTGGCCCCTTGACACCGCGCAACGCAATTACACCCGACTGTGTCAGCGTAAGTCACTTCCTCATACAGCATTTCCAGTATATTTGGATTACTGTCTTTGAACTATGTACATGGATAAGTCTTGTCCCTTAAGTTCACACTAGGGAGCAGTATCCTATATATAAACACACAATATAGACACAGACAGATAGACAGAATTACAAATTGAGAGAGACTTACACAATAAGGAAGGTAATAATCGCATACATAGACTGCAGAGAGACAGTGTAGTAGTGCCTCTAGTCTAGATAGAAACTATAGGATCCAAGGTAAACCAAAAACCTAGCATCATCAACAATATACGGTACTATAAAAATAACAATATACCAGGTAAACAATGAACCTATGGCATCCATTTAAAGAACATGCCATCTAAATTACATTCTTAACATTGTTGGTTAAGAAAATAAACCTAACAGATCCATAAGACAGATATGCGTGTATGTATGTATAGTTGTTAATCAGGTCACCCTCTCTGTTCTGGGCTACAGTGAATAACGACAAAGCTACTACTAGGCCTCTTGAATGTAATGTTAACCCACAGAAGGCTTTACGATTAAGACACTGGATATGCAGGTAGGCATGTTCATGTTTACATTCTAAAGGACTCAGAGAGGCCAGCGAGCTGATGGACAAGTTGTCCATGTCTTTCATCCAGTGCAAGTGTAGTGCAGCGCGCACACACACCAGAGTGTGTGTGTGTGTGTGTGTGTGTGTGTGTGTGTGTGTGTGTGTGTGTGTGTGTGTGTGTGTGTGTGTGTGTGTGTGTGTGTGTGTGTGTGACACACACACACACACACACACACACACACACAGGTAACATTATGTCAACTGACAACATGGGGCAGTTGACTGTTGCTTACATCAGAATAAACAACAACACACACACACACACACACACACACACACACACACACACACACACAGAGCAAGCAGAGCAGCGTTGCATTGTATGGCTGTACCGGGGCTTAAAGAGCTTATAGCCTAAAAATAGACAAGCATTGAGCAAGCTGGCGTCTTCAAGTCAATATCTAACGGTGCTAGCTTGTGCCGAACGTTATATCTGTGCTCTTCTTGGCTTGGTTTTATGGACGAAATGACACCACGAACCCAAGATGTTTTGACGTTATCATACACAATGTTGTCCAGTGGGATTGCATTGTGATTAAAAGGGGAGCTAGCTTGGCTTGGTCAATAATACATACTATGCTACAATGACACCTAAGTAACGCTTAATTTAAACTAATTTATTAAACGCCCACAAATATAACTGATCTACAACCTAACAACCTGTTAAAAATCTTGTTTTTTTTTGGGGGGGGGTAGCAAGCGACACCATTGTATTTTAGAGAGAGTATACATTTAGGCTTTGACGTTACACACACAAATATAAGAGGCGCGACTAGCTTGCCTTGTTGTTTGAAGCTTCTTCGGCGTCGTTTGCCCACAACAACAAGAACAGATCTACAAGCACTGCACTGAGCAAGCAACAAGACCCCCGACGCGTAGCTTGAAGGTCTAGTTCAGGTCGGCAAGCGACGCTGGTATATGCAGTATAGCCTTGGATCAAGACCATCATAGATGCATTTAATCGAGTATAAAATACTCTGGTAATCTATGACAGTCTTGATCCAAGGCTATATATGCAGCAAAAATGCTATATATAATATATATATATATATATATATATATATATATATATATATATATATATATATATATATATATATGCTGTTTAGTTGACCCATATGGCTGTATTATTACTATATGCAGAAAAAAAATGCTACAACCACTTAAACCCCCATATAAAATATAAATATACAGTATATATAGGCTGTTTAGTTGACCCTAGGGGTCTCCATATGGCTCTATTATAGATCATCTAGTTTATTTCCCTATAGTCTACACGCCGAATATTGATTCAGCCACAAGAACAGGGGCCAATGTCCATGTTCAGTGGGGTTCAAACTAAGTGGGTTAAGTTTATTATTACAGTTGACACACTTACCTCTCTGCACCGCATCAACAACACGACATCATCATCATATCATCACATCACATCGCGGCGACTTGTGGCTCTTCTTCACGCGGACAGTGAACAGAGGAATGTGGCGGCCGTTGGCCGCTTGCTTCAATAAGAACTGGAGCTTTTTTTTTTCTGCTCGTACCCGGAGGTTTAAAGATACAAACGCAACAATGTTTAAGGGCGTGTGTTCTTGTTGTTGTTGTTTACATAGACGGAGAGACACAGGTGATGCAAACGCAACGGTTCACTGCTGCTTCGTTCTGCTGCTGCTTTGCTTGCTTTGCTGCTTCCCCCGAAACCCAGCGACTAGCATGCACACACATAATGTAGTGTAGTGTGTTCCTCCTCCTCCTCCTCCTCCTCCTCCTCCTCCTCCTCCTCCTTCTGCGCCTCCTCCTCCTCTTCAGACAAGTCGGCTCGTGTTTTCATGGGTAGGTGGGTTTTTGGGTGACTGTCACTTTAAGTACAGTGGTTCTCAACCTGTGGGTCGAGAACTCCCCCAGGGGGGGGGGTCCCCACATGATGAGTAATCAACCAACTCTACTATAAAAACTGGTCAAGCATTGGCCAAATTGTCAAATAATAACGCATCGCGTTGCAAGGCGTTGTGAGCTTGTAGATCTGCTATTTTCCACAATATTTATCTGTGGAACCGAGTCAAACTAAATGTAATGCCTCAACTCCTACATCCTCCAAGTGCTTGTCAGGGTGGGGGTTCAAATATGATTATTTGGGGAGGTCCCCATTTCAGGTCCCCCATTTAATATGAAAAAAATAATTGAGAATGGCTGCTTTAAGTGAAGCGAGGGCGGGATTGGCAGATGTCCCCGTCGCCCTGGTCACCATCCAAGGGTTGAACCCGCACCGACATGGATCCCATTCTCCAGAGGGATGGTCCGTGCTGTCATTGGTTGGCTGGTTGTCCCGCGCAACCACCGGCGTTTCAAAACAAACAGCAAACAGCAAAACGCGTAAAATGTATTATTACACACTGTCACACAAAATGACTTTTAATAACACGTGACTTTGTAAAAAAATATTTTTTAGTTTTTTTTGCTGTTGAATGTTTTCCACCCATTTATTTATTTAATCTTGCCCTATCATTGTAGCTCTATGGTTGTTGGAATCAATGAATCAAGCTCGTTTTGTGGAGACATCTATTGGTGGAGACAGGAACAGCAAGCATACATAGGCCTACCGAAATGAGAAATTAGGAATCATTCATATTTTTAACTGTAAAAAAGGAAAATAGAATCAAATTATTTTAGGAGTAAATGGCATAGCCTACTTCTAACATTTGAACAAAATTAACTAGGGTAGGTAGCTATGTATTGGTGTTATATTCTAGAGCAGTGGTTCTCAAAGTGGGGGTGAGGGGGGGAGGGGGGTCCAGGGGGTCCCCAGCAAAATAAGTTAATAATATAGCATCAAAATCAGTTGAAACACCTAAGCCTATATACACATATACATCAGTGATTTGAAAATAGCCGATGTGATGTGCTGTGAGCTTGTAGATCTGCTGTTTTCCAAAAAATTGGCAACAAAGTAATACCCTGGCCCCCTTCCTGTTTAGCGTGGCGTTGGACCACACCCAGAGACTCGCAATCAATGGCAGCGAGGAGGGTTTTACGCATGCTGGTCCCAAGTAAGAGTTGGTGGATCCAGGAGCCCAATCAGCATCAGTAGGGTATCAAGAAGACTCACTCCAAAACCAACTCACCCCATTGCTAGGAAAACTCACTCCGGAAAACTCACCCCACAGGGTAGGAAAACTCACCCCCAAGATTTTCGGGGGTAGGAAAACTCACCCCAGGACCTGAGAAAACTCACTCCGGAAAACTCACCCCAATGGTTTTTAACTTTGTGAGCTTTCCATTTTCACAGAATGCTTGGGGTAAAACTTTTTCAGTCATCCGCGGACTTATTTTTTTCGCCGATAAAGTATAGTTTTGGACCATGACCCCGAGCGCCTCCAGGCGCGAGTGCCCGCAACGACCAGCCGATGGTCTGCTAGTCGAATCAGCGCCGTCCGAGTTATGTACCGATAGGGACAGAATAGTAAATATTTTTGGTGGGGACTGCGTTTGCCCCACTGACTGCGTTTGCCCCACTCACTGCGTTTGCCCCACTGACTGCGTTTGCCCCAACTGGCACTCAAAGTGACTACTGGCCAATCACAGTGCGTCTCCCCCAGGGTGAGTTTTCCTACCCCCGGGGTGAGTTTTCCTACCCCCGGGGTGAGTTTTCCTACCCCCGGGGTGAGTGTTCCGGAGTGAGTTTTCTCAGGTCCTGGGGTGAGTTTACCCACCCCCCGGGGTGAGTGTTCCTAGCTCCGGGTGAGTTTTCCTTTTTGAGTTGGGGTGAGTTGGTTTTGGAGTGAGTCTTCTTGTATTCATCAGTAGTAGCCTACATCAGGAGGGAGTAGCTCAGGAAGTAGAGCGGCTTATTGAGAATCGAAAGATTCCCAGTTCGATCCCCGCCAACCCCTGGATTAGGGTCGAAGTGTCCTTGAGCAACACACTTAACCCATTAAGACCTGAGGCTGATTCTATAAATGCTTTCAAAATCAATAGTTCTCAACCATTTTTGTGCCCCGGACCCCCAAAATGATATCTATTTGGCCGCGGACCCCCATCTGAAAATGCTTTGTGCCAGGAACCCCCCTAGAAGTGAAGCTTTGTGTTAAAAATGCTAAATTATTCACAATGGTTTTTTTTTTAAATCAATGTTCAAAAATAGCCGATATACAAGCTCACAGCGCGGCACAAAGTGACACGCTGTCAGCTTGTAGATCTGCTATTTTTGGATAGCCAACGCTAAAATGATACAGATGCTTTCCCAGTTTTAATGGGTTAACCTCTAATTGCTCCGGATGAGCAGGTTGGTGCCTTGCTTGGCTGCCTCCACCGTCCGTCGGTGTGTGAATGTGTGTGTGTGTGTGTGTGTGTGTGTGTGTGTGTGTGTGTGTGTGTGTGTGTGTGTGTGTGTGGGGGTGTGTGTGTGTGTGTGTGTGTGTGTGTGTGTGTGTGAATGGGTGAATGTAATGCACATTGTAAAGCCCCTTGGATAAAGGGCAATGCGCTATATAAAATTCACAATTTACCATTCTATCCCATCATGGTCACCGACCTCGATTTGGCCTTGGACACATGCAGAGAAAGGAAGGGAACTACTACTGGTGGTAGAAAGGCAGTGTATAGGAAGATCAACCTCAAGCTCAATACCAAGAAGATAAACATGCAAGCATCCAACACAGAAGACAGAACCATCGCTATAGTATACTGCCATGGGGACAGTACTCGAGGGTAGTTGAGGATTTGCCTCGATGGATCAGGATCTGAAGGTCTGGACTCTGGAGGGCACTCGCCTGGAATGCCTTGTACGGGATGAAGAGAGTGTGGAAATCGGAAATGGGAGATGACCTCAGGTGGAATACAGTAGAATCAATACTGCTGTACGGGGCCTGGGGTCGAGACATGGACGCTCACAGTACAGCAGCAAAAGGCCCTGGATGGTGTCTAGGGGAGTATTGTAATCGTATCGTCCCCAGAGGAGGGGGAATGACTTTTCTACATTCACCCAGCTGATGATGGCTGCTCAGATTTTGATGAGCGCTTGGTGGGGAGCTGTTAGGGGTTCAGTGTCTTGCTCAGGGACACGCAGGGCAAGCCAAGTTGATTTCCAGGCGGCCTCTTTACCACTCAGCTGCTTCCGTACACCATTCACCGGGGGGAAACTCCAGGGGAAACATGGACCTCTACGGAGGCCTCCCGTGTATCACGGATAGGGTCAGAGATTGAATGATATGGCTGGCTGGGCACTGTGGACAGGCACCCGGCACTGACGGCGAGCTCAATGGTGTACACAAAAATCGCAGAAATAGCCAATCTACAAGCTCACATTCACAACCGTTGTGAGCTTGTAGAACAGCTATTATATAGTCTTATCGCTCAGCCCTAGTTCCAGCCAATACATCCATGGTTCCTGCACATGTCAGGGGAATTGGTAGGGTATCCGGCACGCGCGCCCCAAAACACAATCGCCCCCATTTCTTCTGCGGACCACTCGCCCCCAGCCCTTCTTGTATTCTTGTATTTGTTTTACTGAGGTTAAGGTTAGGAATAGGTTTAGGGTTAGGCATAGTTTTACTGAGGTTAAGTTTAGTGGCAGTGGCTCAGGGGTAGAGTGGCCAGTAGAGCGGCCGGATGGCAACTGTGAGGTTCCCTTGCATGGTTACCTCCCCCATGTGTGTGTGAATGGGTGAATGTAACAATCTATGTAAAGCGCTTTGGATAAAAAAAGCAAATGCACCATTTACCATTAATAAGGCTAGATTTAGGCATAGTTTTACTGAGGTCACAAAGCTCTCAATGACTTCAGGCCTGTGGCCTTAACCTCTTTGGTTATGAAGTCATTTGAGAGGCTTGTTAAGGATGAGCTCTTGGCAATAACTGAGTGTTGCCTGGATCCCTTGCAATTTGCTTACAGGGCTAAGAGAGGAGTGTCCGATGCTACCATCACCTTATTGAACCTTCTATTTTCACACCTGGAAGTTAGCAAGACACATGCTAAGCTGCTTTTTGTTGACTTCTCATCAGCCTTTAACACTATTCAGCCACACATACTAGTTGAAAAATTAGTTAACAACTTTGGCTTAGATTCAGGTATTATTGGTTGGGTTCTTGATTTTCTCACAAATAGAACCCAGAGGGTACGGGTGAATGGTAAATTGTCAGGAGAACTAACATCATCCACCGGCTCACCCCAAGGTTGTGTTCTTTCCCCACTCTTGTATATCCTGTATACTAATGATTGTAGGAGTCAACATGACAACAGACACATTGTTAAATTTGCAGATGATTCTGTGATTGTTAGTCTTTTGAGTGATAGTGAAGCCAGTCATGGCCCAGTTGTAGATGACTTTATTTATTGGTGTGAAGATGCATTCCTACAACTGAATGTCACAAGACATGTGTATTGATTTTAGACGATCTCCACCAGCTCCTCAGAGTAGTGTCATAAATGGCCAGACAGTGGATTTGGTAACCACTTATAAATATCTCGGCTCCATTATTGACCATCGTCTGAAATTTGACTTCAATACTGAAATGGTGGGTAAGAAAGGTCAACAGCGCCTCTTCTGTTTTAGGAAGCTAGCCAAAATTCAGGTCGACAAGTCATTGATGATTTTATTCTACAGAGCTTTCATAGAGTCTGTTATTTCATTTGCTGCCATCTGTTGGTGGAAACCTTGGCATTAGACAGAAAAATGTCCTTAACAGGGTTGTGAGAGGGGCTAGCAAGATTGTGGGGGTACAATGTAGCTGTCTGAGTCATATATATGACCAGCAGGTGCTTAAGAAAGCATCTTCTATTATGGCAGACAGCTCTCACCCCCTAAATCCTGAATATGAATTCTTGCCTTCCGGCCAAAGGTTAAACACCCCTGCAGCTAAAAACAATAGGTACAAATTCTCATTTGTACCTACTTCCATTCGTGCCATCAATAATAGCAGCAGGAGGAGGTAGCAATGAGTAGCTATTATTATCTGGATCTTGTGATTATGTCTATGTCTATGTTAGTCCGTGAGCCAGGGAGGTTGGTCAGTACCATCTGAGGGGAATAATGCTCATAGTGATTTTTGTCAAGGTATGCATGTCTAGAGTTAGAAAATATGTGATAGCCTTGCACCAATGGTAGCTTTATGGGTGCTATCATGCATTTTATTTTATAACACTAGGCGAAAATGACATGGGTCAATCTATGAAAACATACTATTAACCCCCCCAAAAATATATACAAAAGGTTTTTCAATTGGTTCTGGTACGTCTAGGCATGCTTAAGAACATACAAAAAAATCTAAGAAATTATATTTCTCGTAAAGCCATCATTTTCAAGATGGCGTCCAATATGACTGCCTGAGCTTAAATGGCTTTATGATACTGTTCAACCTAGAAAGGTGGTTTTGGTGTCTAAAACTAGGTTTTAGGGTTCAAGAAATATGGCTGAATCAGTGAAATTACCATCAGTTAATTATTTATTGCCAAATTAAAGATGGTGTCCATCCCATGGTGATGTTCCATTGTACTAAATTATGTTAAAAACAACAAAATATTGCAGTTGTGTGAGGGAATCTGTGAACTTATGTGATTCATATGGGGATCTGAGGCGTTCATAGGTGTAGAATCTATTTCTACTGTTATATTTTCACTTGCTGGTCAGTCTTTGGCCTATGTGCTAAAGGTCAGGTCAAGGTCTCTCTCGCACCTTATCCTCCAACCAGGTGTCCAAGCAGGCAGCAGATATGGTCACTGGTTGACATGTACAGTCACCTCACAATTGACATGGAGCCGTTTGTTGACACATTGCAGGTATGGAATCAGCCAGAAAAGCTCTATAATGTAATTGTGCATCCCGGTGGGATGCATGTTATACAGTCATTCTTCAGCTGCATTGCAAAGCTGATGCAAGGTTCAGCACTGGAAGTGGAAATGCATGTGGTTGCAGAATATGACAGGCAAGTTCAGTGGTCAGTCCTGAGTCAGCAGCACTCTTGAAGTGGTTTCTTTCAACTTGGCCAAAGACATTTGAACAGATACAGCAGTAGCCTACCTGGACACTGCGCATTTCCATCCTACTGGCTGAGAGTGGGTAGACAACTTCTTCCTACACTTCACATCCACCAGTTTGAATGTGCAGGGAGACACATTGACATTAACTTTACCTTTTCTCTCATGAAGCATATGACTGAAGCACTTCTTCCGTGCTGGCCATGTGCAGTGTGCTTGATATCTAACCCAGTACCTGCCGAAGATGCATGTGCTCCATGCCATAGAGGCTAAGCTAGACCTTGTCTGTCAGCACCATGATGGATTCTGGATCACTGTCTCTGCTCACCAGTCTGGGGAGCAGACTGCCATACCGATCAGGAAAGATTCTGTCATGATGCATGTGAGTGGAGTGGACTGAAGCCTTCCCCAAAATGTGCAGAAACAGTAGAGGGTCAAGATTTTATGTCTTGGTCATAAAATATTGGGGTGTATCCTCACACACAGAAAGATCACCCACATGAGATGTCATCATGAAGAGTAAGAACATTAAGCAGAAGCCGTTGAGCATGTTGTACACCTTCAGTGCTGACGAATGATACTGCATTTAGTCATGATGAGGCAGACATCACCATGATTTCCTATATCCCTGATGCAGCCATCTCTGGAAAGGGTGTGATACACATGCTCATTGATTTAACTGATGTTCTTGTCCTGTTGGTGTATTGGGGTGTATCAGGTGGACCTACAGTGTAAAGTACAGATGGAGCATTGTGATGGGACAGTCTTATATGTATGGCAAAGGCAAGATCAGAGCACACAACACTTTGCTGGCAGGGAACTTCCCAGGCTACCCTGATGTGCTGGGTGAGGTGGTTGCCACAAGTCAATGGCCCTTCCTCCAACACCGACCAACCTGTTGCACCACATGTGGGCTCATTTACAAGTGATGTTGTGGAAAGTGGCAGACCACCAAGCTCCACCTGACAAGTTGTTTGATGTCACACAATTTGGATGGGAGATCCAGGATATTCCTGTTCCTGTCATTGCTAAGGGTGACCCAGCACCGTCAGAGCTATGTGACATGGTGCAATATCAATGTAGGGCACAGAGAGTGAGAAGTACATCACTGATGTACTGTAACTGCTCTGGTGAAGATGGTTACTGATGATATGTTCATGCTACAGATGAGGAGTGATGTCAATAAGGAGGATACTTGTAAGGATGAGGTAGAACAGGATGTGGGTTGGAGAATACAGATGTAGTAATTTACAAAGGAACCCTTTGTGTTCCATCTTTCATTAAAACCGAAGTACATCTTATGTCACATATAGTCACTATGTTGTCACTGCCTGTAATAGAAACATATTCTAGATATGCTGAATGTTATAGCTGTTAAAGGGGCCTTTCTGAACAATATATAGTCTGAGCTTTATCCCAACCATTTTTCAGAGAGAGAGGGTCAATAATAAGAGAGAACCATCAGTTTGAAGTAGAATGCTTCATTCAGATTTTGAAAACTGTGTTTTGGCTTGTGGTTATAAAAGGAGTGATAACACACAGATAGCTACCACCGATGCAAGGCTATCACATTTTTCCTTGCTCTAGGGGTGTATACCTACCCAAAAATCACTATGAGAATTATTCCCCCCAGATGGTACTGATGACCCCATATTTGGGGTCCTGGCTTATGGAATCGGATCACTGCCAATACTCCTAACTTCAAATAAAGGTTTCAGAACCTTGAAAACCTTTTTTGCAAGACTGAAAACTCGTTTCGAATCTCTGAAAAAAGTGTTGAATCTCTGAAAAAAGTGTTGAATCTCTGAAAAAAGTGTTGATAGGCCGAAAAAAAATTTCAAAACTCTGAACAAATATTTTACAGTGTTTCGCCAACACATTTTCAGAGTTTCAAATTTGTCACAAACACACTTTCAGAATATGCATTTTGGCACTGTTCTCCCTGGGTATTATTTTGTTTTACATGTGTGAAACCTTGTAAACTCCTGACTTAAAATAAAGGGTTCAAAAGGCTTGAAAATAATTTCAAGACTGAGAACTGGTTTTGAATCTTTGAAAAAAGTGTTGATAGGCTGAAAGTGTTTCTCAAATCCTTGCAAACACATTTTACAGTGTTTCGTCAACACCTTTTCAGAGTTTCAAATTGGTCACAAACACACTTTCAGAATATACATTTTGGCACTGTTCTCCTTGGGTATTATTTTGTTTTCCTTGTTAGAAACCTTTTAAATGGGAATCGTTTTTGAAACTAGCAACTTTATTGTTGAAAGACTGAAAAAAAAAATCAATGGTTAAACTTTATTTTGAAACTGTGATTTAGCGTCACACACACAGCAGCACATTCTCCTCAAATCTCTGAACACACACACACACACGCGCGCGCGCGCGCACGCACACACCAGCAGCGGCGGCAGAGGCATGCCATAAGTGTTGAAACTCTGAAACTGCTACTCGAAACCTCGCAGGGAGGCGGGGGGGAGCGGAGGCGGGACCAGAGGCGGGGCCGTTTGAAGTCCATTCCATTCGCTCCAAATGACACACTTCAGTTTTATTCATGGTTTACACAGGAAATAATGAACTGATTACAATAATGTAAATTCTCTCAAATCAGTAACAGGTAGGTGATACATATGCCCATCAAATATGGTTTTATTGAAAGGCAATCCAGGTACCAACATTCGGGGAATATCTGACGGCTTGGAGCGCCTCAGTGCGGCTGCAGAGTTCATCTTGGAATTTGTCATTACAATTTTACTGTAATCCACATTCCTAAACCCCCCCACTCCTACACCCCCCCCCCCCAAAGGGACCCCCCCGAACCCCCCCCCCCCCCCCCCCCTGGCCCAAGGGGTCACTCATAATAATTCTATATCAGCATATTTTGTGCATTCAAACAGAACAGTTGAGATTTCATTTGGCCAGATCTCTGGCAATTGTACTTGAATTCTTATAATTTTAATGTTTATATGGTCTTTCAAGTTTATATTTTCATTTGGTATCAGTCATGAATTTATTAGAATGTATTAGAATTCATTTTCTCTATTGATATCAAGCCGGATTTTTCCACGTGCGCAAGTGCATGCTGTAACATAATAATACACAACGTGTACTGTACATATATATAGCCCACTAGGCTAACATTTTTGGGGGTTTTAGCTATGGACCCCCAAGCTCTAAGCTCCACCTTGGCGCCGCTAATGGAGCGGTTTCAGAAAAGAAAAATGAAAAAAAAATAAACAGAAAAAAAGGCCTGTCTGTCTGTCTATAAATCTATTTAAATATCTATCTATCTATCTATCTATCTATCAAACTATCTATCTCCAGCATGTTGTTCAACAAATAGCAGATCTACAAGCTCACAACAACTGTTATTGTGAGCTTATCTGCTATTTTCAAATAGCGTATGTATAAAATATGTCTGAATTGGTTAGTGATTCATAATATAATCATTTATATCTGCGAAGTGTAGGATTATTATAATTATTATTATTATATTACAATTAAAGTAAGCGCATCGGTTAGTGTGATTGGGTCTGGGTATGTCTGTCTGTCTGTCTGTCTGTCTGATGCGTATACTATTCATGTGAGATGTGACAAGTGGGTTAATTAACGAGAAAACATCTGAGAAACCTGCAGCATGTGAGCGTCTCTGAGTAGGCCTATACGTGATGATTACTGACCCTGACCCGTCAATCAACGTGCGCGCAACAGTGAGCTGTGACAGAACATCAACATTAATGTAATAATAATAATAATAATAGTAATAATAATAACAATAATAATAATAATAATAATAATAATAATAATAATAATAATAATAATAATAATAATAATAATAGCGTAATAGTAGTTGTGTTGTGTATGAGTGTACCGTTGTGTTTACGACACTAGACCGTAAAGTGTGACTGCTCTGTTGTTGTACCGGCTTGTAACGTGCGTTGCCAGTGTAACAGAGATTAGTGGGTTCCACTTGCTCCTTAAGTACGGGCATTTCTTATTGGTTAGTGGGCGGCACCTCATTGAGTAACACAGGTGTCCATGTTAGAGAGGTGCCAGTCTTGATTAGATTTGCCCAAGACGTGCTGCTGAGGCTGTTATACAAAAAGAGGTGTCTGACAAGAGAACTGTGTCTTTTATCCAGAATAAACTGTCAACAAAGAGAGGGGTCTGGAACTTCATTGATTCACACAACACAACGCAGATCAACCGTTACACCAGCGTACATGTTTGTTACCCAGTAAAGACGGACCTATAAAGCTCACCCTTCTAGTAGCGTGCCTTATTATGTGGATATAACATTGACGACGAGGATGGAGATGACTTTCTCACCGCCTCCCGCTTTCTTATCGTTCCCGGGCGAGCCTCCTGTACCATGGACTCGCCGGCTGGGGTCGTTCGAGACCTACATCACGGCTCTGGGACTCACGGACGTAAGCGATGCACGGAAAAGGGCCATCTTAATCCACTGCCTGGGCACAGAAGGACAGCGGATATTCACCACTCTTGGGACCGCCGAAAAATATGCAGACTGTGTCACATTACTGTCTGGACATTTTGCAGCCCCACAAAGCGTTATCCTCCGTAGGATTTTGTTTCGCCAGCGCCGACAACGTGCGGGTGAGTCAGTTCACCAATATGTGGCCGATCTGAGGGGTTTGGCCAGCCTGTGCAAGTTTGAAGCATTACAGGACGAAATGATTAGAGACCAGCTAGCCGAGCACACAAACAACCCAAAGGTTCGTGAGAAATTGATAATGTCCCCAGATGATCTGACTCTCCATAAGGCTGTGGAAATAGCTTTTCAACTTGAGACAGCAGAGGGGTTTGCCAGGCAATTGGCTTGCGCCTCATCTCCACTGCCTGCACTCACAGCACAGCAGGTCGAGTCCCCATCGCGTTCAGCTAGCCCTGATCCTCTCCAGGACGCTTCCCACATAAACTATGCTGGACGACAGCGCCCCCCAGGTCAGCGCTGCAGTAACTGCGGCTCATCATCACATGCTTCCAGAGCCCAAAACTGTCCCGCCAGGGGCCAGCGTTGCCAACGTTAACGGTAAACAAAACCATTTTTCCAAGGTTTGCCGTTCTGCCCCGGCCACCACCCCACGGCAGCCTTTCTCAGCTACTGACCCTGCACCCACGACTACTATACACTCTGTGAGTGCTGCTCGCCGGCCGTTCAAGGTGTGTACTGTGGAGCTTGATGGCGTGTGCCTGCCGTTACTGCTCGACACTGGGGCTAACGCGTCCCTCTTGAATGCGGCTACAGTCACACAATTTTTCCCACACCACACGCTTGCTGCGCCGTCCAAAGTGCCCCTCAAGGGTTATGGTAATTCCAAAATTAACATTGTGGGCACCTTCAGCTCCGCGGTGCGCTATGGCACTAAGACTGTTTCCTCTTTCACATTCCAAGTGGCAAGCCACGGTGCTAACCTCATGGGCCTGGACTTGTTCACTGACCTAGGTTTTGTGCTCATGGATTACAGTGGGCTCACTATCCACCATGTTGATTCACTGTGGCCCCAACAATGGCCTGGACTGTTCGCTGGGCTGGGTTGCCTCACTGCCTTTAACCACCAGCCCCTCCTCAACCCTGATGTACACCCTGTCATCCAGCCCCTGCGACGCGTTCCTCTTGCCCTGCGCGACGAGGTGGCTGGAGAGCTCAACAACCTCTTGGAGGCAGGCATAATTGAGCCAGTCAACGCGGCACCATGGATCTCGAATCTGGTGGCTGTGCGGAAGAAGACAGGGAAGCTGCGCCTGTGCATTGATCTCAAGGCAGTTAACAAGGCAGTCATCCCCGACAAGTACCCGTTGCCTACAGCGGAGGAACTGACCACACAGTTCCATGGTTCTACCATATTCACAAAGCTGGATCTTCGGCAGGGCTATCTGCAGGTTCCTCTACACCCTGACAGCCGGAGTCTCACCGCCTTTGTCACACACATGGGGGTGTTTCGATACACGAGGATGCCTTTCGGACCCAGCTCGGCCCCCAGCTGTTTCCAGAAAATCATGGCCACCATACTAGCAGGCATCCCTGGGGTAGCGATCTATTTGATTGACATTGTGGTTCATGGCTCAACGCCTGCTGCCCACGACGAGCGCCTTCGCCGAGTCCTCCATGTCCTTGCCAGCCAGCACCTCACTCTGAACGGGGACAAATGTGTCTTCGCCGTGCCTGAGATAGAGTTTGTGGGGTTCCGCCTGAATGCCAAGGGGCTCCGTCCACTCCAGTCTAATGTGGAGGCTGTGCTACGCCTTCCTGAGCCTGCCTGTCCAGCCCAAGTGGCCTCGTTCCTCGGAATGACAGCCTACTACTTACGTTTTCTCCCTCAGTATTCGGCCACCACAGCCCCGCTGCGCGAGCTGTTGAAGAAGGACGCACCATGGGTTTGGACCCCCGCCTGTTCAGACGCCGTCCAGCAGCTCAAAGTCCAGCTCACCTCGCCACCCGTGCTCGCACACTTCGACCTCGCAAGCCCCACACTCCTCACCTGTGACGCCTCCAGCGCTGGGGGCTGTGCTGTCCCAGATCCATGCTGGCGTTGAGCGGCCCATCGCTTTTGCCTCTCGGGCTCTAACTCAGCAGAACAAAAGTACTCAGTGGGGGAACGGGAGGCCTTGGCTTGCATCTGAGCGAGCGAGCGTTGGCATATGTACTTGTATGGCCGTTCCTTCACACTGCGGACGGATCACCAGGCCCTCACGGCTCTGCTCGCAACGTCTGGCACAGGGCATAGGCCACTCAGGATCCATCGCTGGTCGGAGCGGCTCCAGCAGTATAACTTCAGCCTGCAATTCACTCCAGGTCGTGACAACGTAGTAGCAGACCTACTGTCACGGGCAACCCCCGGCCCTTCTCCAGATCCTGGTCCTGACTCCGCTGAGCAGGGCCTCATCCAGATGCTCCACTCTCCACTCCAGCCTACAGTCTCACTCTAAGAGCTCCAGACAGCCTCGGAACAGGACCCGGTGCTCTCCCAGCTCCGCACTTTTATCCGCTCGGGTTGGCCCGCTAAGGTCCCAGACCAGCTGGTTCCCTTTCACTGGGTCAAGGACGAGCTGTCCTGCTGGAATGACGTCTGCATAGCCCGCGGCCTCTGCACCGTGGTGCCTGACTGCCTAAGACCATGTATCTTGACCATGGCCCACGAGGGTCATCTGGGCATTGTGAGGGTGAAGCAGCGCTGTCGTGACCTGGTGTGGTGGCCTGGCATTGACAGAGACATCAAGGCCTTAGTGAGGGACTGTACAGCTTGCCTTCTCAGTGGAAAAACCGGCCCACCCGCCCCGCCGCCGCTGCAACCGCTGCATTGGCCTGACAAGCCCTGGGAGCACCTCCAGCTCTACATCTGCGGGGAGCTTCATGCAGTCCCACACCACCAGCGTTTCATGGTGGTGGTGTACGACCTTCATTCCAAGTGGCCTGAGGTGCTCTCCACGGGGACTGTTACCACCCGCGTGGTGACTGAGTTCCTGGACTTGCTCTTCTCCCGCTGGGGGCACCCTACGGCCATCACGACGGATAATGGCCCCCAGTTTATCTCTGCGGAGTTTGCTGCCTTCCTGGAGGACAAGGGCATAAAGCACGTCCGTACATCATTCTACCACCCTGAGGCCAACGGGGGGGTGGAAAGATTTAACCAGACACTGAAGAATGGCATCAGAGCTCACCTGGCAGATGGCTTCTCCTTCTCTACAGCTCTTCGCCGCACGCTTCTGCACTACAGAGCCTCACAGCATTCCACTACCGGTTGCTCCCCAGCATTCCTCATGTTGGGACGGGAGCTGCAGCTGCCTTTGGATCGACTGAGGGCTTCCGTGATGGTGCCACCTTCAGCTCGAGGGCGCAACAGAGTCCGCCACCGGCAGCGTCAGATGAAGCAGCGTTTCGACAGGACACGGAGGGTGAAGACTCCATCGTTCGCGGCCCTGGACTGGGTCCGCGTCCGCCGCCCTCACAGGGGCCACAAGCTGCAGTCTTTCTGGTCCACGCCTATGCAGATAACCGACCAGCTGGGGCCTGCCACTTTCCGCCTGTCCGATGGGTCACGCTGGCATGCCAGGCGCATTCGGCGAGTGCCACCACCTGCTGTCGTGGGGCCGGAGGCTGCCATGCCTGTTACACCGCCTGCTGCCGCAGGTATGTGGGCTAATACTGACTTTGAGTTTACAGCAGGTGATATGGACTTGCCCCCGGTGCGCCCTGTGGCACCTGATGACCACCCGGTGGTGGTGCGCCCTCCGGCACCTAATGACCACCCGGTGGTGCCCGTGGCACGGCCAGTTCGAGACCGGGCTCGACCAGATTACCTCAAGGACTATGTTACCAATTTCTGAATGCATAAGACATTGGGGGGGTGGGGTTGTGTTTCATGGTTTTCTATGGGGGGGAGAAATGTTGTGTATGAGTGTACCGTTATGTTTACGACACTAGACCGTAAAGTGTGACTGCTCTGTTGTTGTACCGGCTTGTAACGTGCGTTGCCAGCGTACATGTTTGTTACCCAGTAAAGATGGACCTATAAAGCTCACCCTTCTAGTAGCGTGCCTTATTATGTGGATATAACAAGTTGTAGTAATAATAATAATATGGGTAATAATAATAATAATAATAAGGGTAATAATAATAAGGGTAATAATAATGATGATAATAATAATAATAATAATATATATATATTTTTTTTATTATTCTGAATACAACATTAATGGACTGAACCAGTCTGTCTGTCTGTCTGTCTGTCTGTCTGATATAAATTATTATATTATGAACCATACACTAACCACTTCAGACCTATTTTATACATACGCTATTTGAAAATAGCAGATCTACAAGCTCACAGTAACCGAGCTTGTAGATCTGCTATTTGTTGAACAACGTGTTGCTAATCACCGCGTTGGGAGCTTACATCTGGGGCTGTCATTACTGGACTGATATTATTTATTGGGGGGGGGGGGGGTTCAGCTGTAGGCAAGTGGTACATATTGCTGGAGATAGATAGTTAGATAGACAGACGGACAGGCAGACAGACAGACAGACAGACAGACAGACAGACAGACAGACAGACAGACCGATCGATCTACAAGATACATAGATAGATAGATACATATGCACAGACAGACAGACAGACAGACAGACAGACCGACCGACCGAATCACACTAACCGATGCGCTTACTTTAATTGTGATATAATAATAATAATTATAATAATCCTACACTTCGCAGATATAAATGATTATATTATGAATCACTAACCAATTCAGACGTATTTTATACATACGCTATTTGAAAATAGCAGATAAGCTCACAATAACAGTTGTTGTGAGCTTGTAGATCTGCTATTTGTTGAACAACATGCTGGAGATAGATAGTTTGATAGATAGATAGATAGATATTTAGATAGATTTATAGATAGACAGACAGACAGACACACCTTTTTTTCGGTTTAATTTTTTTCATTTTTCTTTTCTGAAACCGCTCCATTAGCGGCGCTAAGGTGGAGCTTGGAGCTTGAGGGTCCATAGCTAAAACCCCCAAAAATGTTAGCCTACAGTGGGCTATATATATGTACAGTACACGTTGTGTATTATTATGTTACAGCATGCACTTGCGCACGTGGAAAAATCCGGCTTGATATCAATAGAGAAAATGAATTCTAATACATTCTAATAAATTCATGACTGATACCAAATGAAAATATAAACTTGAAAGACCATATAAACATTAAAATTATAAGAATTCAAGTACAATTGCCAGAGATCTGGCCAAATGAAATCTCAACTGTTCTGTTTGAATGCACAAAATATGCTGATATAGAATTATTATGAGTGACCCCTTGGGCCAGGGGGGGGGGGGGGGTTCGGGGGGGGGTCCCTTTGGGGGGGGGGGGTGTAGGAGTGGGGGGGTTTAGGAATGTGGATTACAGTAAAATTGTAATGACAAATTCCAAGATGAACTCTGCAGCCGCACTGAGGCGCTCCAAGCCGTCAGATATTCCCCGAATGTTGGTACCTGGATTGCCTTTCAATAAAACCATATTTGATGGGCATATGTATCACCTACCTGTTACTGATTTGAGAGAATTTACATTATTGTAATCAGTTCATTATTTCCTGTGTAAACCATGAATAAAACTGAAGTGTGTCATTTGGAGCGAATGGAATGGACTTCAAACGGCCCCGCCTCTGGTCCCGCCTCCGCTCCCCCCCGCCTCCCTGCGAGGTTTCGAGTAGCAGTTTCAGAGTTTCAACACTTATGGCATGCCTCTGCCGCCGCTGCTGCTGTGTGTGTGCGCGCGCGCGCTCGTGTGTGTGTGTGTGTGTGTGTTCAGAGATTTGAGGAGAATGTGCTGCTGTGTGTGTGACGCTAAATCACAGTTTCAAAATAAAGTTTAACCATTGATTTTTTTTCAGTCTTTCAACAATAAAGTTGCTAGTTTCAAAAACGATTCCCATTTAAAAGGTTTCTAACATGGAAAACAAAATAATACCCAAGGAGAACAGTGCCAAAATGCATATTCTGAAAGTGTGTTTGTGACCAATTTGAAACTCTGAAAAGGTGTTGACGAAACACTGTAAAATGTGTTTGCAAGGATTTGAGAAACACTTTCAGCCTATCAACACTTTTTTCAAAGATTCAAAACCAGTTCTCAGTCTTGAAATTATTTTCAAGCCTTTTGAACCCTTTATTTTAAGTCAGGAGTTTACAAGGTTTCACACATGTAAAACAAAATAATACCCAGGGAGAACAGTGCCAAAATGCATATTCTGAAAGTGTGTTTGTGACAAATTTGAAACTCTGAAAATGTGTTGGCGAAACACTGTAAAATATTTGTTCAGAGTTTTGATTTTTTTTTTCGGCCTATCAACACTTTTTTCAGAGATTCAACACTTTTTTCAGAGATTCAACACTTTTTTCAGAGATTCGAAACGAGTTTTCAGTCTTGCAAAAAAGGTTTTCAAGGTTCTGAAACCTTTATTTGAAGTTAGGAGTATTGGCAGTGATCCGATTCCATACTGGCTCACTGACTAGTTTAGACACCAAAACCACCTTTCTAGGTTGAACAGTATCATAAAGCCATTTAAGCTCATGGCAGTCATATTGGACGCCATCTTGAAAATGATGGCTTTACGAGAAATATAATTTCTTAGATTTTTTTGTATGTTCTTAAGCATGCCTAGACGTACCAGAACCAATTGAAAAAACTTTTTTCTTTTTTTTTTTATCCCACTATTTTGTAACCCTATTTTTTACACCCAGTGCCAATTGTCTATGTAATCCTGGGCACTACCTTCCCTCTGCCAACCTAAAAAACCTTTTGTATATATTTTTGGGGGGGTTAATAGTATGTTTTCATAGATTGACCCATGTCATTTTCGCCTAGTGTTATAAAATAAAATGCATGATAGCACCCATAAAGCTACCATTGGTGCAAGGCTATCACATATTTTCTAAAGTCTAGACATGCATACCTTGACAAAAATCACTATGAGCATTATTCCCCTCAGATGGTACTGACCAACCTCCCTGGCTCACGGACTATGTGTGTCTTGTGTATGTATGTTTACTGTGTGTTGGAGTTTCTTACTTTCTTACTATCTGCTGTAACATAAATTGCCCAATTTGGGACATAATAAACTTGAACTTGAACTTGAACTTGAGGTCACGTTTAGGAATACCTGTTGGCGACTGTTCCGAGGTCGCCGGATTAGACCCAGGGCTAGCATGTTTTGGGGCGAGCGTTCTTGTATTCATTGGAAGAATACAGAAGGGAGAAAAAAAGAAGAAAAAACACTGGGGAAAAAGCACTGAAGAAGCGTGAGGCTGAAGTAATTGTTAAATTGGGGAGAGGAGAAATGAAGGTGATTATCCGGAGGGCTGAGGTGGCTCAGTGACGTCAGGCCTTGTGGGATGGGGAGGATAAAGCAACACACATGATATTATTGACGATATTAAAAAAAGAAAGTAGAGCAGGAGGCTTAAGAGGGATGAGAAGGCCATGGCAAGGCTGAGAATGGGTCACACGCTCCTCAATAGCAGCATACCATTTAGGGTCAGGAGAAGCAGTGATGGAAGAAGTACTCACATGTTTTTCTTAAGTAAACGTATCAATACTGCAAAGTAGATAATACTACAAGTAGAAGTCCCGTATTCAAAATGTACTTGGGAAAAAGTAGAAGTATCGGCATCAAAATGACTTAAAGTACCAAAAATAAAAGTAGGCTACTTATTGTGCAAAGATGTAGTGGAGTAGAAGTAAAAGTATTGAAAATTGTAAATACTGAAGAATTTAAAAAGACCTCAAAGTACAGTACTTGAGTACATGTACTTAGTTACTTTCCACCACTAGGTAAAGTACACCATTTAAGGTGGGGAGAAGGGTGCAAAGTACACCATTTAGGTTGGGGAGAAGGGTATCAGGGGAACGTATGTGGTGTCCAGCACAAGAAGCAGTTCATCATGTCCTGTTTGAGTGTCCCAGATAGAGAGTAGATCAGGGGTTCCCAAACCTTTCAGCTCGAGACCCAAAAGATACATTTGGTGGTCTCCCGGGATGCAAACAGGACCCATACAAATTTACATCATGAATTAATAACTAAGCCCCTTTAAAAAAAGGAAATGCTTCACATCACTCTTTTGTACAACGAAGTGGGGCATTAATTTACAAAGGAAACATGAAGAGTTTAAATATGGATATACAAGGTTTCTGCCTTGCAACGATATACATATGCATATGAACAGTAAAAATCCATCCTCAGTCTCACAATGATTTGTAGGTGAGTCTCCAGAACAAATGGCCACATCTTAACCTCAGTCTTTGAACACTAGGTGGGGCTGTTATCTCATTTGTGTGTTCAGAATGAATAAGTCACCCCTGTTAACACTTTAGTTCTGACTTGACCTTTAGTGGCACTCCACTGGTTGTGCTCCAGTGGTGGTGCGACCCAAAAGTAGGTGTTCACAAGATGACAAACCCAAAGTTTTAACAGGCCAATACTGTGTTTAATGTATTGCATTTGAGATTCAACACAAAAGTGCAAAACCAGTACAGAACCATTGATCTGGTGGTTGGTACAGCATATAGGCCTCAAAGGGGTGCAGTAATTATGGTTGTAGTCAAGGCAATAACCTTGTATCTGCACATTTCATCATTTATGTATTTTTTTCAGAAATTAATGCCCTACAGTTTCACACAAAAGTACCAAAAATAGCCGATCTGCAAGCTCACAACGGGTTGCAATGCAAATGGTTGTAGATTGCTATTTTTGAAAGATAACTTAAAATGGTTAAGTGTGTCAGTGGTGGGTTCCATAAATAAAACGAATGAAAAGTATTAACAAGAGCTTGGGACTAAATAATAAAGATGTTGGAGCCATAGGAACACAGGTTAATTTGTGCAATTTGTTTAATTTTGTAAATAATGCTTTCGGACATACAAGGTTTTCACCAGACAGTGGTTTTGTTATACTCGTCAACACACCAGAGCTCCAGTGACCACAAGGTCACAGGTTTCAACCCCATAACAACCAACATGCTAATCAGCAGTTACATTTCCTGGCAGCATGCCCTTGGGCTTGACAATGAACCCTTACCTGCTCACTGTTCATTCACTCTGGCTTAAGACTAAGTTAAAGGGCAAGACCATTTTGGTAGAGGTTTGGGTTGTGTATTTACCTTGCCATGATGTAACTCCAAAGGTGGACAAGAAATCAAAAATAATTGCTCCATTGATTAGAAATTGATAATTCAAAATATGCTCCTCATTGACTTACATTGAACGCTGAAACAGCTCTCAAAGTCACTCTTTTAGCACATAAACGAACGAAAACAAAGTTGATTCAGACAATATAGAACATCACCAAACCCAGTACTGTTTCTTTTTTTTAAATACAAACGTTAACTTCCTGTTTTGTTTTTCAGATTCCAATTTCTTGTCCACCTTTGTAGTTATACAGTATCATGGCAAGATAAATACACAACCCAAACCTCTACCAAAGTGGTCTTGCTCTTTAAATATTCTAATTTAAGATTTATAATGTAATGCAGTGGTTCTCAACCTTTTAAATTGCAAGGACCCCAAGTTTAGGCCCACAGCACGGACACCCCATTTGATACTTTTAAAAGCGCCCATTTGGACCCGTGGTGGTGATGTAATGCTTAAGTGTGTGTGAATTCACTTGGGTCTTAGTTTTGTGAACTGAAATGGCTGCAAAGCTTTTCTGAATAGTTCTATGTTATTAGTGATTAGTCCTAACTTTAGCTTACCTTTTCCTATAGATATGGTGCAAGCTGCATTTTAGTTTTTGTGCATGAGCACAAAAACTAAAGTTTTCCCATTAAGACTAGCTCCTTGATGGGTCAATGCACAGGTTTTTAAACTACACAAATTGTATATTCTTGAGCACTTATTGTGTGCGAATGTAGTGCAGACTTTAAGTTGTAAGTATTTAAGCTTTGAAAGCAAGGTAAGCATATACCTTGATTCTAACTCTAAAGTTTACACAAATTAGCTGTATTGCATAACAATAGCCAGAATTCAGTTCAATAGCGTTGATTTATAAAAACAAAACAAAAAAAGGCTGAAAAATTGAGTTAGCTGGTTTCTGACCGACAGCGACGATATGCAAAACGGCTCACATGTGGATTAAAGTTCTCAGTCGCCATGACTGATTTCAGATTTTAAGATTAAAGCGTATTAGAAGGGGTCAAAATCGCAATAGAATACATGTTCAGAAGCATCTTCCATACAACTCTAATGGTCTCTGGTATTTCATAAACGTAAAAGGTTAAAGCCTCAATCTGTGATTTCGGCAAATGGGTGCTGTATGTAGAACAGTAGGGAAAGGGTTTGGAACAGGGGTCTTCAACAGGGGGTCCGGGACCCCTAGGGGGTCCTTAGAGTTATTACGGGGGGGCCGCCAAATCTTTGTGTGATAAGATATTTTTCTTACATTAACCACTTGAACCCTGGCATCCCTATTCTGAGGAGAACTTTAGCCAAAAATAACAGATCTGTTATCGGCTATTTTCGGCAAAGAGGTTTGGTATAGGGAAAAAGAGCAGACTAAGTACAGAGTGAAAGGTATTGTATTGACGGTTTAAGTGGTTAAATGTCTGAAAATACAAATTGGACCTCTGGTTTAGAATGATATTACCTAAACAACATAATTCTACATTGTGTTGTAGTGTGTTGTGTTAATAGTTTAGGAAACACAGCACTATAGTGTGGAGGACTCCTTTCACACTGTTTCACAAATCACAGATTGGGCCACACAAAACCTTTCTGTCTGTTTTTGCTTTAATCCCTAACCTGAATAATTCTCTCCAGTCACATAGCCCAGTTAAATAAAACATGACATTACATTTGGTTATCTAACTTAGTCATAGTGCGTATTCTCTCACCCAGGAACTAACTAAGCTGCACTTATGTCACAAAGGAAGGAGGAGTGTTGTCTTGTATTACGAGGTCACTGGAACACGTTTCCTGAAATGTTACCTTACACATAAAGACTGACATATAGCCATCTTTGTCCATTACTTTTCTGTACAAACACAAAGCCTTAGTACTTAGCCCACATATAGACATATTATTTACTCCTGGGTGTGTAGTCTGTCTGTTTTAATTACCTATTATGTAGTTGTAGTAAGTACATAATAGGCCCATGGCCTGGAGCTCTTCTGGAAAAATGAGGGCTATGCTATGGCCATGCAATCAACAGCAAGTCAACTTGCATTCAGGAATGCAACTGACGATTACTTTCTTAGCGATTGTTCTATCGATGACTGTTTCTGATTAATCGAATAATCAATATTGTTTTCAATATTTTCTAAATTGTTTATATATATCGATGTATCAATTAACCACTTAAGTGTTATGTTATACTTCGTCACACAACGGGGTCCTGTAAAAAATGTGAGAATAGCAGAAATACAGGCTCACAACACAACACATTGCATTGCGACACGTTGTGAGCTTGTAAATCTACTATTTTCACAACTTTTGGAATGTTTTGGAATGTTTTTTGCTACTTTTGTGCACCACTAATGTCATGCAACAAGTACAGGATAAGAATAAAATAGAGCGTTCATACATAATAATAAAAAATTATAATATATGAAATATGGAGATACGTCCGACAGCGACGATATGTAAATGTCAAACATAGACTCTGTCGGGTGGAAACCTCATACAGTATGTTCATAACTGTTACTTTTCAGGATTAAAATTCAAAAGTATCAAAAGTAGCAGACCCACAAGCTCGTAACGCATCGTGAAGCGTGACACTGTAGTGTGACAGCAGTGACACTGACACTGTAGTGTGATCAAGTAGGGTGTTAATTTACAAAAAACACAACAAATATATATAAAAATATAAAAATATGGAGAAAAGCGGTTTCTGCCCGACAACAACGATATACAGGTGTCATCATCAGTGCAGACTCCTCCTGCTCATCCTAGCAGTGCGGAGCGTTATTTTAGGGTGTGCGACACCATCATGAGGCTCAGTATAGATGAGGCTTTAGGGTCAAACATGAAGATGATAGTCTTGATTGATTGATTGATTGATTGATTGATTGATTGATTGATTGATTGATTGATTGATTGATTGATTGATTGATTGATTGATTGATTGATTGATTGATTGATTGATTGAATACTTTATTTAGAAAGACATGGTAAAAGTACATGGAAGTACAATTCACAATACAAGTCCTCTAAACTGGATCGCTCATAAAAGCACTTGGCTTATTTAAAATGAGATCCCCGTGCACTCAAATCATGATGACATTTAAGAAGACATACAAATATACACTACTATGCAGAACGTCATACAATCAGTTTACAGGTTACTGGTATGAAAAGCAAGAAATATGTACAATAGACAGTTTTAGGAGGAGGGGAGGGGGGGGGGGTAGGTTAAGACTTTGACAGGGGCCAATTTGGAATTGCAGCCTCCTGAAGGTGATTCTTTAGGGCAGTTTTGAAAGTGAGTAGGGTTTTACACTCCTTTACTCCTTTGGGTAGGGCATTCCATATTTTTGTTGAATAGCATGAGAAAGAGTTCATTCCCTTGTTTGTGCCAAATCTGGGTTGAACATGATCAGCAAATCTTCTATTTGCATCTGTGTCATCAGGTGGGTTGGTGGAGAAACAGGAGATGGAGATGAACACTTATGTGGGTCAGTGGTTCTCAAACCTTTGTGGCTTCAGTGTAGGGATGGAACAGTTATACTTAACAACTTAAACCCCATGTGGGTAACCGGAGTCCCTCAGGGCTCAATACAAGTGTATTTTCTGTTTTTTCTTTTCTATTGTGGGGAAAGCTTTCGCTGAAAATAGCCGAGGCAGCGCGTCGCGTGAGCTTTATGTGAGCTTTATAATTAACAATCGATTATAAATAATCATTGTTAAATAATCCAATAATAATTTATCCCTATTTTGGGGCGTGTCATTATAAGCTAAATGTTTTTTTTTTTAAATAAAGGTTTTGTTGTTAAAAGGCTATGTCTGCAATTTACAACTGGACCTAGACAAGTCTTCTAGCTTGCCAAAAGAAATGAGTCATGACCCTCCACAGTTTTTTCTGTAAGTATTGATGATTTCTTGTATTGTATTGTATGTCTTGATGAATTGAATACACAGGACCGCAATGGAAACAAGCCCTCATGGCTTTTTGTGTTTTGTAATCCTTTTAGCAATATTGCATAACTGTACCTCTTTTGCAAACTGTTATTAAAGTATGAATCAATCAATCAACAGCTCTATATTCTGATAGTAATATAGAGTGTTTGTTCAGTAACAGGGGCCCCTCCATCTTTAATAAACAAAATGTATTTCCATTTTTTTTGTGGATTGCCACAACTCTAAGTACTTCTTCTACCACTGATTACCACTGAGCACTAGCATACATATACACACTCTGTATACATGGCAGAGCATAGATTGATATCTTAGCTCCCCCCCGTGTTCAGTGTCGAAGTGTCCTTGAGCAAGACACTGAACCCTTAACTGCTCCCGAAGGGCAAGTTGGTGCCTTGCATGGTTTCCTCCGCCGTCCATGTTGTGTGTGTGTGAGCGGGTGAATGTAATGCACATTGTAAAGAGCTATGGAAGGAGCTATAAATGCACCATTTACCATTTAGTGCAGCATTCACACTGAAAATTGGAAACTGCTGGGTGGAATAGATTAAGCAATTCCCCCAAGCAGTGAGAATAATAGATGAAACAGTTAGCACAGTTTTTCAAGACCTTCATCTTGGCTGTTTTGTTGCTGTTGTCGTTCACATGTGGTGAAATCCTGTTAGCAGGTCTCTCAATCTCTTTGATGAGCCAATCGTTGTGTCAATGTGATCTATGGCAGGAATATAATAGAAGCACGACAACTAGCTACTTAAGGGCTTTATTTTACCATTCAGGTGAGAAGGGATCGTTGTGTTTTCTTAAATTAGGCCTGGTTGAACAAAGCATTTTTATTGTCATTAAATGAATAGTTCACCCAAAAAGGTACTTATTTTCTATCGATTGCACACCCCATGAAGCCTTGAATTCATGGATTATTATTTTTTTTTGACACAAAGAGTCTACTTTGAGTCTCCTACCAGATACATTATCATCTTTCCGCCGGTCATCAAATTATTGTCTCAGGAATGCGACAAAAACAAAAAAATCTCCATGAATTCAATGCTTCATGGGGTGGTGCAATTGATAGAAAACTAGAAAAAGTGCTCCTCGGAGCACAGGTCTCCGCCAGGTCAGGTAGGTTATTGTGGGGCAGCAATGTTCGGAATTAGCCAATCAGGATGGAATATGAAAAATCGGACGGAACCATCTTGATCACTTGACTATATGTGTACCGATTTGCATGATGTTTGAATTTGTAGGAGTAATATAAAAGAGAAAAGTGTTGCAAAATTGGCCTCCTGGTGGCGCTATAATAGGGCAATGTTAAAAGGGTGGCATTTGTTCTTCAATGTAGTGCGAATCTGCGTGCAAAGTGTCACCGCAATCGGACGCTGCATTCATGATTTGTGGCATTTTGTTCAAAACGGGCCACTCCTGCAAACTTTAGATGTCAATGTTAGCCAATCAGGATGGAATATGAAAATTTTAAAAGATCCATCGTGATCACATGACTATAGAGATCATGTGTACCGATGTGCGTGAAATTTGGATAAATTCTGAAGGCTTAATATCAAAAAATGTGTTTTACATAAGTCGGCCTCCTGGTGGCGCTATGAAAGGCAAATGTGAAAAATGCAGGGCAGTTGTTTTTCCTTGACCTATAGGGAGTGTGCGTGCAAAGTTTCATGCAGATCGGTGCAGTTATAGTTAAAAACACAAATCGTCCATTTATAGCTCCACCATGAGGCTGATTTGAACATTTTCAAGTGGCATTTCTTCCTCGGCCTAGTGGGAATGTGCGTGTGAAATCTCACGGAAATCGCAAGCTGCGTTCATGATTTGAGGCATTTTGTTGAAAACGGAGCAATCCTGCAAACTTTGGAAGCCAACCTTAGCCAATCAGGATGAAATATGGAAAATTGGACAGATCCGTGTTTATCACATGACTATAGAAATACTGTGTACTGATTTGCGTGATGTTTGGATAAAATCTGTAGGAGTACTGTCAAGAAATGTGTTTTGCAAAAAGCGGCCTCCTGGTGGCGCTATAAAAGGCTAATTTGAAAAATTTGGGGCAGAGGTTCTGCTTTGGCATCCAGGGAGTGTGTGTGCACAGTTTCACTGCGATCAAGCCAACGGTGCCAGAGATTAGCTGTACACAAAATGACAGAATGACGGACACACGGACGGACTGACGGACACACACACGGACGGACGGACAGGGGGCAAAACATACTCTCTTGCCATGCCTTTCGGCCTGGCGGAGACAATAAAAGAGAGAGAGAGAGAGAGAGAGAGAGAGAGAGAGAGAGACAGACATGCAGCAAGTGGCCTGTCTGTTTGAGAATCGAACCGGGGACTCGCTGTCAGGCATTAGACCCATATGTGTGGTACGTGCCCCTCTTTTTCTGTAGTCGCCCCCCCCCCCCCAATAATCATATTTGAACTGGGGACCCCCCACCCCACCCTGACAAGCACTTGGAATTGTAGGCATTACATTTAGTTTGACTCGGTTACACAGATAAATATTGTGAAAATATCTCAACGCCTTCGCACTGCGAGGCGTTGAGATATTTTGACAATTTAGTCTTAAAAGTCATTTAATTGACACTTTAGAAATGTGCCGATACCCTGTATACACTTATACTGTATGTTGGTTTGTTTACTGTTGAGTGAGAAAACAATGTTGCACATTAAGCTAATTAATCAACTGGGGACCCCCCCCCCCAAATTATTTGGGGGGGTCCCGACCCCCAGTTTGGGAACCATGGACTACTGAGCGCCGTGGGCCTATACTGGGCCTCGGCCAGCAGGGGCCAAAGAGCTCAGGGGGCCCATAAGCCAGAGCCTGTGCAGGAATTCTTATAGTTATTAAATCAACATTTCTTGTCAAAGAGCTTAGTCTTTCATGTCAATAACAGAGCCCCAACGGTCCTTCTGAAAACTGTAAGTAATATCCTAAACATTCACTTTGAAGATGTCACTAGAGACAAATCACCATAGCATGTAAGTGAGTATTTAGTGTGTCTTAAGCCTTGATTTATATACTTTGTCGAGTCACAACACGTCAAAAATAGCTGATGCACAAGCTCACGACACTTTGCATGCATGGATGCATGTGCAGATTGTAGATCAGCTATTTTCAGCGCCGCGACTACATGTTACTACGGAGCATAAATTATGCGTTAGTGAATTTGCTTTTGCAGTTAATTGTGTGTATGTGCGCTGTTGATCCTGTTGACGTAGAGGCAGTGGTGGAAAGTAACTAAGTTCTGTACTCAAGTACTGTAGGCTACTTAAGTACACTTTTGAGTACACCCTAACCCTCTTTTCACTTTACTGGAGTATTTATTATACTTATACTTCATCCATCACTGCGTACAGGTAAAGATAGTTATTGTGCAGTTGTCTGCAGCCAGTGTACCAGTCAGCCAGTGTGGGGGCGGGGCCTTTCACAACCATGAGCACCTAGTAGAGATAAGATAAGATAATACCTTTATTGATCCCGCCAGGGAGATACAGTTGCTAAAAGGCACCAGCACAGCAGTTAAGACACAGATCACAGGGCAAATCACAGA